>NC_092185.1:22538158-22854408 GCF_043641665.1 Enoplosus armatus
TTCTCGCGTCTGCCTCGTACCACTCTCCCGGTCAGGCTTCCCCACACTTTGGTTTTTAGTTACAGCGGACGCAAGCAACTCATAGCCACGTTTATTGGAGCTTACCACAGCTTTTGAAACCATTCAGTTTCATTAAACTACTTAATCTTTTAATCATGCCCCTCAAATCAATTTTCATTTGCATGTATATTATTGTGTCCACCCCATGTAACTACTGATTATTCACTAAAAAGTAACTTTCCGGTTTGGAATTGATTGATTGAGTGTTGGAACAGAGTTCCTTCGATGTCTTTTATGTGATTTTACGTCCTTCCTGTTTATACCTCCTGCAGCTCACCTTCGGGGATACTAACTACACTGTCCTGCTTTCTGTTCACAGATATTCAGAAGAGCTGACAAAGATGGTGAGTGAATTCATTTACTATCTTAATTGCTCTCTGTAGACCTGGAGAGAACACACATCTGAGAATGTTAGCTCGTATAATGTATTTAACGAACATTATCCATTAGAAGAACTATCTGAGATATACTGAATAACGTAGCCTAAGTTGATGTATGTTGGTAAACAGTATGATTTCATCTGATTTAAGAGTTTTACACATGGTATGCAGTACTCGTACCTCTCTGTTTGTCTTATAGTTGGCAGGAAATCTAAAACCAGATTTCAATGAAAAGAATCATAAAACATGGAATAGTAGAGCGTCAATGGAAATCCTCCCTGCACATATCCATTGATGCCCTATCGTTGTACGTCTTTCACCATGATGTTTTAATCCTGCAACACGCAAAGACTACAATCATTTTAAGGGTTTCTCAACACTGAACATAAGAAAGGACATTTTTGAACATTTTTGAATGGGGGAAAAAAATGGTACGTGTTCCTCTTGATTGGCCTTTATAATTGGTGACATTAGCACTTATCACTCTACTTCACTCCTGTCTAATATCATTAATAATGGCTGCATTCCACGTAGGTGTTTCAGGGCCCAGGTGCTGTGCATACTGGTACAAGTTGAGTTACACCAAGTCAAAATGTCAGTGCTTTAAGAAAGGTTTATCAGTAAAATAGAGAGGAGGATTGCACGGCCTTGGCAGAGGTATGTATGCTCTCTCAATGCTTTCTACCATTGTTTTCATGCAGTTTGCTTTCCAGGGTCAAAAATGAGCATGAAGTGAACCTAACAACCTGTTCCTGAACTGTTTTGGCCGCGTTGGGTAGTTTTTCAGACAGATGATTGTGTTTCAGCACAGACCTAAGATTTATTGTCTCTGAAGCCTTTTGTATAGCGGGAAACTACCGAGCACGAGGCTCCGTCTGTGTGCTGCAGTGTGCTGTATTTTTAGCATGTTGGGACACTGAAGTGTTTTCAAAGGGGAAAGTTTATCTTGCTGTGTAGCGGTGCCATCGAGCAGTTTGTTTATACCCTCTGGCATCGCACGCGCTGCTACTCTCTCTCCCTCTCTATTGCTTCATCTTCTCCCTTTGCATCCCTTCCTGCTCCATCCATCTTTCCCCTTTCTCATCCTCTCCCTCCGCGCCTCTTTTATCACTTTTGTCACTGACAAAAAAAAAAGAATTGAACTAATGAGGAAACAGCATATAAAGCTTTGCTTTTATGGCAGCCAGATGGCCATTTGCTCTTCCAGTGTGTGTGTGTGTGTGTGTGTGTGTGTGGAGGGGGTTTTCTCTGCTATCCAAGCTGATTACTCCTCTCCAGCACAGCTATGTTCCCAAAATGTATCTCTGTAAAGAAGATGTCTGTTCACTTTAACGTGCACTACCATGGTGGTTTATTTAGTCGTTGCTTAGTCATCATGTCCGACCTCTGTTTCATTAGTTGTTAGCACAATAGCTGTGTGTGTGTGTGTGTGTGTGTGTGTCGGCGTGGGCAGATGCACAATGCACACAATCCATTTGTCAACTCAAGTTGGACGCCGGCGAGCATAAACAATTTTTCCAGATGATTTAACTGTTGACACCATTGCTGTAGATGACATTGTCATGGCGCCTGGGGTTATTCCAGGAGACCAGCGTGCCTCTACGACAGGCTGTGGCATCGGCTGTCAACACTTTAAATGCTTGCACTACCTAATTGCCAACTGCTCCGACACGGAACGTCAGCCGAGACGCAACAAGAACCATGCCGATCTCATCGCGAGCGCAGACCAGTTGTGTCAACGCTAAAGCAGCTCTTTCTCCACCTCAAACAAGCTGTAGTGCTGATTGTGTGCAACTTAATGACAACAGTCTCTTGTTGTGGGGTTGGGGGGGGGGGGGGGGGGGTCCATGGCTGCTAGAGACGCACAGCTGCAAAGTGTCTTAAAAGAGAGGCAGACGTAAAAGAGCTGCAGTGAGCAACAAGGAGAGAAGAAGAAGAAGAAACGACGGTTATCGTGAAGAAGCCTAGTTATGTGATGTATGGGAGGCAGACTGGAAAGGAAGAACCAGCGAGGCACAAGCTGACGAAGAGCTATTTTTACCCTCCTCCTCTCTCCCGGGAGAAGACCGGGGAACTGTTTTTAATGAGCAAGAGAGGGAGAAGGGAGATGCTAACGGGTGGAGAGGAGAGAATTGTTAAAATAAAAAGAAGGTGCAGGGGAGGGAAGAGATTGACAGACGGAGAGGCAGGAGGTGGCAGCGTCTGCAATGAAGAGGAGGACAGAGAGCGAGAGAGAGGAAGAGGAGAGAGGAGAGAGGAGCAGGGCCAAGAGAGGAAGAGGAGAGAGGATCATATATCTGACAACAGGGCAGTAATTGAGGTTTAATTGGCCGAGTTCTGTCTTTACATTCATAGCACAGATTTCAGGGCCGGCCTCCCCGCCCGCAAGCTGCTGAAACAGCAAACCAGGGAAGTGTGTGTGTGTGTGTGTGTGTGTGTGTGTGTGTGTGTGTGTGTGTGTGTGCATTATGCATCCATGCCTGCTTCAAACACAACTTGCATGCATCGGTGAGTTTTTTTGTGTGTGTGCTGGTGTGTAAAATAGAAGTATAAGTGTATCAGTACGCCTGAGCTTGTTGGCTTGTGCGTGTACGTGTGCATTCTGTGTGTGTGTGTGTCTGTGTGTGTCTGTGTGTGTGTGTGTGTGTGTGTGTGTGTGTGTTGTCTGTGATCATCGCGGCTGACTCAAAGCCATTGTTATGCAGCTGGTGGAGTGTTTCAGAAGCCAATAATTCTCTGAAATAGTTGCATCACTTGACAGCACTTAGTTTACTGTTTGCACTTGCAGCAGCACCTCTAATATGCCACAGTCCGCGGAGCTGCTGTTGCTCTTTGAAACGTCATCTTTGCCAAGTACAACGGAAATGTCATGAAATAATAACTCGGGGTCGCTGGTTTAACTGCATTGTTGTGTAACTGCTGCAGGAAGGAAACCAAGTTCCGAGTTCTAAAAATGAACTCGAAACCGCATTCAACCCCGAATCCTTAGCTACAACATTTCATTAGGCTTTTGCAGCATTAAAGGTCCCTGTACTTGGTGGGTGGTGCTGTGCCTGGAGCAGATGGCCTGCTGGGGGGCGTGGCTGAGTGCGGTGACCGCACAGTTGTGACATCACAACCTTACGGAAGTCCTGACGGCGCGCTTAAGGGTTTCTGAATACGGGCTGTGTTTCATTTCTCGGTGGACTGAGCGCTTTGATGCTTTCACAGTATTTATACAGCACCTAGAGCTGCTTAGTAATCATCATCATCATAATCAAACAAGACATGGGGATCTCACTTGCTTTACACATACGATATGGGACCTTTAATATGTAACTAATTAGTACATGTGTTTGAACACATCATTGTAAGTATAGACTTTTTAACAGTAGACATTTTGATTAATTGTCACTGTAGGAAAAACAAGTGTTACTTATAACATTAACAATGGCTCTGTTGTATTTGATGCATCTATTTATTTACGGGCACATTTGAAGAGAATGAGTTATTGTCAATGTCATCAGCAGCGCCTGTGTTTTTCCTACTATGACAAGTCAAAATGTCTGCCGTGAAAAAGGCCTATTTACTATATTTACTGTCCACCATTTCATGTGAGTGTCACAAATTCCCATGAAACAAGTAGTGTCCATAGCATGTGCGTTACTTTCTGCAAACAGTCCCGGGCCCCGTGGCATAGGCATCACTGAGCCTCTGCCTGGGCTTCTTTCTAAAGCCCTGTGACTTTTACACTTTGTGACACCTGATCTAATTAAGGGGAAAACATTTTCATGGCACCTTTGGACTTTGACAACCCGGTGGAGAGACACTGACACAAGCAGCATTTTGCATCTCATCTCATCTCATCAGCTGGCGGGTATTTATTTATTTTTCCTCCTCTTGCTTCTTGCCTTGCGACTCATCAGCCATCTGCTAATTATCGTCACAGTGTTTGACAGAAAGACAGAAAGCAGACGGAGTTTAAGGGAGGCTTGTTTATCCACGCTGCCAAGACGAGACAAAATTACAACCTTCCAGCTAAAAGGAAACAGGAGGGCGCAGCTGCTTCTGTCCAGCGTGGCCAAACAGAGCTCATCACTGTTTCATTCATGAAAGTGGCCTCCTCGTTTGGTTTTGTCTGGGTGTTGGGTGCCAAAGTGTTTAGTAGCTGTGCACTCCACTTCCACCCGTCAGGTCACCTGTCAGTCTGTCCTCCATTTCCTGGATTGCCTGTTTCTGGTTTTCTGTTTCTTTCTTTCTTTCTTTCTCTTTTCTGCCACGTATCATAGCTTGTGCTACCTGGTACAGACACTTTTACCTCCCTGAAAAGCTGAAATTCACAACTACTGCCACGTAATTCCATAAGACAGCTTTTCTCTTCCTTATTGAAGAGGAAGTGTGAATCGTTAGTTTTAACAGGGATGATGTCAAATCAAGAAAAACGAAGATTTCGATAGAAGATGGTGGGATGTGTTATTGATTTCTCTGCCCAATACGTCTTCTTTCGACTGGCCATAGCAAGCCTCTGCAGACAGGGTGTAGCTCTATGTTAGCCCCACCACCGTCCTGAACTACTTTCAACGTATTCACCCTTTTTTATGTATGTATCAGCTTCTCGCTGCTCTTCTTGATGAACTGATTACATCGTACATCAGATCTCTCTGGTGCTTGGACAAAAAATCCCGACATGTCAACAATATTTGCACGCTGCCTAATACAGTACAGCAAGTTGCCATTACTCCAGTCATCCTGCCACGGCTTTCCTAGATTCTGCTCGAAATTTTAAAGTTTGGTTCTACTTTTTGTGACAGTTAGTCATCGTCACTTACTATCACTTGACCGCTGTGTTCTCGATTCCAGGCACTTTGGGTTCAGCATTATGTGATCTCATTCTCTCGGTGGTTGTCATATAAAAGTTGGTGTTGCGACTTTCTCACTAGGAACCTTTTGAGCAGACGTATTCTCCCTTGAATCGAGTCATCAGTGTTTCTCAGTGAATGCGCTCTCACCCGCTCGCCCACTGTGGCTGCAACTTTCTGGATTGACTGTGTTGAGTGAGTTGGAGACAGCAGAGCTGTGAACGTGTTTACCAATCACTGATCTCCATTGTTTGCCTGGGGAACTCCTTCTCCTTTGACCATTTAATTTGTTTACTTAGTTTACTTGGTTTTTTTTGTCCATATCCGAATTGCTGCGTGTGTATGTCATCAAGCGACTTCTAGGAACTTTTCAAACAAGCTTTCATTGAAATCTGTGGAATCACTTGCAGAGACAAGTAACTCAATGTGAACTTTTGTTTAGAGTTCAACTTTGGTGAACGTTCACTATAGCCTGCAAGTCCTTATCTCACCAAACCTCCATTAACGCCTATTACGAAGACATATGGATCATTTTCACTGTGCCACTTTCTGGTGTGACTGGGTGGGGATTAAGTCCCAAATTGCCAATATTTGCACAAAGATCATTTTCTTCATGATGAGGCCAGGCGTAGTTGCTCAGAGATTTGTGGCACAACTGCAAAGCCTTTACAGGAGCACAGGGATGAATGAGTAGTGATGATCAAACAGACCAAAATAGTAAAGGAAGAGGATAGAAGTTTAAAGCAAGACAAAAGTCAAGAAACTGAAAACTAAGAGACAGAAGAGTGCGACAGAGTGATGGCGTGTGTCAAAGGAGCAGGAATATGAATAGGAGGTGAGGAGGATGAGGACAAGTGTTTGGATGAAGAGAGCTTGCCGTATCGCTGTCAACAGAAAGAATGAG
The DNA here is from genome assembly GCF_043641665.1 of Enoplosus armatus. Classification (NCBI taxonomy): domain Eukaryota; kingdom Metazoa; phylum Chordata; class Actinopteri; order Centrarchiformes; family Enoplosidae; genus Enoplosus; species Enoplosus armatus. The sequence goes on from NC_092185.1 coordinate 22,544,341, forward strand.
ACAATGAGAGGAAAGCAAGACATACGTCAGTTGAGGAAAAAAACTGACAAGTGGCAGGCACAAGGGAGAGATGAGGCAGTGCAGACAGACAGCATGATGGCCCGTACTGGAGCATTTAGTTCATGGTTTATTCAACAGGAGCCAGCTGATTCACGGTCTTACACAGAGGCATCTAACATCTCTGTTAGCTGTCTGTTTCCAAAAACCTGTGGTAGAAGTTTTTAAGGTCGACGTCTTTGCACTTTGGAAGTTTAAAGGACATTTTGGGAAGTACTATTCGCTTTCTTGCCTTGTGTCCGCTGAAAAGATTGACACCAATCTCATGTCTAAATATAAAGCTACAGCCAGGAGTTGGTCAGGTTAGCTTAGCTTAGCTTAGCACAAGGCTAACATGCGAGTGGTAGGTATCAACCTTCTCATCTTAAACAATTTCTACTTAGTCTTGAAGATGGACTTCTTCTGACTCCTATGCCCCAAAAGCTGAGCCTTAAAGCAACAGCTTGACATTTTGGGAAATATGCTGATTCGCTCTCTTGCGTAGAAGTAAATTAGCTTAACATACACCGCTAGCCTGGCCCTGTACAAAGGTAACAAAATATGCCAAATAAAATACAACATGTTGTGAGCTTTAGAGGTGCTAGTTGGCAGATTTAGTTACTTTTGGACAGAGCCAGGCTAGCTGTTTCCCATCTTTATGCTAAGCTAAGCCTTATATTTGACAGACAGATATGACAGTGGTATCGATCTTCTCGTCTAGCTCACCCAAAATTTCAAACTATCCCTTTAAAGTGAAATTCCATCACATCCATCCTAATTTCGACATAACTTTGTATTGATTGGTTGGCTTGACAGCAGTGTTTAAATGGCAGGCAGCAAGTCTACGGCGACCAGACGTCCCGGTTCCCGACGGATATCTGTAAAACACTAAAATGTCCCAGTCCATCGGGCGGGCAGTCGTGCCTGGCTGGGCGCCTGGGTTTTCAGACAGCCAGGCTTCATATCAACCAGGCTGTTCCTCGGGGGGAATACCAGTTCATCTGCCGCTCATACTGTAAGCCCTCACATGTTGAACTAGTAACCGGGGAAATATGCAGGTCGACCATCAGTGTGAAACCACACAGAACATACGGACTGAAACTGGAAACATGAGCAAAGCTGTGGAGAGAACTCACTCCGACTCCAACATTGTAGCTGCGATAGAGCATCTCTATACCAATAAATAAATCCCATGGGTTCGACTGAGGAAGAATTACCTGAATAAGGCTATCCAGCACTACCAGCTGTAGCAAATGTATAATTCATATATTTTGTAAGTAGTAGAGTAGTAGGAATTGATTCACCTAGAATAACTGACTGTCTTGAGGGCTTAAGGGCTGAAACCCCGCTGTAACTACAGTGACGTGCATGCTTTATTATCACACATACCTGAATATTTAAATGAAACCCAAATGATCAGAATGATCTGTTATGCATGCACGTTAGGTCTCGTTCCGGAATCATAAGTGGGAATGATTTTGGCTGTGAACAGTGAAACGGTGGGCCCGTCGACGCTGCAGCTCGTCAGTCAGCCAGTCAGTCAGAATGGTGTCATGTGTATCTAATTACCTGCAGTCTTTAATCACTGACACGGCTGCTAACCCCAGAGTGCCGCACGCCGAGGGAGCCGGAGAGGAGACGAGAGAATACAGAGGGGGAGTTCTGTCGGAGTGACAGGAATGGGAGGAAAAGCACAGAGAGGAAAGTGTTTTTGCTGTCAGGGCGTTCTATGAGAACCCAATACATTGTTTTCCTGAAAAGACTCGAAAGGTGTGAATTACAGTTGTTGTCGTTGCTGCCAGTGTAAAATCCTACCTCCAGTGTCAAATCCTACCTCTTCCTCATTGTAACATTGATCCAGTTTTGAGTCCCAAAGCCTGGGAGCAAGACTGTGCCCGCACGAAAACCAGCTCAATCCGAAAATGCCGTTTACATGTGCGAATGACACTCGTGCAAGGTTTCTGTGCACAGTGACGAGCCTGCACAGTAGGAAAAAGACTACTGAGTATGGATGTTAGCTGTCAAGGCAAACAGTATTCCTTCGCCGCTGCACCAAGACATCAAATCACCATGTTAATGCTCGTGAACCATCTGACAAAATAAACAAATAGGCCTTAATGGCGCTGGCGGTTGTGTGATTGGTTTCAAATGAGCGATTGCAGAGAAAGCCGGGGGCGACAGAAAGTTTGTCCACGCCCGCTCAGTATCTCAGTGTGTGTGTGTGTGTGTGTGTGTGTGTGTGTGTTGGCTGCAGGGTCGTGGACGGGTGGCTGGTTCTTCTAAAATGACTTCATTAAAACACCTGAACACACATTCAGTCCAATTCTTACAGCAAGAAGAAAGAAATATAAATGCTGCGTCAACTCACATTGTTTTTTAATTCGCTTTAGACGAAGAGAAGCTTTTGTCTTCAAGTCGCATGTCTCTGTTGTGTGAGCCTCTTTGTTGAGGAATATGTGCCTTTAAAAAACAAAATTCTGCATTGACGCAAACATTTTACTTAATTACTTATTATATAGGCGGTAAAATGATTATATTCATTTCATTGTATTTCCATACCCGTAGTCAGGATACAGAACGGTTATATGAAATATATGATTACAAACAACCATAATCCAAAACTCAGCCTGACATCTATGCTGATGACGAGCTGCATCAGATCTTGGCACACACAATAACATCCTCGGAGTGTCATTATACTGCTCTTTACAGCAGATGCGCAGTATGCCACAGTAATCCCTGAAGAGCCAGACCCTGGATCAGTTTAGCACATGTAGAATGTACATAAAAGTGTGTTACCCGGAGCATATCCTCTGGCTGTTGTTGAGACGTGTCTCCATCAGCCATTAAGTCGTGTGTGAACTGTGAGCCGGATATTTGACCTCACTGCTTACCTTGACGGCGTTTCCACTTCGGGTTCAGGAGAGACTTTCTCTCATCAACACATGATTGGCAGCGTGCAGCAGAAAGGCAACATAACCAGGTCACTACTCTTTCTTTAGTATGATAACTAAATGGTATCTATGTGGACGCCCGGTCTACAAAATGAGATATTCAAAATAGACATAAAATGACTTGACTAGGCCGCCAGTTTTACATCATACAACATGGCTCCTGTAGTTTTCAGTAACGAGCCGAACTCGACACTGAATGAGTGAAGGGATGTGATGTGAAGGAAAAAAAAAGGGATTGTGTGCAGGTTCCTGTGCGAGGGAGGGGGGAGGCCAGAGGGGATTGGAGTCTCTTTGTTCGCCGTCTTGGTCGTCTGGATTTGGATCAAAGGCTGCGAGTTAAGACGCCCCTTTGAAGACGTTTTCCTCACCTGACGCTTTCTTCCCTCTGCTGGGTCGAGATCAACCCCCCCCCCCCCTTTACGGCTCATTCACTTGGAATATTTGCACGGTATAAAAAAAAAAGCTGAAATGGAAGCCTTTAGATACAGAACTGTTATTTTTTTTAAAGTATAGAAGAGGGGAGGTAGGGGGTGGTAGGATTTTGGCACAACATTTTGAAATCAGTCCGATATAGTGAGAGCAGAATATAATGAAGTCTTTTATCTTGTGGAGCTTCTGTTTTTGATTTCAAAAGGTTCAAAATATATGAACTCTATAATATGATTTATTATTCCAACACTTTTCTGTAGGTTTGTGTTTCCTGAGGAACTATTGGCAGTTTTCTTTTGCACTGCCTTCCTTCTCTTCATTCTTTGTTAGTCAAGCAAAATCCTTGCAATTAACTGCATTTTCTTTCCTTCCTCCCCTCTTTTCTTTCATTCCCTTTCTGTTCCACCTTTAACCCCCCCCCCCCCCCCCCCATCCGCATGCACCAAGGCTTTTTAAACTAGCTTTGGTGCTCGCGTGGCAGGACTCCCTGGCCGAGCCACATTTGGCAGCGCTGCTGAAACAAAGCTGAGCCGCCTGTGGGCTGAGTGGGCATTTGGCACCCTCACCCACCTATCCTTCCTTCCCCTTCTGTTTCTCTTTCTCCCCCTTGTCCCCTCTCACTGCATCCACCCATTCTGTATATTCTCTCCCCTTCCCTGTCCAACTCTTCCCTCGTATTCCCCCTCTGTCTCTCCCAGCTCTCTCTACCTGTTCAGGTTGGTCTTCTTTCTCTCAGTTAGTGTATCCTCCAGCTCCGTGTTATCATTTCTGTTCTTCCGTCGCTTTCCTCTCTCCATCTTTCCCCCATCTCCTCTCCAAAGCAGAGCTCTCAGTGTGCCACAGAGGGATGTAACAGAGGAAAGGGGCGGACAAATAACAGGAGATCTAAAAAGATTCGCACAAGTTCGGGATTATGAAATGCTATCTCACGTAAGATTTGGTCAAATATGCCACTTTAAAGGCAGATATCAGTGTAGAACTGGTTTCCAAACTGTGAGCCATGCCTCCCATGGGAGAGTTTAAATCTGCTTAGAAATCCTAGAAAAAACACTCCTTATAACTCCAGAACTTGCCTGAGAATCATCACGTTTTTCAGTTTTCTTCAGTCTCAAAGTAATCCAGTGACTGTTGTCTCTACATCCATGGGTACATTGCATAACGGAACCGCTAAAAGCTCATTTGGCATACTTTTAATGCGGTCAATTTGCAACAAAGTAAACAAATGTAGGCTCAAGTTGTAACCCACAATGTAACTCACTGAATCCATGGCAACATTATACTTCCTGTTTACATCCCCCAGCGGTAGTTCTGGACCTTGGAGCACGTTTATCCCCCGAATAGAAGTAAGACAAAGATTATAACAGGAGTGACAAACTCCTGATGTACACCAAAGCACAGAAATATCCACTGTCCCACTCAATTGTGTTCTTTGTGGAGTAAACAAGCCTCTAAACTCTACCCTTGTGTAAATCATAGACTTACTAACCGAAAAGCACTTAAACCATGTGGTTCTAAAAATCCCTCATCTATTATTGACTGAACAAAATAGAGCCCCGAGTGGAAAATACATGTTTGCGTCATCAGATTGGCCCTTTTCACCGGTTGTCAGAGGCCTTCACCATCGCCTTCACTGGACCTGCGCAAGGGTCTTAAGCAGTCGCCCGACTATTGATTGAGAAAGGAAGAGATTGAAACCAAAGGCCAAGGAAATTATGAGTCTAAACAAGTCATCAGGAACAAAGCAAAGCCTTTAATCAGTCCTACCAGATTCTCTACTTAAGTGCCGGAGGTGTGAGAGGCAATCATTGATTCACTGATGTGACCTTTTCAGCTGCTCTCTCTCTCTCTCTCTCTCTCACACACACACACACACACACACACACACACACACACACAAAGATCCTCTCCAGAATCTGAACAAACAAACAGTGATGGGATCAGAGCTGTATTGTGTCCTGAATAGATTGCACCCAGTGATTGTGTGTGCTGTGGTGTGTATGTGGGTGTGTGTGTGTGTGTGTGTGTGTTTGAGTAAAGCACGTTAAACTTTTCATTAGATAATTGAAAAGACGGCGAGGACGATCAGCTGGCAGCAGGTTTTGATGGAAATACATTTAGGTTAACCAGTTCCAAGGCGCTGGTGTTGTGCGTCATTAATGGGGTTAGTTACACCTGTGCTTTACCGGCTCTGCAGAAGTCTAACGGGTGTAATAAGAAGGTTTCTAATGTCTTGTAGCACCAAATGAATTGATGAGAAAGTGACAATACATGATGAGGTGTGATATGTGAAAATAATGGACTTTCCTCTGCAACACACACTCACAGCGGAGCTACTTAGCAGACCTTTTTTTTCCCCATCTGGATTTATTTTTTTTTTTCTAGATCTGGTTTTGCTGACGAAGTTTCCGCGCTTGTATAGTCAGTGTGTCAGTATACGTTCAGACGGGTTAACCGCTCCCAGCAACCGCTACTGCAGCTTCTGCGAAAAAAAACAGAAATCAACTAACGTACGGTAACGTACAGGGGCTCTGTGTTGGTGCAGGTGCATGGCAAGAAGAGCAGCTCTGCACCTGCATTTTCCAGAGGCGTTTGCTAGCCTGCGCTGGATTGGTATATTGGTGACGCTGAGCACGCCCCAGCGGGTGGCGAGACGCAATCCAATGACAATGTGCAGTCGAGGTACCAAGAGTGACTGTGTTTGGTTCAGTCTGCACTTGATTTGCAAATTGTGGCTTTAATTCACAAGAACGGAGCCAAAGTCCTGAGAACAAGGACAGTTTAGTTAGCTCATATCCTTTTCATAATGCCACTACTCATTCACTTGTACAGCGCTTGCTACAGCAAAACTGGAGAGAATGAAATCCGCCTGCAACATGTGTTTCGTCCCCTTTTAAAGTTACAATCTCAGCCCACGTCAGTGGTGTGGATCGTGAGGGAGAGAAAGCACTGTAATCACCTGACATCTGACCATGCGGATTTTGGAAGCCGCATCCATTATCTCGCTACGAAATGCGCTTTGTTGCTGGATTACGCCATTAGTGGCAGAGGAAGTACCTGGCGCAGCACTTGGAAAGTGAGGCGCCTCGGCATCAAAAAGCAGCAGGGTTACCATGGCGAAACGCAGCTACAGCAGATGATTGGCAGCGCTGATGATCAGAAGCAGAGCCGCTCCGTGTTTGTTCTTCCACGGGCTTCATATCGGGAGAGGAATCTGGCAGCGGCTGCTAATTCCTGACTTTTTCTCTCTTAATGAGCAGTGGTTGGGAGCTGCCACTCAGGAGAGAGTGTGTGGACTCTGATTAGTATCTGTGCACACCATCTGTGTGTATTATTGAAAGAGTGGGGGTCTTCTGTTATGAGCTTGAAAGCACCAGGGGCACTTAAGACATGACATTTACGTGCCACATAATTAACACTGTGGCCTCGGTGTGTGTGTCTGTGTCAGCGTGTGTGTGTGTGTGTGTGCATAATAACTCTGCCTAAAGGTCTCTCAGGGGAATCAACCAGGGTGGAGGAGACTCAAACAGTGACTGCATTCATTTGTGGTTCCCACACTTTTCTTTGCATCATCTGCACTGTTATGTGAGACTGATAAACCCCTTGAACTGAACTTGCAGGTATTGCTGAATGTTCACCACTAAGACTTACGATGCAAACGCTTTTAGATTCAAATTCACGGGCTAACAAATGAAAGAGCCCAGCGATAATTCTTCTTAACGGAGCCAAGAAGCACATGAAGGTAAAGATAATGCTTCTTGCCCTCTCTTAGCATCCTGTAGCACCAAACTAGCAGTTTACCTCTGCTCAGATCAAGGATACACTAACCCCAGTTACCACTCTGTTGCCCCTGGTTACAGCATCCCTCTGTTCTCCTCCCATGAGGCCTTATGGGCTGCTGTTGCCATGACACCAAAGAGTTAACCTCCCCACCCTCCTATGCCCCCCCATCCCCCATCCCCATCATTTTATTCTGCACCAGACTAACAGCACTTTGCTGAGGTCTTGTTTTTGTCACAAACTGTGGGCAGCTGTTGGCCTTCAGTTCAGAATCTGCACTCAGGTGTCGCCCACCGTGTGAGGACACTCCGAGCTGAGCTGAGTGACAAAATGTTCTTTATCAGGTGGGTTTCATCTGGAACTAAAGGACACTTAAACAGTCAGTCGATCAAGAAAAAGAAATCGACATTTTTTACTAATTGATTAATGGTTTGTGTACGTTTTAGCCATGCTAGCTAAGTGCATGGCTCTGGGGATGGCCGTGTGTGTTTGTCCATCGCTTTAGTCTAGACTGAAATAACAGCTACCGCCTTCAAATTTTGTACAGAAAGTCATGGTGCCCAGAGGATAAAGCCCAATCACTTCGGAGATCCCCTGACTTTTCATCTTCAGGTCAATCTTGGTGGTTTTGAGTGGAATGTCTCAAACTGTAAGAGCAGAATTCTTATAACTTTGGCGATCCCTTAACTTTCCATCTGGCGCCATCATCAGTTAAAGCATTTCCTTTGTTCGGTACTTTGGTTTATGACCAAATACCTGCAAAGCTCCTGCAGTGCTCAACATCAGCGCGTTCGCTGCTATCAATGTGAGCTAAATGCTAAAGTTATACGGACTGAAGACCCTGCGAAATTGTGGCAGGAAACGTTTTACTTTTTTGTACGACTAATCGATGCTGATGAAATTGATAGTTAGTTGCAGCCCGAGTTCAGCCCAGAAAGCTGCCTCGTGGCCATAAGTAACTAAAGAGGTCATTGTCATGTGCTGGTTAAATGTTTCTGTTTTCTTAGTGTGACTTTGATTTTTATTTGATATTTGCCTCCCTCCACACCTGCAGCTCTGCCTCTGCCCTCGCGCCACAGCTGCTCCCGTATTATCGACCCACTTCACTGATTTACTGTCGAGTTAGATTTAATATTCACCCCGCAGCTGGCATCTTGTGCAACATCTGTTACCTACAGACATACGCCCACGTCACGTCACCCAGAGAATTGTTTCCAAATTTCTAATTGTGACGCAGCGACTCAGTGGTTTGCAGCCAGAGCGACCTGGGTTTAAATCCCAGGCCGGGTCCTCTCTGTATGGAGCTGGCGTCAGTTTGTTCAGCTGTTCTTTCATTTTTTCAATGTGTATAGAAGTCAGAGTTTGAATGAGGTTTCCTTCCTCTCGCTTCAAAATCAATGCATTGCTGTATATGCAAATAAGCATACATTTAATACATCTGAGTTCTTTACATCTGACAGACGCCACCGGACATTCTCATGCAAATACTTGATGTTGAAGAGCAATCCATTCTGACATTATTGGGGTTCAGTTCCACAACAGAAGCGATGATAAATCAGCGTGTTGACTGTCCCTGCGCAGCATCTTGTCTCTCTATTTAAATCACCCTGCTGCCAAGATGAACAGACAAAAACAGTGTGTCAGGTCAAAGGCCACAAATTCCATTCTCAGCTGACAGATATTAGCAGCTGGTATAAATTCGGTCGCCACGACACACCGCACACGCTCCATCCTCTGCAGCTGATTTGCCGACTCGGGGCTAAAAACGGACGTGGAAGTCTTGAATGGTGTAGAGGTGGCGAGGCACGCGGCATCCCCTGCTCTTTACTGACACCACAGGGCAGGCTGACAAAAGAATACTCTGTCGCTAAATTGGTATGAAGAAATGTCATCTAGATGCTGCCGGAGGGGTCCCAGCGTCCAATAGAAAGTCTCACAGGAAAGTAGCTGTCAATGTAAAGTTTCATTATTCGCCTTTCGCTGTTTTTGTGACTTTCTGAAGGCTACCGGTGTTGCATTAGTGTCATCCACGCTGTTGACAGTGTGTGTGTGTGTGTGTGGGGGGGCTTGTTAACTGTCTCCTCGAAGCCTCTCATCCTCCTTCAGCCCATCGGCTTCGCTCGCTGACAGAAAACGAATAAAGGCAAACTTTGACCCATCTGTTCTGCTCTCTTCTTCTCTTATCTTCTCTTTGATGAGGATGCTGCCTACCATGGCAGAGAGAGGGAGAGGGGGAGGGAGGATGGGATGGAAATATAATTGAAACATTTGAATCCCCTATGGAAATAAAAAGGGGAGTTTTTCATTAGTAGTTCTGTGTGAGGAAGGAGGGAGACAATAGTTGGTGGTATAGGTAGGAGGGAAGAAGGATCAGGGTGGAAAAGGGAAGCAAACAATGATTAAAAACACATCCCTGATCACACACACACACACACCTAACATTTTCATTTTCATCTCCTATTTCACTTCCTCCCTGAGCCTCTCATCCCCTCCCCTCCTCAGCATCTCTCTCTCTCTCTCTCTCTCTCTACCTGTCAGCCGTTTCTACAGCTCTGTTAATCATCACTCTGCGCAGGTGCCGGCCGTGTGAAACTCTGTGTAAACTAAACTGCCATTCCGGCCTGTTAAGTGTAATCGGGGAGCACTTTGTGTCGTCCAATACATCGGGTTAGATTGAGGTGAAATGTCTCATCTGGGACCCTCTGGCTGTAAGCTGGACATGGAGCTGACAAGATGCAGCCCGTTTGTGAGAAGGCTGGCGTTGTGAGTGGAGCTCCCTGATGTATGTGAAGAGTTGGACATCTGGAGGTTTGAGCTCTAGTGGGATTGGCTCAGCAGGCGGTTGCATTTGTCCTTAAACTGCATTATGAGAGTGATTTTTTTGTTTTGTTTTGTTTTGGCGTGCATTCCTTTCTCTTTATCTCTTCAAAAGATATGGGACTTGTTTCGAGCATAGGCCAAGTTACTTGAAAAATGGAATCAATTACACATTATATATTACTAATTAGGCTACTATAATGAATGATGATGTCGTTCCGTCTCCGCTGGATATGTAAATAAGTTCACCGTATGATGATGTATCAATATTGTGCCCCCAAGTGGCCAGAAATCAGCTATTGCAGATTTAACTGATGCAGAAATAGAAAACAGGTGGTGTTTTAACAAGCAGCCAGTCTACATTTAACAAGTGTTTACTGACCATAAGCAGCTAGCGTAACGTCAGCCCCGGTGACTGACCGCAGCACTGAGGGCTCGCACACCCTCCCAAGTCTCAACAAAACTAGGTGATTCCAGAGTGTAGGCCCTGGCTAACGCTAATAAGCCAGCCGGTAGTTCTAATGTTCTTACTGATTTTAAAATTGTAATCTAATGAAAAAAGTTATCACATTATGCTGCATTTATATAGTTATATCAATCTAGCAATAAACACATGATTATTGGCTCTCAAGCTTTCCAAATGAATGGTAGTCTAATAACAAAATTATAATGCCACAGTAGGCCACTTAAAATGACATTTACATCTACATTGATACCCCAAACTAAGGACTGTCCTTTACTGTGACTTGAAAAACATGCAGAGCGATTTTCTTTTTTCCAGCCCTGAGTAGAACCTCCAGTCCTCCTCTCAGTCTGTAGGTACGACCTCCACCAATGAGAGGGTAGGCCAGTAGCCTAGACTACGTAACCTGAGAGCTGAAAAACTGGGGCAGAGAAAGTCTGCAAAGCAACTCCTCTCTTGTTTCATCTGGTTAATGGCAGCTGGACAGTACGAAACCTCTTTAGTGAGTAAATCAAACTGAAACTGTGAAATCTGGGAGACAACAACAGGACTTTGTCCTCAGTGGAAGTGATTCCCTTGTAGTCAGAGGCAATAATAATAATAGTAGCATCTCCTTGCTCACATGTGAAGCGGCCCGCTTTTGAATAAAACAAGACACTTTGATGCTTGTAATGAGAACAAATCTGCCTATGAATTAACACAATATGGACGGCGTCCATTGGCATGCTTGTTAATCTGCCGGGCCACCAGGGCGCCGTGTGATAACATTAACAACAAGGAGCGCCGCCACGACACGAAGGAGTGGCCTCGTTTAGCCCGCTGACGCTCTATTATCTGCCATTAAACACCATCGCGCTGCATTAAAAAAGCACCGTTGTGGGCAATGGTAGTCAATTACTGGCTGGTGAAGGAGCATATCTGGCTGTAACAGGAACCATAAAACACCATTTGTGCAAATGAGGCCTCCCCAAAGGGCTGATTGAAGCAGGAGAGGCTGCCAATGGGTTTCCGATGATAGGCCCTGCGGCGGAGGCAGGCACCTGAATGCATCATCCTCACTCGCGCTACTGCTATTATCTGCCATCACCTAGGATTACTCATCATTAGGATACACGCCCACACACACACACACACACACACACACACATTACACACAGAGTAACTCCTGAACTGTACATATAAACCACACACACACACATCTTCTCCACACCATTACACCCAGTGTATTGTGTGCAGCCACACTCCCCTCTAATAATAACATTATTATGTTCAGCCAGCAGATTGATGATGATTACATATCATTCCACTCTCTGCTGAGACAGAAAATAGATAAGAGTAAATGATGATCAGCTACTGGGGCTCATCTCTTCATCCAGACAGACAGACAGACAGACAGACAGACAGACAGACAGACAGACAGACAGACAGCGGATTGTTTACCCCGGGGGGGCTTCTGTCACTGGGGAGACAGAGAGAGGATCATGTCCATCTCATTAAGACAAATTATGACCCCCGTCTCTGCTTTTATTGGAAATTAGGAGGACGGTGATTCTTTAGCTGCACACAAAGCAGCGTGTTGAGTTTAGACTCATCACACACTGTGTATGAATTCTTACTGTGTGCCTTCCTGGATATTTGAACAATGTGTATGTTGTCATATTATAATATTCCTGGTTCTACGCAGGTCGTGGGTAATCACTTACTAAGTATTTATTTTAAGACTATTTATTGGGGCCTCATGTGTCTCAGAGTGATGGAGTGATCATCTCGCAGTGCTGCCACGTTGTCATGGTTGTCAGCTGACTAGTCGACTCCGTGAGGCCAGGGGAGACTGACGTGGGCCCGGCACCACGAGGTTTGAGCTTTATCTATAGAAAAATACTTTGTCGGTATAATTTTAGGATATTTGCATAGGTGTACGCTGCGCTGTCCCTGTCCACAGCACTGAAACGGAGCGGAGACGGACAGAAAGACAGACAGAACACATCACTTGGAAGGGAAACGACAGGGAGAGAGTGAGAGAGAGAGAGACGCCAGCTGCAAACAGCTGTCTCCACGCGCTCCCCCTGCTGATTTTGACAGAGAATCGTTCATACATTCAAAAAATAGTCAGCTCTCTGCCAGTGCTGCTGTATTTTAAAACAGTAGCCTTATGTTGTTGTTATTTAGCCATTCTGAGGCTACTGCATGGTTAAATCAATTAATTGTATTTATATGAAAAAAAAATCGCCCACCCCCCTCGCAATTTTTAATCCTGGCATCCTGGCGCCCGGCCTGGACTGACGGACAAACGGACGTCTGTGCTAAAAGCTTACATGAAGTGTTGACTGCACTGAGGGCCAGTTTGATTGTTGCCAAGGTCTCAGGCTTCACTTGCTCTGATGGTGCCGTGCTAATCAGTGAGAACATCTGTTTATGCTTACTGTGAAATCAGACTGCAAAGACAGCCGGTCAGTAATGGTGTGCGATGCTGTGCGTCTTGCTCGAGGACACGTGAGCAGAGCGGACGCTGGAAGATCCCGCCGCCCCGCGAGAGCCAACAGCTGAGGGAGCGGATTGGTTAGAAAGTAAGACACTGCTGTTCCTGTTTTTAAAACAATGTTTCTTGAGGGAGTGCTAAGTGAGCTGCCAAATTATATATATGTGTGTGTGTGTGTGTGTGTGTGTGTGTGTGTGTGTGTACCAGGTGGGCTGCAGTGATGGATAGGGAGAAAGGACAAGAGCTGACAGCTCAGTGAGAATCACTCCTGTTCCTCATCTATCAGATGAAACAGCTCACTAGCAGCCTCAGACACACACACACACACACACACACACACACACACTCCTCTCCTGCTGATAAGAATTATTTGTGAGATTTGTGAGACTGTGAGGGAAATACCAGCTCATAGAACGAATCTCTAAATCTCCCTGACAAAGCAGGTGATTGTGGCTGGAGAAGAAGTAAAGACAGAGAGAGAGAGAGAGAAAGACGAGAAACAGTTAAATCAAGTTGTTATGTGAGCAAGGGAGGAAGATAAGAAGACAGCAGAGAAATAACTGAAGGGGGGAGCTGGACCAAGAAATGGGAAAAGAGGCAGAAGTGTGTGTGTGTGTGTGTGTGTTAATGGTGTACAGAGGGAGAAAGAGATGGTGATATCATGAGCCTGAAAGGAGGGTCAATTCCCCTCTTCTTGTTGCTATGACAACCCATCATGTAGCGCCCCCCAAAAATATGATAAAAAGAGAGAGAGAGAGAGAGAGAGAGGAAACCAAGCACCAAGATCCGCTGTCAGAACAAACATGATTAAACGTATGTAAAAACATGTGGAGACGGGCTGAGTGTGTGTGTGTGTGTGTGTGTGTCTCAGACATATAGTGAAGGAAGGAGCAGTGAAGGCGCACTCGCTCGCTCGCTCTTCCTCCTCAGTGCTGTGTGCAGGATGTGGAGCCCAGCAGGAAGAAGGAAGTGCTAATTGCCTCGCTTTAGTCTCCACTGAGAAAAGAGGGAGCAGTTAGCGCAGTAGGTCCACCGCTCTGACCGTCCCCTCACTCACTCGCTCTCTCTCTCTCTCACACACACACACACACACACACACACACCATGCACTCCAGGTCTGTATTAGTGAACATCTTGTGTCGTCTCCACCCCGGAGTGTTCAAACCTCCACCCTTTCATGCTGTCCTGATGGTCCAGGACACGTGGCCCCCCTCGGCGCTGTCCAGAACAGAGGCTCCACTCGCAGAGCTGCATTCAGGCCAAAATAGCAACGTGTACAAAAAAACCACACTGGTCCCATGTTGGTCCTCCAGGAACTGGGTAGACCTTTAGGTAGAGGCAAAGGTTTACAATACCCAGAGACAGCATTTTACATCTCTGGAAAAAGATCATGGTGGCAATTATTTTATCTTGAGTCAGGGTCGCGAGGCAGACAGTAGGAATAGGGCGTCCACGTTACAGCGGACAGTAATGTGAGCTCGCACCGCAGCATTTTTTTGGACGGGAGGGGTGGCGTCAAATTGCCAGACGACCCTGCATTTGTTTGCGCCCTCTGCGCTTTTCCACAGAGGTCTGCTTATGGTCCGTACACAACAGGTGTGACTGGGTAGTACAAGTTTATTTACAAATCATTTGTACATTTTAATAGTATTTTTAAAGTCAAATCAGCTCCACTGGAACTGCCAGGTCCAATCATCATCCATACTTACAGACAAGCCAGTCGACACAACGCGCAGCCGCAGTCTGTGTCGCTTGACGGTGACGCTCTGCAAAAGGAACGTTGAACTTAAATCACTCATGCTTGCGACGAGCACTCGGACCTGCCGTGTTTACAAAGGTGAATCAAATCTTGAACGACTTCACTGCCGTCAGCCTGAAAATGACGGGGTGCGTCTCGACGGCATTTTCACCACCTGTAATTTGCGACAGCGCAGATGGCAGATCTGCCTTCTTTCCATGATTGGCAGAACAAAGAGTTCTTTTTGGTTGCATGATTTTCCTCTCTGGTATTTTCTAAATGAAGACCTTTGATGAAAGAAGAGGTGTGAAAATGCCATCCTGTTTATGACGACTCCTCGGGGCGTTATAATGACACCCCAATGGCATTACGGGGAAATAAAGCAGGGTTTCATTCTCTTGGAGGAAAGATTTGTTTTTGCCTTTGCAATTCCAAATCAACTGTCCTGTGAGGCACGCAGTGATTGTTAATTTGTTCATTGTATGATTTTTTTCAGAAAATCGTTACCTGCTGTCAGTATCCACTCTCAAAAGTAAAATTTGCATTTGATCTAATTCTAATAACTATCAATCTCTGGCTGACAGGCAGATCTGAAATAACTGTGGCACAGGTTTGCATTACATTGTGCTTAAAACAAAGTGGCAGGCTGTACAACAATAGGCTGTCAGGGAAAGTGGGTAAATATAACAACAAACTATTATCTCTTCTCTGAGGTCTGAGTCATGCGGGACTCGTAGAAAACAAATAAGAACAGACAGAACAAAGACAGAGACAGGAAGCAGGTTCTTTACCTCAGCCCCCTGCACTGATTTGGTACACAGTACACTCTGTCCTTGTAGGTCTGAGTGAGTGTGTGTGTGTGTGTGTGTGTGAGAGAGATTTCCATAATTTAATCTCGCTGTGCCATTACATTAGCAGCGCAGGGCGTTGTGTTTGCACAAAATGAAAAGACTCTTCAAACAGGGAATAAAATTCACCTGAGGAGACATGATGTACTGACTCAGAGCTGCACTGTTGTGTGTTGGCAGGCCCAACTTTCAGTGAGAGGTAACTGTTGACTTTACAGGGCTCTGCGCAGAAATCGTACAATGGCACATCCACCGTATTCCTAGTCCCATGATGCCTTGTGTCCTCCCTTTTCTTGGATATTCGCGGGGAGCAAATGATGTGGGGGAACACAGCTTTTGACACAGTGGGACTGCACAGTAAATATGAAGCTGCAGCCAGCAGCCGGTTAGCCTAACTTGCCAGTTTGCCTGGCTCTGCCTAAAGGTAACAAAACCCACTTGCCAGCACCTCCAAAGCTCATTAATAAATAAGTTTGACCCCTTTTTGTAAAATACGGCGATTTGTCCTCTTAACATTTTGTCCCAAATCTTGTATTTAGACGGTGGTTTTTGCCTGGACTGCCGACTCATCACCTCCCTGTTGTTTTAGAAGCCATTTCTGAGATTGGGTCATTTCCTTTGCATCAGAATGATTTCCCTCCGTGGGCCATTTCTGGACAGTAAAATAAAGGTCATTTCAGCAAACAGGGGCAAATCAACAGTGTCTCATTTGGAGGGGACAGGATGCTCTTGGCTGTTGTGTCACCTCCTCTGTTGCCACCTTATGAGGTCAGTGAGGAGGGCGGTTGGTGGCTAACGGGAAGCAGCTGAAATGGTCTGTGGATGCTGACCAGGATAGCCTGGCTGTCCTGTTGGGTGAATGCAATGGAGAACAAGCAAGTAGCACATTCAATTACGCTACGTATGTGTGAGAAGGCCCCATGTGACAAAAAAAGAAACCTATTCCAGCACTTGGCAGTGGTATAGTATAGACTAGGGATTATTGAAGCTGTAGTTTTTTGTTAGACATGTGTATTTCATGCTTTGGGAAATTGGGTTAGCGAGCTGTCTGCTTTGCTTGAGTGGTGTGTGCGTGTGTTTGTTGCTGCGTTTCTGGTGTGTTACTGGAGAATTCCTGAGTGGGTCTAACTGGGGTAGCTGGCTGCATGCAGTAAATTGGGTCACTGCTGAATTAAACACCAGTGCCTCTGCTTTCAGTGCTGCTTCACTGCTGCGCCAGAGAAGGGCAGGTTAGAAATAGTCACGGCCGCAGAGTCCAAATAAATAGTGGAGCCCGGGCGGACGGGGAGAGTGGGACTGGTGCTGTGGACACAAGAAGTGGCATTTCAGAAGTCCGTCGCAAACAAACATGCCTTCTGTCAAGGAAAGGTTATGCCAAGCGTTCACCAAAAGGAAGCCGCCTGTGAAAGTCATTGTGTGCAGCAGAAATCAACACGGCACAACATGTGAGAGTCCGCTTGTGCTTTGTGTTTCTCTAACAAGGAGCTCGAAGAGAAGAGGGCTAAAATTGATGGCGAGACTAATAGGGGTACCAAGTGAGATGGAGAGGAGGTAGGAGGAGAGCCAAAAGGAGTGTGGCTGGCCCACTATGGTTGTGGAGTTCCTGGAAGTTTGTTGTTTTGACAGTTTGTTAGTCTGTTTCAAAGAGGCATGCAAAGCCTTTTCTCCCGAGTGGTCAAAAACCTGAGCCACAGCCAGAGAGCGGTGCAGCTCGCTGTCTCTCTGCTGGATGTGTGTCAGCCACACAAAAGAAACAACAGAGGCAGAAGAAAGTAGCAAGGGGCAATTAAAAAAAAAGGGATGCATTCTTGTCGGTAAAATGGGGAATTCATAAACATATGCTTGCCCAATCCCACAACTGAGAAACAGCAGCGGGGAACACATGAGGCAGACGTAAGAGCAGCACATTTGAATTCAGCCCTTTGTAAGTTCTGCAGTCCCTCCTGTCGCTGTGCTCTCCCAGCGCTCTGCAGTGGTCCCACAGCTCAACCTGCTGCATCCAGTCAGCCACACTCAAGGACAAACACACTTTGAGGGCAAGGGAATTAATATTTGATATCTAGCTCTGCATCATGTGGTGAGACAGACAGTCAGGCGTACTGGCAAGCAGATACAGGATGGAGTCAAAGCCACGAATAACCACTCCCTACTGCAGAGCCACCACTCCACCACAGAAAGAGCTCACGCTGCATTACAATTAAACAGCAAAAAAAGAGATGATGGCTGGTTGTTGGTTGGATTGGTAAGAGAAAAAGGGCTCTGCAGAACTGGTTAGGCAACTCAAACTACTTAGTTACTGTTAGGACATGATTGTTGTCATGGGTAGATATTAGTAAAAAAAAACCTTGTTTTTCCTGACCTCTAGTGTTTAAACTTCTCACCCTGCTGCTGTGATGTAGGAAGTGTACTCCAGGGTGTGGCAGTACACCGTGACATCACTGTTGGGTGTGGTCACAGGTGCAACAGAGCACACTTCTGACCACACCCGTCAACGTACCAGAGATGAACCAGAGATATAAATGATGAAGAGCCAATTTGGGCTCGGAACATTGTACTTTTTCTAAACATAATAAAGTAAAAAAATATATTTATATATAAATTAGGGAGAATTCTGCAGAAATTGATATACAAGAGGCGGCCTTCTTTATGTTTGCAACATAACGTTGAGGGATCATGGTGCTGTCTTCAGTTTAAATTAAAAAAAGTCACACTGAAACACCCTGGGAACATTGGGCCGTGGCAACATAGGGCTGTAGTACTCGAGTCCAGTCATCAGTGTGCGAACAATTTGAGAAAGAGAGCGTGATTGATCGGTTGTTCAGGAAGAATTGATTATTTACTTCCAATAATACAAGCAGGAGGGATGCTGCATGGTTGGCAGTGAGCACAAGGACATTGATAACAGTGTCTGATACAAAAGATCTTTGATTGTAAACTTGTGGAACGCTGTTTATCAGCTTGCTAACCATAGATCGCTCCTGATGTTTGAGCTGACAGGTTGTGTGCATATGGATTCACGATGATGGATCAAGCCTACGTGTACAAAGTGTCAAATATTGTCCACGTCACACATCAGCATTTAAAAAACAAACCTTTCATTGGAGGTTACATAACAAGAGCAGAAATCCAGTATCTTGTCACGAGCTTTTTGCTTCCCAATGCTTTCCAAAAGGCCTTGAGGTTTGGAAACATACTCGGCATTGTGTGCTCATCAAAGTGCCGAGACAGACAGACAGACAGACAGCAGGGATACAGCTAAAGGTTTGTAGCAGACTGAAGCGCATGCTGGATTGATTTCACAGCAGCTTTAGAAAGCACAGAAGGCAGGAATCCTCACTGAGCCTGTGTGTGTGTGTGTGTGTGTGTGTGTGTGTGTGTGTGTGTGTGTGAGGGTGGGGAACATGGTACAGCAAAGCAAACAGGTATTAAATGTCAAGATCTGATGAAAAATGATAAACCTCATCATGATCAAGTGATTTAGAACAAAATAGGGGCAACTGAAGACAGACAATTTGCATAGACAACACTAATAGTGTGCCTTGAACAGGGATTTCAAGTAATACAGACTTTGTGGTAGACTTGTCATATCCTCTGGTTAGCTGACCCACAGTGGATGGCTGTAATGCCCTCTCTGGATCCGGAGTAAACCAGGTTCCAGACTGAGGAACAGCCAGAGGAGTTTTAAAAGTATCTCAGGCGTCTCTCTGACTCATACAGTACTGAGTGGAAAGGTCTGAGATGTAGATCAGTATCATTCATTTCAATTCAGTTTTATTTTATTTATATAGCGCCAAATCACAACACTAGACACAGGTCTAGACTGAACTCTTCATAATACTCACAGAGACCCAACTGTTCCCATGAGGGGAGTACTTGATGAAACGTTGATGCCTGCCGAGAAACCAGGTTACAATTAGTTTGGGTTTGTAACAAATTATTCGACAGTCCATCCAATAGTTGTCGAGACGTTTCACAAAAAAACAGAAAAAACATCAACCTCAAGGTGGCACCAGCGTTAAAGTCAGGGAATCACCAAAATCAGTGCATCATCATCCCCTGGGGACCACGAATGTCTGTACAAAATGTCACGGCAGTCCGATGTAGTTGCTCGATCCCTATGACTTGGAAAGACTCTTGAAAGAATCCCCAAAGAGCAACAAATGTTACAGTACAGTATCATAGGTTTCAATAATTACCTCTTTATCTCCTGTAATCCCCTTCAAAAGCAGCAGACCAACCTGTCCAGAGTGAAGTCATTTACATGGTAGCTTAAACGGGCGGCTCCCCACATTAATATCTTCTCATGTTGAGCTTTTTGGCACAAACAAATGTCAAGATCTTTGAGGGAACTCAGGTCTCCTTGCGAGGATGCTCCAAATGATTTCACAGTGATGTGATGTGATGTGATGTGTGTGTCTGTCTCCTGCAGATGACGGTAAGCTGTCTCTGGATGAGTTCCAGGCTTTCTTCTCCGATGGCACGCTGAACGAGGAAGAGCTGGAGAAGCTGTTTCACACCATCGACTCTGATAACACCAGGTCAGCACTGCTACACCACCACTGTGTGTGTGTGTGTGTGTGTGATGGCTGTGTCGCTGCATGAAACAAATCTGCATACAGTGCTTGTACATTTGTGTGTGTGTGTGTGTGTGTGTGTGTGTGTGTGTGTGTGCATGCTAAGGTAAAATGTATGTAATTTATCCAGCAGCCTGAAAATGTCACATCCAGTTCTGAAAGCTCCTTTTATGGGGAACCTTTTGTACCAAAGCCCTTTACGTTAAGTGACATTTTCAATATGAATATGGCTAAATGAAAAAATGATCAAGGGAGAAGAGATTTAAAAATAAAACAGTGGGAGAAAGTGATGAAAGAAGAGTGAAAACTGAGGAAAGTAAATGTTGCCTGTTTTTACGTCCTTCACCTTCTCTTACTCTCCGTCTCATCGTCTAGTTTTCCGCAATAGTCATCGTGACCCTCCAGGACATTAACTTCTCTTCGTCTGCTGCTCCCTGGGACGCTTTGTTTGGCTCTCATTAAATCAATTCATTGACCCTTTATAATCAGCCAATCAGCTCATTCCGGCCTGCAATCAGGAGAAGTGTGCTGACACAGTGGGATCTGAGTGATCAAAAGACGGGCTCTGCTAATTTACACAACCCTCAGAAACCTGCGGGGCCTTGAAATAAAATGAAACCAAGCAGAACAAAAGCTGACCTTTATGGCGGTTGTAGAATTGAATTAGGTTTGATATATAAATCCTCCACCAGGCTCAGCCTTGAGTGGAGATTCTTTTTTAAATCAGTGCGGTAAGTGGACCGTGCAACCGCCGCCATCCCTCTGACGTCAGCCATCTTGCCTCTTGGACGATGGTCGCGCTTTATAAATCTTGTTCACTGCAGTCAGAAAAGTTTCTACTCATTAGAGTTAAGTAGACTTGGCAGCCGCGCGCCGGGCCTCAGCATTATCATGTGACAGCAGATAAGGTTATTGATTGGTGCGGGGAAAAGAAGAAATGAGGGCGTAAGCGTTTCCTGTTGAAGCAGGAAGTTGATGGATGGAGAGGAGGGACGGAGCAGGCAGAGACTGAGCGCTGTCCTGCTTCCAGTCGTTCGTCCGTCCATCTCTGTCACTCTTTGGTTTCTTCCAATTTCCAGCTTTCTTTCCCTGTCGGGCTGTTTTCTTAGATTCCTGTCTCTGTTTCCTGCCAGGCTCTTCTTGTTTCCATGCTCCATCCTTCTCCATCACTCTCTCTCTTGCTCCATCCTCTGCCCATCTGCCACTCATTCCTGTCTTCAGCCCTTTCTGGCTTCAAATCCTCCCTGTCCTCCTCTGTATCTATTTGACTCCATTGTGCCCCGAAATGGTGCTGGAGAGGGGGCAGAACATGAAATCTCAGGTGATATCCGGACTGATGTTTGTGATGTTTTAATCATGTTTTAATTCTCTTTTTTTTATCCATTTGTGCATTCATTTTTGTTTCGTTCAGCTCCTACTAAATTGTCTTTTACCCAATTGCATGGACAGACTTATTATTTAGTCAATTAAACAAACTGTAAATCTCCCAGGAGTCCCAACGGAGAGAGGCACCTGTTGAAATCTGCATAACTTTACTGACAATCACTCCAAATCTTATTAGAAAAACAGTTTTAAGAGTAACAAGTCATTCTTTCACTGCGGATACACTCAAACAAAGCAGATGAATGCAAGAAATAAAACTACTTACAGTATGTTTTTACATAGAATACTTGAACCCTCCCCTTTTTGTCCCTGTTGGAGGGTGAGTTTGTCGCATTTTTTGCCCGGTGTTGCTTCTGATTGGTCATCATCATTGAAGGGGTATTTAGCATTGCCCTAAATCACTAGAGCATCATAAAGTCGAGGGACTCGTAAGAGACGCCGGACGCCTAGCGTGAGCAGTATGGAAGCGTGGGTCAGCCTGCGCTCAGAAACCAATACTCCAATAATCACCGTAGTCACGAGCATAAAACAGAAGAAGAAAAGAATGTGTGGCACAAGTGAAGCACAAGCCGTTGTGCAGCCTGTGTAGACAGCTGGATTTATTAAAATAGAAGCGTTCTGTTCCATCACTCCCTAGTATGGGTCAGTCTCCTGCATTTCCCAAAATGCAACTCAATAGCATCTTTTAATAGACCCCTCCTGGCTGGTAAAAGCCCGTCTTTCAAACTCCACACCTCCAGCTCATAACGCAGGCTGTCTGTTGTAAACGATGTGGTTGATCCCTCTCGCGTATTCCTACAAGGTCGATTCCCAAAGACTAATGCAACATGGAGGGATGATAAATCTTAGTACCTAACTAACCACCTAACTAACTAATCCTAACAAACCCAATAGGCGCCTCTATCACTTGCATAGAAGTAAATAATTGCTGATTTACTCCCCCCTGTGGAAAAGCGGCATCTGGATCTACCATTTGGAGTGTAAACAATCTGCCACTTTTATTTCAGCCGATTAAATGTTGAAACAGATTTACAACACTGACAAACATCCCCAAGTGCACATGCCATGAGTAAACATGAGGATATATTTAAGTTGTGTAAAACTAGACTTTTGCTGTATATTCTTTTTAAGCCCGTCTGTCACAGTGATGGATCAGGGTTCATTCTGGCAGAACCCGTGCATTTAAATGAAACTGCTGCTGTAATGAAATGAAATGGGCCATTATCAAACCAGGCTGTCGAACAAGGAGCACAGAGCATAAAGGGCATGGCCTTTTGCTAATATTTGAAATATTCAAAAAGCAGTGAAGAAGTGACTCTCAAACCTCCGTTACTGCGTTACATTCACTTTAATGTGCAGCATTTACTGAACAGTAATTAGGATGCACAGATGGAGTCTTTCTGCCCGTCTCCTCCTCTGTCCCCGGCTCTCCCATCATCACTTACACCTCACATCCCTGTTTTAGGCTGCTTCCTCGTCCTTCCTTCATTCCCTCGCTTCGTCTTTTTCCTCCTCTCCATCACGGCCTCTCCTCCCTTGTTCTCCTCTTTCTCTCCTGGTCAGTCAGCCAGAGAAAGTCTTCTTTTACGGCGGTGAAGAATTTGCTGCCGAATGAGTCCCCACACAGTGAGCTGAGCATGAATGATGGCAGTGGATTGATTCAGACTCCTGTCAGAGGGTCTTGTTAGATCCCTCGCTGCCTGCCAAACTCCAGCTCTGTGTGTGTGTGTGTGTGTGTGTGTGTGTGTGTGTGTGTGTGAGTTAGAGAGACTGCATGCAAAGAAAGTCTTTCCTCTGTTTCTGACCCTGCTCTTCTCCATCCTTTTCCTTCCTTTCTTCCTACTTTCCTTCCTTCCTTCCCTCCCTTTTCTCCCTCTGCTGCTCCTCTGCTATGCTGTGATAGTAATGTTGACACTAAGGAACTCTGCGGTAAGTAGACTGCCCACACACACACACACACACACACACACACACACACTTCCCTGCCGCTGCCCTCATTCTCTCTCTTATCTAATATTAAAAAGTACTTCTCAGTTCAAATGCAGTTATTTTGAATTGAAATATATTATATTAATTCAGCTACTTTGAGATAACAACTGTAAATTATTTTGTGACTCCAAAAGTTGAACAAATTTTGTAATGTGCCAATTTGCCTGTCTGTGTGTGTGTGTGTGTGTGTGTGTGTGTGTGTGTGTGTGTGTGTGTGTGTGTGTGTACAGACTACTTTGCCAAGCACATGGGGGACTATGAGGGAGTTCTGGCCTCATTGGAAACGCTCAACCTTTCCATCCTCAAAGCTATGGACTTCACCAAAAAGGTAAGAGAGTGTGTGTGTGTGTGTGTGTGTGTGTGTGAGCGACTCGACTCTTGTCATTGAACTGATGTATCTTTTGGGTCATACTAGTTTTATGGTAGATTTCGGGCCAATCGTATTTTGTTGAACTAGAAGCCATTTGAATTGGATGCTGGAACTAGCTACCTAGCCTAGCAGCCTACCGCTACGTCACACGTTACGTTGCTCTGACTGGTTGCAGCGTCCAGAGGCATTTTGGCCTGCGCCCGTTGATAACGCCCCTTGGAAATCGAGGCTACGTTTAGTGATGAGAACACAAAGACCAAAGTCCACCATCCAGTGGAGTTTTGGCCTCTGTGTACCGTGCTAACACTTTAGCTTACAGTATGTTGTGTGACAGCAGGTACAGGGGGGAAATGAGAGCGCTTGCGGCAGGTTTTACTGTAGTGTCAGGTAAAGGTGAAGGCCATAACATAGTGTAACGGTAACACAAGTAGAGAAGAGTCATCAAGTCAGCGAACTGACTCAGTAGTGTCAGTTACACAGCAATATCTATCTAAAGTTTGCTAACATGAGCTAACATTAGCCATCATGACCCATGGTCATAACAGACCAAGTGAGGCTGTAGCGGCAAAAACCCTGAGTGTATACATTTGCGCAAGAGTGTGTTTTTTATTGCTCATGAGTTAAACGATGCTGTGTGTTCTTTTAAATGGAAATGACTGATATTGATGATATTTGCGTTTGTCTTTCGGTATAGTTGGCTTGTAACCCAGTCGAATTCGAATCCGACTTCATTGGTGAGCACTATGCTCTCACAATAACCGAATGTCAAACCTTTCTTTTTTAATTTTTTTTACTGCCATGAGAAGATGAACGCACATGTTTACGTACGTGTGTCTTCTGCATCAGCTGTACAGATGTGGAAGCAGTGTGTCCACATTTGTGCCTCCAAACATACAGCGCAGTGTCCAGTGAGTCTGTTCCCATAGAGCCGGTGCAATGATGTGTGTATGTGTTTGTGGGGCTGGATGGTATCTGTGTGTGTGTGTGTGTGTGTGTGTGTGTGTTAGTGTGTGCATTGTGGAGTGCGGCAAAATAATGGTATGTCAAGTTTCTCCCTTGTGCTGGTTCAGAGTGCGTGATTGTGTGTGTGTGTGTGTGTGTGTGTGTGTGTGTGTGTGTGTGTGTGTGTGTGTTTATGGCAGTCAGCTGGAGAACAGTAATGTGTTATCCTAGTTTTTCCCGTGTGCTATATATAGCAGCTGGTCCACAGCCACACTCCCATATCCATGTTCATGTTAGAGTTCTGCTTCAGTGTGTGTGTGTGTGCGTGTGTGCGTGTGCGTGTGCGTGTGTGTGTGTGTGTGTGTGTTTAGCACTCTGCTCTGTGTGTCTCTGTATCTCTATCCACCAGCTCTGTCTTAATCTTTCTTTCTGCTGCAGGCCATTCACAGCACACACGCACACACACACACACACACACACACCCACACACTCACAGACACACCTGCCCTCCCTCACACACAACCTCGGGCTGGTTTCTCTCTAATGAGCAGCCATTGTTTAATCAATCAGTCGAGTGTCTCTCTTGTCCTATAGCTGTATCTCCTGTGCTCTCTCTTCTTCTCACTCTCATTCATACTGTTTTTTTCCCTGTAACACACACACACACACACACACACACACACACACACACACACACACACACTCCTTTTTGTCTAGGGCTGTGATGTCATTATACTGTCTGTTAGGGGCAGTGAGAAAGAGCTCTAACGGTGCTGCGTAGGGGATGGATCAGCTCAAAGAGTCAAATAGCCAAACTGAAGCAGAGACGCTGCTGACGAGTCTAATATTGATGGAGGTTGTGTGTGTGTGTGTGTGTGTGTGTGTTTCAGATTTCAAGGCTACAGTAGATTTTACTGCAGAGAGAGACAGCAGAGATTGGAGGCCAAAGTATCTTTGTTTCAAACACAGAGGCCGCAGCTGTCAGTCATTTAGCAAACCTGTATTATTAGATTCTCTGTTGCAGTGTTCCACAGC
Organism: Enoplosus armatus; assembly: GCF_043641665.1. Taxonomy (NCBI): domain Eukaryota; kingdom Metazoa; phylum Chordata; class Actinopteri; order Centrarchiformes; family Enoplosidae; genus Enoplosus; species Enoplosus armatus. The sequence continues at coordinate 22,570,175 of NC_092185.1, forward strand.
ACTACTGACCACTGGAGCTGTTTATGAGCTCAGTAGAAAACCTGCAGCTCGGATAAGCCTTTAAACGTAAATGGACTTCCATATTTATTGACTCACCAGTACCTTAAACAACAGCAATCCCTGGCCTCATGTCACGATACGTAAAAAAAGAGAGGAAAACACATGTTAAATTAAAAAAAAAGGAAAGAGAACAGTTGGTTTCTGGAGTGGAGGTATTGGAGTCGGGACTCCATGCTATATATACTTTCCCATGTTGGCCCAAAAAAACCACAAACATTGACTACTCATAAAGTAAAGGGATATAGTAATGGCTACCTTGGAAAATATTGTCAGAAAACTTTGTCAGAAAAGATTTTTTTGTGCACCGTGGTTTAAGAAGGAATAGAATTTTCTTACTTTGGTAGCCAGTGGTAGTATCAGAAAAGACAGCTACGCAGGCCACTTCACGCCACTTTATAAAATATTATAGAAATACTTAAGGATCCATTTCTTTTATTTTACTATGTTATAGTAATTACATTTACATAAGAAAAAGATAAAAATTACATTTGTCCGCTTTAAGTCAAATGGTGCAGATTATCTACCACATTTTAACCTCTTACTCAAAATCACTCTTCATATAATTTGAGCAACACTTTTGGTATTTCATGGTTAGCCAGTTCTTCCAAAGAGTGCCTCTTCAGAAGCTGGAGCTTATCGGCAAAGGTCTAAGTGGACTGTCTGAGTGCTAATCCACGAGTAGGGATGAGAGCCTAAGTCACTGGGCTGGCAGTAATAGCTGTGCATGTTTCAATTTAACTTTACCCTGAAAAGAAGGAACACCAGCGGCGCTCATTTCTTTATCTTTTCCTCCTGCACCCTTCTTTGTCTTCACCTACGTACTGCTGCCCCCCCCTCCCCACTATATTCCTCTGTTTCTCTCCTCTTCTCTTCCCCCCATTCGGTCATGTTCAAAAAAGATAAATAATCCCATACTGTAGACGTCAAGACATAGAAACATATAGTGACTGATATGCCCTGCATTAGAAAACAGTAGAATCAATGCATCCAGTGGGTTGTATTTATTTTAAAAAAGGTTTCAAGACAACATCCATGTAAAAACTGGAGAGAATCTCCAAATTGAGGCAGATGTGAGGAGGCGGAGTGGGTGGAGCTAAAAGACAGAGCGTGATATTAGCTTGAGCAGGAGGCTGTAGCCTGAGCCCTGGCCTTTTAGAGCCCAGTGAGAATTGATTAACTCTCCATCTACCTCAGTGGATATAGACGCAGAGAGAAAGACTGAGTGGAACAGGAAGGCAGGCTTTGTACTCTGCAGTTATCCACGGTACTGTACAGAAGTGGGGTTTTTCTCCTCCTGTAAAGCGCTTGGTCGCAACGCCATTTTTGTTCTTGAAAACAAAAATGGGTCTCCAGATTATTCATCTCAAATTCATACCCCAGCAGTATTGGCTCTGCTGTGGTGCAAAAAGCTTGCCAAATCCTTGCAATGTAAGACAGGATGAATAAAATGACACGCTGCTCCTGGAATAAAACACATTACAGTAGCCAATATAGTGCCTGTATAATCTTCTAGGCCATTGTTTTTCTCACAAGAATATAAATCGTCTCCCCTCAGACAAAGTTTGATATCCACAGCTGTGATCCATGCAGCTGGACAAACTGCTAGAAACCAGAGAGAGACAGCGATACTCTCTGTCTGTGTCACCATCGCTCATCATCCTTCCCGTCGTGCTCCCAGAGGGACAGCCAGCACGCTAATAATTCATGCAAATGTGATATTTCCATTCACTTCATGCAGTATTCATTATTTTGACTGTCAAGGTATCAATTAGTGGAAGCCGTCGCTGCTGCCTGTTTTTAAGGGGCTCATGAGATTCTGCAAATGAGCTGATCGTAAAGTAATTAGTGGTGATTAATAAACTCGGATCACCTCTGACCTTGCATCAGATCGGCCCAGGTATTAATTGTAATTATGCCGCTAATACACAAAGGACACAGCAGAGTTATTACATACAGTATTACATACTGTACTTATCTTTCGATGGTAAGACTACGGCAGCAACTTAAGAGATGGTAAACAGTATGATCTGCCCTGTGTCTGTTACCTGTGCTATTTGTTGACCGTTTTATGACTCATTAATGTATTGACACTGCAAAATCGTGGGAAAATATGTCCCTTTTTTTGGTGTCAGATTGGTTATACAAGAGTGGGAAAAACTTTTATTCCTTGGCATAAATAAGGATTACAATCCGTTATATATAACTTTGACATCTATATTTTCAACATTTAGAAAATGTGAACATTTAAAAAGAAAAAAAAGATGTAACCCAACAATAGGCCTTTTTCACATCAGACATTTAAACAGATAATAGGTGTAATCAGTAACGCTGGCTGCATTCCAATTAGGTGAGCCATTTCCAGGGTCTTGGTATTGTGCATGCTCGCTAACTGAGATGGCTTAGTGGGACCCGTAGACTGGAACTGTGGAACTGTAAAAAAACCCAACAAAAAAAAACGTACTCTTTGTTTTTTAGATTAGGTTCCATGTTTTTTTTCTTGAAATGCATTATGGTACAAACGCTATCAGTTGTGATATAATGTGACATGATATTTACGATGTAGAGGTAGAGATACAGTAGAATGATGGATTGATTCAATCACGGCGTCAACAAACTATTTTCCTGTTGTTCGGTTCCATCGTCGTTGTACTAATGAACTAAGAAACACACACTGTCTGCCTGTGGCTGCAGATCTGTGGTGCTGTGTGCTCACGTCGTGTTACTCTGCTCCATCCAGACGACCAAATGATTCCCTACATGAGTCCCTGTTGTCATGGTTCAGTGTGATTGGGCTCAGCTGTTTCAGACATATGACAGCAGTGATGTGACCGGCCTTGTGAACTCACCACACCTTCCTTCAGCCAGCCCTTTTGCACTTTGTGCTGCTGCACATTCATGAAGCTTCACTTTGGTGCTATATCTATGAACTTTGGTCCTGGTCCTGGACCTGGAGTGTGGTTCCAATGTAGCAGAAGCTCAAACAATTACATGCAGTAGCTCATAAAAAACTAGACGTCACACCGTTTTCATAGTGACATAGCACACAAACTTGAAAATCTAGCTCGAGCACAGAAAAAGTGTGCATGGTTTACAGGTACGAGGTACATTGAGGACTTGAAGGCCATGTAGAATTATATCACTCCAACTTAAAGTAAGTTAACAGACGTGAAACTTCTAAGTTGGAGAAAAGCAAAGGCCAAAAAACAAAAAAATGTTGTAATGATGTAATTTTGTTGACGTTTGTTGCTGTTGTTAGCTTCCTCGACTTCTTTATCTTCACAGTAAAACAAACAAGGTGTCCACTGTTAACTCGGCCCGTACCGTCCCACTGCACCACTGTGTCAGCATGGCACCACCTCAAGAGTTCCTGCAGGGTTACTATGGTGACAGTTGCCATGGAGGGAGGACACTTTGAAGACTGTTGTCTTGGAGACGAGTTGAGCTGCTGTCAGTCTGCCTCGAGCCAGCCTGTTAAGACAAGAGATCGCTCAGCTAACTTTCGCCAAAGTTTTGTATTCGCAAGCAGGTCCCACTCATGACGCCACCCGGCACCACATGCAGGACAGACTGCGGGTCTTCGCATGGCATCTCTGACGTCTTCCTGACAGTTTCATACTTCACTGTAGTTCCTCTGGCAGCACTCGTTTCCACGTTTTCCTAATTTTGTGAACAAGATGAAAGATGACTGCCTTTTAAAAACGCGTGAGCAGCGGAGGAAAGTGTGAGAGAAAACGTTCGGACAGGAAAGGCTGACAGTGAGTTTGTTTGGCCGTGAAGGGCTGTGAGAAAGCCCCCCCCCCCCCTGCATGTCTGCATCGTACTCACATTCCCAGATGACGCCTCTGAAAGTCATGGTTTAGACGGCGTTAGACAAATATAAAATCCACGGGGATGGAGCAAACACGTTGAAATGCTTCAAATCTCAGTGTTGTTTTTAACTACTCTTCTTTTCTTTCTTTTTTTTGTGAAAGCTTTTATGGCGCTATCAGAGTCAGAAGTGGTTCCAGAAAACAATTTTAATTGGCTCTCCGGCAGGTGGAGATAAGTAACGGCCCCTCCCATGAGGACTGTGTATGTCTGTGTGTGTGTGTGTGTGTGTGTGTGTGTGTGTGTGTGTGTGTGTGTGTGTGTGTGTGTGTGTGTGTGTGTGTGTGTGTTGGGGGTCGTGAGAGCTGAAGCAGGCAACAAAAAGAGAAGAGGGGGAATTCATTAAATCTCCTGTCCTGTCTGTCCTGGATAAACGCTGTGTTTAATGAGCCACTCTCATTAGCGCTTTATTTTTTCAAGCTTTCACTGAGCGAGCCACCACATTCGTTTGACAACTCCACAGGCGCACACACACACACACACACACACACACACACACACACACAGAGTTTCTTTCAGACGAAAATCTTGTTAAGCTTCTCTTTTTTTCAAAATCTGTTCAGGAAATTGTTTCGCGCCGGTGAGTGACCCCCCATGAGCTTTTTAGCCGCTCCTCATCTGACTCCTCCTCCCCACCTTCTCTTCCTCTCGCCCCTCTTTTCTCTCATCGTCTCCTCTTTCATCTCCGCTCTATTGTCTTCTTCCATCCCCAAGCCATCGCCGCCTCCCCCAACCTCATCCTCTTCATCCCCTCCTTTCTTCATGAAGATTAAGGTGAAGCGGATCACGGCGGCAGAGGGAGGCCGTACACAATAACGTGTGATGAGGAGAGTAACAGGGGAGGAAGATCGATGGAGGAGAATGGGCAGAGCACAAAGGGCAACAGGGAAGAAAAGGGGAAGGGGAGAGTGGGTGAGGCAAAGGGGGTGTGGCGAGAGGTTGGCAGGAAGTGTAGATGGCGATGAGTAAGAGGATGAAACAGAAGTCAGCGTGTAAACCATCTCAGCTGGCTCGGTCAGTGGGCACAATATGAGTTTGCGTTGTATTCATCATTTATTCATCAGGATTTGATGGGATTTCGGATGTAAATTGTGCATGTGCAGTGCAGCATGTTGGGACTGCAGTGGTGCACAGTCAGAGCTGAGCCTGCGCTCTTGAACTTTTATCCGTGTGAGAGCTAGATTGATTTTCAAAACGCTTAATGTGATCATTTTCATGGTGCCCCAAAACTGCCAATGGGCAGCCAAAGCTTATCCGAAAAAGTAGAAGTGAATACACGAATAATATTTATAACCAACCAGCCGGTACGTAAGCACATGGACACACCTAACTAATTCTCATGTTAGTAAAAGGAAATGTGGAATTGTGGTAAGGAAAATGTTGCATGGTTGAAACCGGGGATAAAAAATAATGATTAAACGTGTGCGAGACCAAAAGAAAAAGACAACAGAAGTTAAAAAGATAGAAATTTGCTTGTAAAAGATAAACAAGAGTCAAGCACATTGAGTGAATTGAGTTGGACTTTAATACTACAGCTAACACACCGTGAGCAGTTACGTTGTCAGAAATACAACAGAAGAGCAACTAGTGTAGTACAGCTCTGACACGGCTGCTGAAGAGTGAACAATAAACAGTGAGCCTGATATCATTAAGATAATAATGAACAGTAACGCTTGATTACATGCATTCCGCTTTTCCCGTGAATCCCCTGTGCATGTGAAGGCAATGGCAGACTCCGCCACTAACAATGAAAACTGCCACGTAGAGAGGTAATTACCTAAATACATTGAATAGCTATTGCTAATAAAAATGCGAACCATAAATGGCATTGCAAAAAAAAAAATATATATATATATATATATTTTCCCTCCATATTTTCACTACTAACTCCTTTCTATGACAATATGAAATATACAAATTGCAAATTTAAGGGAGGAAGAAACATTGGGTGGCAAAATCACATCCAATCTCCATGTAGTTGTTTATATTAAGTTGAATTAGCTCAGGTGAAATATTATCAGCAGACGTCTGCCTTCACCATAATATGATAATTTGCTCCAGAATGTGAGGGCACTTTATAAATTTCATACATGGCAGGTTTAATGATTACAAATTGCTGAATGTCCCCAGGTGATTTTACTGCACAGGCAGTAGTGTGTCCTCCTGAGTGTGCGTTTGTAAGGCTTGTGTGTGTGCCAGGAGTTCAGTCTGGGGCACTCCTGCACATATATTAAAAACACATGTATCACTAAGTGGTGTCAACCCTGATATCCCTCGGTCTCTAGAACCAGGGTTACTGTAACCAAGGAGCAGGATGCTGTAGCCAGTGCGCTGGATGCTAAAGAAGTCGAGTTAGACTCGAGGAATGAGGAGAGGAGGCAAGTGGGGGGGGGGGTTAATGATGAGGAGAAGTGAGGGTGAGGAGAGAATTTCAGAAAGGGCAAAGACGGAAACAGACTGGAAGAGGGGAAAGAGGAGGTAGAGTTAGGGAAAATATAGAAAGGAAATAGCGAAGGAGCAAACAAGAAGCTGAAGGAAGTGTAGGAGGTGATGCAACAGAAAAGGAGCTAGAGATAAGGCGAGAGGTCAGACACAGTGAGAGAAGGAGGTGAGGGAGGTCAGACACGCAGCTTGACATCTTTCTCATGGCTGCCATCGCTGTCTGGGTGAGTCAGTGAAACGGACTACTGATCCCATGGTTTCATTTCATCATTCAGCTCCTGAGTGGTCCATTACTTTGCTAAACCACTCCACTTCAGCATGGTCTAGCGTGTCTCTTTCACCGAAGACTTTTCTTTGCACTGGCACACGACTGACTGAGCTACAGACAGAGCCACCGATAAGACTGTTTAACGTTTAGCGCTCAGCGTAAGCAGAGACGCTCAGCGCCTCGTCGCGCCCCTGCCGTTTGTGGCAGAGCGTAAATATGCAGCTTGTTGACCTTTTATATATATATTTTTTTTTGTGTGTTCAGTTTAACAAAAGGCTTGAGTACCATTTTGATAAGGCAGCAGTTGATTTCTAGCCTGCAGACGTTCCTGGATCAGAATCAAACCACTTTGATCTCATCAGTGAAACGGCCTGTGCCGTAACAGTCGTGGCCATCATATTACAACCCCTCCCTCCCCTCTCTCTCTCTCTCTCTCTCTCCTGCATTAGCATTGTAGATAGAGTGTTTCCAGTCAGCTCCTCTCAAAATTGGAGCAACAGTGCAGCAGAGGAGCAGCCAGCGTGTTACCGTAAGATTGCGTATTAATGTGTGTACGCCCGCCTCTCCCCTGTTTACTCTCTCAGGGTGTCGCTCTGTACGGAGCAGAGGTGGACATGTGAGCGACGAATCCACCAAGTATGCGACTGAGTGGCTGCATCCGCAGTGTCTCCGACAACTGTTAACGCTGTGGACATTAATAATTTGTGTGTGTGTGTGTGTGTGTGTGTGTGTGTGTGTGTGTGTGTGAGAGAGAGAGTGAGAGAGAAAGTGAACTGGCAGAGTGTGTGTGTTGTGTTGTCAGCTGGGTGTGTGTTGACTGATGAGGTTACACCCAAAGCATGAATAATGTAGAGGACTGTAGGAGTGAGAAAGAGAGAGTCAGAGTGTGTGTGTGTGTGTGTGTGTGTGTGTGTGTGTGTGTGTGTGTGTGTGTGTGTGTGAGAGAGAGAGAGAATGAGAGAGAGAGAGATGGAGAGAGAGAGAGAGATGGAGAGGTGGATGGGTAATTGGGTGGAAGGAGAACAGAGAGAGAGGAACTCCACTTAGGGATTTAATATAGAGTTGAGAGAGTGAGAAAGTAAAACACACAAATGAAACAGAAAGCTCAACACCATACGTCAACCTTCGTCTTTCCTTCTTCCTCTCCTCTCTTACCTCCCTTTTCCCCCAGCCCCCCCCCCCCTCCTTCGACCTCCACCCTCCCCCTTGCCACCCACCATTCTCGTCGCTCTCTCTCCGAAGGCCGACGAGACTGGCATGATATCTGAAGAGTCTGTATGTTTCTGATGCCTGTTAGTGGGCTCGCCTTCTGTTTAGAAACAAACTCAGGCGCGCTGCCTGCTGTTAACCACGTCCACACTTCCAACAGTTAGATCTCTCCAATAAACCAAATATTTGGTAACGTATCGTCTTTTTCTTTTTATAGCTGCGTTCGGTCCTGACTGCAGACACAAATGTCCCCCGTGATGATAAGTTAACTCGATTTAAAATGTCTTATACTGTGTGTATTTGTATGTGGTCATAGCCTCTTTCAAGTTATTCTAATATCATATGTTTTGGTTTGTAAGCTTTCTGCTTTCTGTGGCTCACATACAGTTTGTGATGATAACTTTTTTTTTGTTGAAACAATGGTCCCTTGATTTCAGACTGTGACAGAAACAGGTTTCTCATTTCTAGCTGCTGGCTGAAATTACAGCTGTAGTACTTAACAATATGTTTTCACCTTTGACATGAGCTACGAGAGAAAAGCGTTTTGGAATGATGACTAACCAATGAGTTGGGCAAACATAACGCTGCCTTGGCTAACGGCTTGCTGGGGTGTAAACTTGAATCCATTTCTTACAATTTTTGCTCCTACAAACTCTTTAATTGCCAAATGCACACTGAAACATTGGTTTGTTCAAAATAAGCAGACAAGAGAACGGATAATTAGCACGAGTAGCTAATGATGTGTTTGAAAGAAGAAAAGAAGGCCCTAAACAACACAGGATGGACCACAAGATGATGCCAAAGATGATGCCAAAACTCCCTAAACTTGCAGAATGCTGTAGAAAATATACTGTATGTTCCATGTTTGACCTTTTAGAGTAGGTTTTAATGTAACGCTGGATCTGATCTCTACCATCTGGATCACAATCACAGCTCTCATTGCCTTCTCTCTTCACAATTAGTAGCTGACAGATTATTATTTACCTGATTCATTAATAAAGTTATTTATCCACTAGCTTGCACATAGAGTATAGAGTACTGTCTTCACACCTTAGAGGGAAGGTTAGTCCTGTGTGTGTCTATCCTGTCTGATTTATTTCTCTTTCTCTAAGCAGCTACAGCTACAAACAGTGGCCACAAAAATCCAAGCAGAGATTAGATGCTGATTGTGTGTGTGCGTGTGTGTGTGTGTGTGTGTGTGTGTGTGTGTGTGTGTGTGTGTGTGTGCGTGTGTGTGTGTGTGTGTGTGTGTGTGTGTGCCTGCCTGTGTGTGTCCATGCGCAGGTTAGTGTCCTGCTAATGGACGGGTAGATGTCTCCAGAGGAGGAGCAGCGGGTGGTCAGTCGTACTAGTCCACCATTAGTGCTCAACCACACAGACACACACTTTCACACACACGCACAACCATACACACACACACACACACACACAGGCAGTACACACACATGGATGAACTCTCTATGGTCAGCAAGTGTTGCAGCTGGGATGTCTTCATCACATGAGGAAGCCAAGATGGTACAGTGAGAAAGGATGGGGGCAGAGAGGCTGAGAGAGTTTGTGATAACTAAGGGAGGCCAGGACAGTGAGAAGGGAGAAGAGACATTTTAAAGGAACGTTTCTCAGTGCAAAAGGTCTGCTGCTCAGATATCATTTCCTGCATACTGCTAAAATGGTGTTGCTTAGAGACATATTGACTGGGGTTGCTAGGGAACCATTTTAATTGGTTGATGTGTGAAGCTGAGGCAGGGCTGCGGGGGGTTTTCGGGGGTAGCGGGCCAGCCGGGGGAACTGCGCTTGTGCTTCCTAACACATCAAACCTCTGTTATCCTGGCAGATAGAGACCTACTGTGGGGAGGCACTGCTGGTTCTGCTCAGACTGGTGAAGGAAAAGCTGACACCTCTCTGAAAACCAACCGTTTTCCTACAGTAGGCAATTCAGACTTGATGCAACATAAACAACTTTTATTGGTTGCCATGGCAAAACAAGATCAAAACCAATAAAAAAGTAATACAGATTCTAAAAATAGGCAGCCCGGGAAGCCTCCAGAGAGCACACCTGGGTAGGTGTAGATGTAGGCGTTGTACTGCCTGAAGCTGAAGACCAGTTGAAAGGAAGAACAGAAAACTGCTCACAGTGCACTCTCTTCTCTTCTCTTTCCCTCTTCTTTTCTTCAGAAGCCAGAAGAAATGAAGGAGGAGCGGGGTATCGTCCCCTCCTTTACAACTCCTGAGCTGGAGGAGCTTGACACTATTGGGAAGAAAGCTCTGTTATTCCAGCTGCGTGTGTTGCACACTCGATGGGTGCTTTCACACCTGTGGTTGGGTTCATTTGAACCGCTGTTGCCTTTTAGTTCTGGCCCTGTTCGGCTTCACACCGACTTTTTACGAATGAACCGTGAGCTGTAAGCTCGAAATCATGTCGAGTTTCGCTTTGAACTTAAAGTAAGGGGGGTGCGGAGTAATGTAAACGCACATGTGAACATGTGTGTAATCTACAGTGTTTTAGAGTGGCATGAGCTTTTATTTTGAACAGCGCAGGAAGCATGGCTTGATCTGGCACACCTTGATGGTTATTTACAAGTATTTGCAAAGTTTACACCTAGAGGGATGGTCCCATAGTGTAGGGCTGGACTTTTCAATGGAGTTGTATATTTTATTTTCTGACCTAAATGTGGGGCAAGGGAAAGGCTCTTGTCCTTTCCTCTCCTCTCCTCTGAGAGCTGATTGAGGTGCCGTGATTTCCCTCCTGTGAGATTGATCAAGCTCCTTCAGGCTAAGCTGAGGGATGTAGGGAATTATCAGTGGATCAATACCAACACTTACATCCCCTCTCCCCCCCGTCTATCTCAGCGATGGTCAGCTTGCAACACCTTCAAAATGCCCCGTGCTAGACACTCCAGCATTTTGGGAAGGCTGTTGTGACATTATGACTGAACAACACTACAATCAATTACATGACCCCAATCATTATCCTTGATTGGGAGTAATAGAAGGAGGAGAGAGCCTCTCACTGTCTTGCAGTAGTATTGTCCCCCGAGGCTCTTATGTTGACCTCTGAGTCGATGGGATTCCCTGCTGTGGCTTTATGAAGTACAGCAGGAGAAGAGCTGAATATGGCTGAAGAACTGTAGAACTTACAAACGGTAACAGTGATTGCTTGTGTACATGATTATATGCAGGATTGTCCTTAAAAGCAGCCTGTTCAATAGTCATCAATACAGACTGAAAGAAGGTTATTTACGTGAAGTGAGTGAATTTAATTTCGATTCTCTTTTGATTTCGATTTTCTGGACAAACAATACCTGTGTTGTCATCTACGTCGTCACGGCGAAGGGTCTTTTCAGAATAAATGACTTCGCTTTGACATGAATATGTTTTAAATTAATATATCTAATTTCTAACGCTGCTAAAATATTAGAAATATTTATGCTTTATCATTTAACTTCTTTGTCATAGCATACACTAACATACTCTCTGTTGAAGCTCGAGTATTTTCCTGACAAGATGCCAGTATGATATTATATGGCTGGTTTGAATATACACTAAGTGCTTCCTGTCCAGAAGTGATTTGTTTGTGAAGTTCATCAGTCAAGTTGAAAAGAGTCATTAGAATATTAACACTCTGTCTGAGTGAAAACACGAGGGCATGAGGCCTACATCCTTTGTCACTTCCACCCCGCTACAAAGCTTCTGTATCCCCATCTGAGACACTGAAGATGGAATAATTTCCCCTAACTAGACCAACCTCTGTAATCACTGATTACCACCTTCTGCAACCCCCTGTAATCAGCCACCGCCATCTTATCACAAAAGACTCTGTGTGTTGGCGAGTGTGTGTGTGTGTGTGTGTGTGTGTGTGTGTGTGTGTGTGTACACACGCTGCCAAGGAAGGCTGTGCCATCCATGTGTGCAGATGCGTAGGTGAATGATAATGAAGAGATTTGTTGTTAACCTGAGGAAGATGAGAAGACATGCACAAGATCTGACGCACATACACACACACATACGCTCGACACACACTCACAGGCTTGGTGACCCTGCTGGCGCGGTCAGCTACTCCCACCAGATTCAATTTTGTCAGATCTCGTAAAAAATCATGTCACCTCCACTTTGTAATAAACTGATGCTTAAACTGACTTCAGGGCATATTGCAGCTGTGTGTGTGTGTGTGTGTGTGTGTGTGTGTGTGTGTGTGTGTGCTATTTCAAACGAAAGCCTTCGGTGATGTGTGAGAAATGACAATGTTGAACCTCGTGGGTGTGATAAGTTCTAGAGAGCTCTGTCATCAATCATCACACAAAACCAGGCACATCAAGACAAGCGCGGGCACACACACACACACACACACACACACACACACACACACACACACACACACACACACACATTCCTCCTGCATTGTCCTCACATCCACAAGCACACACAGATCTGAGCAGATAGACACACATACACACACACACCAACAGATGCTAACAATAATACACACTGTAGGTAAGAGACGGCGTATCTCCTCCTGGGTCAGTGATCTGTGTGAATTATAGATCACAGCTTTTTCTATCCCGGGTTGTGTAGCCGGGCCCATGGGACACGCTCGGGCTGAGGGAGAGAGGGCATGATAGACACATACAGGATGGAGAGAGAGAGGGAGAGAGAGAGAGGAGGAAAGTGAGGGGAGCAAATCTGTCAAAATAGAATTTACAATTTCACACAACGCGCTACTTTTTTTCAGTCGGCACAAATAAACTCACACTGCGTTACTGAGTCCGTCCTCTGCGGTTTGGATGTTCTGCTGACGCTGGATTCCTTGATTCTCAGAAGCAAAGCTGGATTACCGACCGGGCCGGGTCCTCAGAAATTGAGGGTCCCCTAAAGGCGTGAAGTGTGCGTCGACTGGTTTATGCAAATGTGTTGAAGTACAGTGTCAACTGATAAGGCCCACTTTGTTACCTGATCTTGAGGCCCTGTCTTGTGGAGGATCCTTGTGTAGTTTATGATTTCAGGGTTTTTTTTGTGCTCATATGTTTCACAGAGAGAGAGCACAAGTCGGGAATTGTCAAATTGCTGAGGTGGTTGCTTTAATATTTCATTCGTACATGTCGCTTCCAGTGGCACCATTACTTATAATGGTCATTCAAATCTAATCTCTCTAGCCTAGTTTGAGTCCAGGCGCATAAGCAGTCAAGTGTTAAACAGTTATGGTCAGCAATCATACACACACACACACACACACACACACACACACACACACAGGCACACGCATGAACAAGCACAGATACATGTACAGTATGTGAGCACACACACCCCCTCTCCCCCCGTAGTGTTTATCCAGCTGAAGATGTGTCTGTGCAAACCCATACTTAAGCTTCACCTCCACATCATCACTACTCAAAGGTCACAGCACAACTCAGCCACAGACTGGAATGCAGCCAGTGTGTGTGTGTGTGTGTGTGTGTGTGTGTGTGTGTTGTGTATGTGCAGTTGGCTTCACTCTGACCATAAAAAAACAAGCGAACATGTTTCATTCCTGTCTCAGCTTTCACCAATCGGGGGAGCCTTCCTCCACCATCCATCATGCCTCTAATCATTTCTTCTCCTGGATCTATAACCGCTGCACGGTTACCTGTAGAGCTCCACCTTAGGGAATTTCTCAACTCTATTTGTTTCATTGTATCGTTTGAAATAAATGTAAGCGCTTAACCTGCATAACTACAAGAATACATCAGCACGCTCAATATGCCAAATAAATGGCATGCTGTATCAAGAATCTTTCAGCATTTTCTTATTGAATGATTAAGTGCCCGTAATGGACCCATAATCTCCTCAGGAAAACTGCCAAATCTCCTGTTTGTCATCTGTTCACTCAGACGTGCGTCCCACTTTGGTAATTGAATCCCAGCATGGTAGTCATCAGTGAGTCAAGCCTGATCTCTGTAACCATAGTGATTTCTGTTGGTGGCGCCACAGACAGTTGCGTGTTTTATGCTCCGATCTGATGCTGTTGAAAACCAGAACGAGCTGACTGCACTGTTACGCACACGAGCCGATGAGGATGAGCCTCCTCCTAAGTCTGTGTGTTTGTATGTTTGTGTGCGGACACGTGTGTGTGTGTGCGTGAGTAAAAGCCATTGACTTTGATAATGGAAGTCAATACTGGTCTGTGTGATTCTGCGTCTCTTGGGAGCGTTTTGTCTTTGATTAGAGCGCAGCAGAGAATGGCTGACTGCACAGGAACCTTAATTGTCTCCCTGAATCACCGCGCTGTGACTTCTGACGGTAAAGCTGACATGACCGATTGACTCCGCTCTCTGGAGTATATGTAGTCAATTATGGCCGGGCGTTTTTGTCCTGAGGTTTTCATGTTATTCTGACAATTCTGTGGCCTTAAACATGTCTGAGAGGCATGTGAAAGTTTTAGTTTCGTAGTTTTAATCGACATCAAATGTGAAATATCAAAGTCAATTGACTGTTCGCCATGCCCCCCTCCCCCTTAGTTACCATTGCTACACCTGTCAAGCTTTCCATTTTCACACATATGCAGTGTAGTGCATATAGTGGCAGATTTACCACTTGAAATTCATGCAAATTTTTGAATCAAGTGGTCCTTGATGAGGTTGACAAAAGGAGGCTTTTCACTTCCAGCGAGTGACTGTTGATTGTTCGGCTGAAAAGGCAACTGTCGCTGTTAGCCGGGCATGCAAACAATTGCAGCTTCCATTAGAGCAAGCAAACACATAGTGTGTCGTCGTGCACGCAGTTCTGCCCTGAGCAGAAATCCGAAGCTTGACAGGCCTGCTGTGCCTAGTTACGGTAGCTAAGCTATGATTGGACAGTCGCTGTTTTGGGGGAGGTGTTTCAAATCCCTAAATGATTAAAAGGTGGCAGTGATAGGGTAGCTATTTACAGTTAAAGCAGGAGCTCCAGTCTTATCTGAAACAGTCAACTCCTCCGATAGTTCACCATCTTCACCCCGTCAGAAGTGCAGCCGTCCTCTCTTTTCGTTCCTCTCTTTGAGAAAGTCTCGCTCAGATTGATACAGTTCAAACTGTCCACATTCACAGGTCTGTCACACAAGTTACTTCTGTTTCTGGACATATTTCCCCTCAAGGTTTCATTGCAGCAGCTGTGACAATTTAAAACAGATTGATTACCTATGGATCAATACGCTTTGAGCTGAATGTTGCGCGAGCTACAATGCTCAGTTTGTCTATGTGAATCCGTATTGTTTAGAGCAGTGACTGAAGACTCTATTGATTTCCAGGTTTGGTCATAATGCTGTTGTGTTTAATAAGAGAAGGTGGATAGTTATTCCCGCTGAATCTGAATCAATATGCAATCAATAAACCCACTAAACAGCACTTTTAATTCCCCACGGGTCAGACTTTGAGTTCAGACTCTAAAGTTTTTATGGTTTACATCAGGCCTGGAACAAACTTTCAGACCAAAGTCCAAACAGTAAATCAGAGAAGAGGAGGAGATGGAGGAGAGAGTGAGGGAAAGGCACTCGTCTATTTTTACTTGTTATTTTGGCCTCCCAGCATGCTGCCTGTCCACCTTGAGAATCCCTTCAACCGTCAAATGGATGCAAGGAAGGAACTCAGAGAGATTTATGTTGGAAAATCTTTTCAGAGAAGAGAAGGGAGCCGAGCGAGAAGCAGGGAGGCTTCCACAGGCTGTTGATGTTAAAACTTTTGACAGAATGACTCACTTTCACTTTCAAATACGGTTTTATCAATTACATAAACACGATCATCCTTTCCCCCCCCCCCCCCCCTCAGGTTTATGAGAGAGGAACCAACGTGGAGCAGTTTGTGACCCGTTTCCTGCTGAAGGAATCAGCCAATCAGATCCAGTCTCTCCTGAGCTCCGTGGAGAGTGCCGTGGACGCCATTGACGAGCAGCACAGCCAGTCAGGGTGAGCGCAATGAGGGTATCACTGTGTCAGGCTGTTATGTGTGGATATTGGGAGTGTGTGTGTGTGTGTGTGTGTGTGTGTGTGTGTGTGTGTTCATGACCGTACACATGTATCATGGCATTTTGTATACTCATTGTCAGCGGTCATAATTGAAACCAGGAAGTGTTTCAAGCACAAATCCTTTCTGGTTAAAAAGTCTGTCGATCTCTCTCTCTCTCTGTCTCCCTCATTCCTCTTCTTCATCCCCCATCTAAATTCTTTCATGCCCCCCCCCCCCCCCCATTGTTTTTTCATCAATCTAATTTTCCCACCCTTCTCTCTCCTACTCCCTCTCTCTGTTTTACAGTCACCTACCTGCCAAGGTGAGCCCACGGATGTCAGAGAGGCGCGAAAACACCGTCCCTGACTATCCCCCTAACAACAGAGTCAGTGCCAGGGAGGCTGTCAGGACCATCAACACTGCTTCAGGTGACAAACACACACACACACACACACACACACACACACACACACATACAGTACACATACTTATACATTGCAGCACCTCCTCTGACTTCATGGTTGGAGGCCATCCGTCATGCGTTCGTGTGAGTAGCCTCATATCCACCACCTTTAGTGAGGGGACATCACTCCTGGTGAGCAGAAATCAAACTCTGACTGCCACTCAGCAGTTTGTCATCCATTGTACACACACACACACACACACTCACACAGTCTCATCCCAACGTGATTTATTCTCCATTGTAAAACACCTCAATCAGCCACCTGCACAGGTCTGATGTAGCTTTCCTACCGCGGTCAGGGCAGCACAGATAAACGGGCTGAAAAAACGAGGGAACAGGGTTTAGAAGGGTGAAAGGGGGGAGGGAGAAGGAGGGAAGGAAGACAAAGATGAAGGGACAAGAAATGGTGAGAAGGCTGAGGAAGCAACGGGAGGAGGTAGAGACTTGGTTAATATGTCTCTGTACGTTTTAAAGTCAAACCTGTGAGTTTTTAGGAGTCCAGTCAGCACTTACTTAAAATCTGCTATGTAGTGCTGTTTTTATGAAGCGTGCGTGTGTGTGTGTGTGTGTGCGTGTGCATTACAGCAACTAAAACACACACAAATTGATTGAGGCTGGTGATTCTCTTTGAGGCTGTGCAGGACCCTCATTATTCTTTCTCTCTTTGTATACATTTGGTCCTCTGTCACTTTTACTCTGTTACAGTCATCCTCTCTCTCCCCCCCCCCCCCCCCCCACCAGCTGGTAGTTAACGCTGCAGCGCACGCTCACCATGACACTTTGCTCCCACTCGAACAAATTGCTCGCTGAAGAAATGACACTTCAGAAGTCATTGAGATATGGCATCTCTTTATCGCAACTTCACCGAAACAAAAAACAATACAGTTGAGTCGAGGCTCGGCGACAGGAAGGGCTCAAAGGGCAGCAACAAAACATAATCAATCACTCCTCAGATGTTGTTATTGACAAGTGTCTGTTAAAGGTGCTCAGTGCTGTTGTTTCAGGGTCAGTGTGTCATTTTGCCCGTGGAGAGCAGGGTTAGAAAAACTGATGGCTAAACCATGGCAACTTAAAGTCAGCCTGAAAAATACACCCACTGTGGTAAACGCTGTAAATGCCACTGATAATGCATCTCTTCTACTTTTTGCCATTTGCATAGCAGTGGCCAACAGTTTGTATAACAACTGTATACAGTAGAAAGCATTGTAGAAGCTGTGTGTCCCAATAATGAACACCTTTAGATAGCAGCACTGGTTCACTGTTGTTACGTCATTAAACTTAAAGGTGCTCTGTGTTGTGTTCCTCACCGAAACGCTTTGTGTGTGTCCTTAACAAACACGTTGAATGCATTTCCTTCTTCTTAAAACATAGCAAATTATTATTATCCTCTCAATTTAATAGACCACGTAATTGTTTTCCCCCACCAGCTACAAATTGTCTCCGCTTAACATTACTCTATGAGCATCAACCTGCAGAGACCTGAAACATGTTCTGGACAGGAAGTCTGCTCCACGTTGGTTCCTCCCTCACAAACTCGGGCAGTGCAGCTGTTAGCAGGTAGCGTTTGGAAACTCTCCTTGTTTGCGTGCTCATGCTTCGCGGTCTAAGGTTTGAGAGGTGTGGAACAGTGACCTTTTCAAAGCAAGAAACCTCATTCTCTTAATCCTTCACATAATGTCATGACTGCTTGTTCTTTGTCGTAGGGGTGGAACCATTCATTCAGCCGTATCAATGCGTCAATTTGTAATCATGCCAATTCAACTGCATTGGTCTGTTAAAAGAAATAACTCGATTGAATCGCTTCGCCTCAGCAATAATCAATATGAAATGCTTTGGCTATTACTGGCAGTACTTTCTATTTTCTATTTCTGCCACTATCCCTCCCACTATCACTATAATGGAACATGTTTGATATTATTTAGTTTGTTTCATTTCTTATTTATGTGCCAAAGATATTCAATGTTCAGATCTAGTCCTCCAGCTCCATGGCCATTTTGTGGAAACACTCTTCACTGTTTGTTGTAAATAATAGAATTTACATTACAGTATTTAATGAAACAGATGCACAGTTTTTAGCTCTGTTTTTAGAAACAGTTACCACTCTTGCCAACCAGTGACTTTCTGAATTGAATCACACCTTTCTGACAACATACTGTAGCTCACGGGACTCTCAAATTATAGATATAAGAGTTTGCATGGACACACCACTGAAGTTACGGCATGCTTTGCAAAAGACAACGTGTTTTTAAAGCGTGCATGATTTATAGCATATAGGTAAAAACATACTAAACCACTGGCCGTTGTCTCCTGCCACTTTATGTTTTGTACTGCAAAACAACACCCTCTTCAGCATACTTTCCACAAAATCTTACTTATCCTATTTACAGTGATAATTTTTACGTGATAATGATTTATTAACATAAAAATGTCATACAATTTAGCAAACGATATCTTCTGCGCTGAAATACCAACAGCACATGAGCATCCCGTCACACCCATATCAGAAAACATCTGAAAACGTCCATTTGTCAATGGATAAAGCTGCTGGTGTTTCTGTGATTACATCGTGGAGCCACCAGATGCACAAACAATAGAGTTGATGTCGAAGCCATTATTGATTTAGTGAGTGATCAGCAGAGCAGATATTGATCTTCTTTGTTTTAATAAACAGTGTGAGGGTCACTCACACTGCAATAAATCAGAAGTGACACAGAAAACCACAGAGGAGGTCACATGAAGTGGAAATGCTCACTTTTACAGCATACACAGTATCTATACCAAGGCCAGCTGTGTGTGACTTGACATATTTTAACACAGATTGGAACATAAAACACACATTTCTTTACAAGATTTGGTTGCCTTGACAGGAATTTCTGTGATTTCTGGCCTCGCTGAAACAGTTACGTAAGGAGAGTGTTTCCAACAGTTACTCTGGTCTCTGTAAACCTTCATTGGGATGATGTACACACACAGATTCTGACAATGCTGTCAGATTGGATGTGGCATGGCAGCGATGGCGCTTTATTCTATACACCAAGCCTGGGTTCTGACAGCATGCTGCCAAAGAACAGCTAACGCTTTCTCTAAGAATACACCCTCATACACGATACACAATGTGCTGTTGTGTTACTGTTTGTAGCAGCGAATATCCAAGTGTGTGTACAAAACCACTGAGAGTACAGAGTGGTTGTTGGAAAATCCTAGTCTTATTTTTGGATGTTGTTCCCTCTTTGCACTTCGAGGAATAGTTTGACATATTTTGGGGAAACATGCTTATTCGCTGTCTTGGTGAGAGTTAGATGAGAAGCTCGATACCACTCTCATGTCTGCACACTAAAAATGAAGCTAAAACACTAGGCCACTTAGCTTAGCTTAGCATGAAGAGTGGAAAAGTGGAAACAGCTAGCCTGGCTCTGTCCGAAAGTCCGCCGACCAGCGCCTCTCACAAATGAACATGTTGAACGGCGTTTGTTTAAAAAAAAAAACCCATTTAAAAACAACTATTTCTTCCTGTAGTACCTTAACCAACCATAAAACCACATGACATTTTAATGCTTCAGTTTTTGTACAAATTAAACAAACAAGAGTGTCAGTTAGTGAGCATTAGTGAGTTTTAGACGTGTCAGTAGACAGTTTTTGACACCTTTGGACAGTGCCAGGCTAGCTGTTCCGCCCTATTTCCAGTTTTTGTGCTAAGCTAAATGGCTGCTGTCTGTGGCTTCACATCTTCACGGACATAAGAGATGTATCATTTTTTTCATTAGAGTCCTTGTTGGCTGCTTCATACCTTCAAGCTGGGAGTTTCTTTCTGCTAAATTATTGATTTACCTGGGCGACAATAGAATAAGCGACATTTTCTCACCCCAAGATATGTGGCCCTTGACCCTGACCCAGATACAGATGTGTTGATAGAGACAATATGAGCAAGAGATGACACAGGCCACTGATAGTGACAGAGCGGTCCAATAAAACAAAACCAAAGTGCTGCTGGGTAATAAAGACACCTCCAGTGAATACTGTATATGACTGTGTTATAGACATAACTAAACATATGTGCTGCTATGTATTTTTAAATACATAGCCTTTCACTTCTCCAGAAGACCCCTCCAAATGCAACAACATATCAAGTGCACTGCAGAAACATACTGATAAAAAAAAATCCAAATAAAAATCTTCTCAGTCATTTCTGTGGTCTTAAGATTATCTGAGATAAATAATAAATCGTTTGCTTTCAACCTGAGTCAAAAGTAAAGAAAAAAAGTTATTTTTTATGATTAGAAAGCTTCTGTGGTAAACCAGTGGAGCATTCTAAGTAATGAAGAGAGTCCACACTAAAAGCAAAAATGTAATGCATTTTGGCTTGTTTCGTCTCAATTTGGCCTGCTTTTTATTCCTTCTGTTGCTCATTGGAAGTGAATGTTCAAAGCCCTGTTCAAAGTGCATATTATATATCATTCTGCGGCTAATAAATGAAATAAATCTGACAGAAAACCTATTTCAATACATACAGAATTTCAGAGGAGTCTCACCAAAACAGTGCATGACACTGACGGAGAGCTTCAGTATCATACGGCTGTCCTCAGATGGTCCGTCTGCCTCAACACGAACATCTTCCTTAATGAGGATAGCACACTGTAAGCCTACTAGACATGGGCTCATTATGAAGAAATTATTGGAGGTTACGCACATTTCGTTCTGTACACACAAATGTAATGATTGCTGCTGGTTCGCACGACACCAGCTTTTCTTGTTCTCTTTTCTTGCTGTTCTCAGAGCCTCAAAAGTGCAGAAAGAATGGCGGGTTTAACATCAAAAGTTTTGTGTCAGTGATCTGCGCAGGTCTGATCTACAGCAATTGAAAAGTTTCTTGAAGTGCTTCAGTTCTGGTGCTGCATAGAAGGAAAATGGATTCATGTTGGATGACTCGCACAAAGACGGCAGCTCAAACTGACAGGTTTTTCAGTTCCTCTTTTCATAGTCCAAGCATCTGTCACCTGTCAGGGGAGTATACCCCGGGATGTATTTGAGCTCACAGCGTGTCAGAAAAGGCCACCGAGCTACACACTGCAGTAAAAATGAACAGACAAGTAATGGTTCGGGTGAGATTTAAATGGTTTATTTGGTTCATAAGAGACAACTGTCTTGGTCACCACCTGTGCATCATTTGTTCGACTCTGTCTGGGCACTCTAAAACCTCAGAGTTGCCAAGTTCATCTGCGACAGCGCTGGGTCCCCGTGAAGTTCAGTGCCTTGCTTCAGGGCGTAGCGGCACCCAGCGAGCTCGACAGATGGGGATGTGCAGGAGGTGGACGAGTTCAACATCAACCCAAACAAGCACTGCGTTTTCACCGTGCAGTAAAAAGTCATTTTAGCCCTCATTTGACTAAACATTAGCGTGCGGCTCAGCTCCGAGCGACAGTGGCCGCCGCCAGGTTTGATTTCAGCACAAGTAGTCATCACATTAACAGCTATTCACCATCAGAATGGCTGGACAGTAGCTGTTGCTGGAGGACAAAGTGCTGCTTGATTGCAGCGTTTCAGCGGCGGCTTTGGGAATTCGAGTCGGAGCGCTTCCGGTCATTGTACAGCCTCCATGTTCTGATGAAGACCTTTAGTGATATTGAACCGAACTGCTGTGGTCTGTTTTGTGTCCGCAGCAGATAAAAGATGTTTTTGTCATTTTTGCAATAAGCCAGACTGCTGGGCTCGCCGCACTGTTTAGTTCACACACATGCCATGAAGACATGTTGCATGAATGGAGGTCAACAGATAATGAAGGTGTTCCTCTTTCAGCCCACTGACTGTAAGGCTAAAATTAAAACACTTTGAACCCCCCCCCCCCCCCACACCCCCATTTAGCATTAATAAGCAGTATATCAACACTTAATGAATTGTTTATAAGGCACTGTGTAGTTGTGAGCAGATAAGGACATTTTAAAGTGTTAATAATGTATTTTTGAAAAGTACACAGCTGATGTGTAAACTGTTTACCAATGAGTGATAACGCAGAATAACAAAGCTGTAATCATAGTTAATATATAATTACTCACAACAAATCCTATAGTCTGTTATAAAGCACTTATTAACTGCTAATACACATGTACAAAATCATTCACAGGGTTTAAAAATGTTTATAAACGCGTCTCAACTAGAGGTCAACTTACTAGATTTCTTCTGGAGCTTTCAGCCGCACCAGCTAATGGAGTTTGCCTATAATTACACTATGCACTTTATTAACTAATACTGTAATTCCAAAGTCAAAGCTGGGATAGCAGCCTTTAATGCTCTTTGTCAATCTCACACTCTTTTCCCCCTACCTCGTCTCTCAGTTTCGCCGCCCCCCCCCCTCCTCTCTTCTGTACTGTGGACTGTAAAGCAGCTCTGACAGCTGAGGACCTTGATGTCAGCAGTGCTTTGTCTTCAGTCAGGACAAGTCGATTGATTAATGGCTCCCAAATCCTCTCTCTTCTCTCTCCCGGTCCTACTGCCCACCCTCCTCCAACACATGTGATTTACTCCTGCACCCCTGGGCCAGTTCTTCACTCCCTTACTGTTCTCCTCCACTTATGGCTGTATGCACACATATGAAGTCTCTTTTGGAGTTTTGTTATCTCCCTTTTCTCTGCAAAGACTGACAGAGAGATGGGAGTGGGTGGGAGGGAGGGTGGAAAAGACAAAGAGTAAGGAAACGAGTAAGAGGGGGAAAGGAAATAAGAGAGCTAAAAATATCCACCACCATCTTTAAGTCGAGCAATGCTATATCGTTGCTGTGTGCAACGTTTCAGTGCATCTGGCCCTTTACTGACGAGTTTTAATTGTGTATGGACTGCGGTACACTCCGATACACTGCCTATGAGTGTGTATGTGTTAATGTATGTATATATATACTGTAGGAATGTGTGTGTCCTCGCTTATGGAGAACATGGATGTACATTCTGTACATTCTTATCCATATGTTTCATTTCATGTTTTCCTGTGATCCCTAATTGGCTGTTCAGTGAGCCTTAGTTACTGTTGCTACCCCTGTGAAGCTTTTCACATGGCTCATTACAATGACAACGTGATAACGGTGGCAGGTGTACCACAACCAATTTGGTAGCAATTTTTGAAACAATGGGTCAAAATTGTTTCGAAAATTGGGTCCACTTTGCCAGCTGAAGTGACAACTGTCCTGCAAGCAGATTTGCTCTGCTGTAGCTAGCTATCTAATTAAGCTAACGTTAGTTCCACAAGTTTCCAGCTGACCTTTTAGTTCTTCCCATAGACTGTATATAAAGACGGACAACATGACAGCTCCCTGAAAGTGAAGCCGAAACATCTCGATCGCCCCCTGGTGGCTGGCTGCAGTATAGGTCATGAACCCCGCCCCATCCATGTTAGCGGATGGGACATGGGCCAAACTAAAAAATCTAAGTACACATCAAATGCATTTTTCTTGTACTGCACTGTAGAATTAGTTAGTCCTAGTATTATATGTACCATAAAAAACATTTTGTTCTAATATAACCCTGTTAGCTTACAGGACATAATTAACTTACATGCATGTTTGTATTATCAAATATTTATTATCAATATTTAGGATGCGGACTAACTAATGAGTTTAAGGAAACATAACGCTCCGATAAAGAGCATAACGGAGCTGTTAAAATCTAACAGCATCCAGGACTGGCCTCCACACAGTGGGGAAATAGTACACAGTGAATGTGCTAATCGTAAACAGGCCTTTTTTTTTAAACATAACTCCTAAGCCCACAAACAAATGGAGTTAGTTAATGAGATGCCCCTTTGCCTGCGGCTGACGTTACAGCAGATAAACACACACAGTTCTTTCCTCACACTTTTGCTCTTGTCTTGTTGTTTTGGGGGTTTTAGAAAGGCTAAAAGCAAAGACACCGCCCTCCAGAATCTTAAAATGCAGAGTATCTTACTACAGCCCCATGCACACCGCTTCAACATCCCGAGAAATCAGACACTAGGGAAACGTAATCATTTGAAAAGGCCTGTCAAAAAAATGTTTTAGTTTCATTTTGTCTTTTTTCCCCCAACAAACACCTAGTAATGGTGGTTGCTGTTTGGTCTTCGTACGTTAATCTTCTTCCTTGTATTGTATCTACGGATTGAAGTCTTTAAGCACACGTGCATTGTGTGCATTTGTGTGTGTGTGTGTGTGTGTGTGTGTGTGTGTGCCCAGCTGTGCCTGACGACAATATGTGACTGGGATGGAGAACAGAATGGAGCTGCCATATGTTTTCCCACCTGCTGAGACAGATGAGATGTCTGTAAGAGTAGGAAAAACAGTAGCTGGTAATTAATACCAATAAGATATAATATATTGCACACTGTTGTTAAAAATGTAACGTATCTGATCTCATAAACAACAAGCTGATCATCCTTCCTCTTTTGCACGGGCCTAGAAGTAGATACTGTTGATTATTATAGTAAAATCAGCAATCAATTGTTCTGAACCACTGGGGTGATGCTTTTATCCATGACAAGACATCTTCAGTCCTGGAAAAGCTGGAGACGGTGTTTGAGTGGGTGGCAGTGGGTGAGTGGGCCAGTGTGAGGAGGGCAGAGGAAAGGCTAGTTACAGTAATGTGCATAAAGTAAATGTTGGCTCCCTACTCTGTTTTGTGTAATTAGATATCTGGCAGCTCCTAACAGCAAAATAAACTCTTATGCTGTGGAGAAAGAGATTATCTTACATAAATATGATTTAAAAAAAAACTGCTAGTTAGTATCACAGAACTCACCATCTACAGAAACTCCAGTTTCAACAAGAGAAAATGCAGAATGAATGCAGTCAGATAAAGAACGTTTTGACATGCAGCACACAACGTGCAGCTTTGGCAATGAAGTTTGGCATTTAAAGTAAATAAGGTGATACACGTGACCATAATTTCTAGCATTACTAGGCTGCCTGTTCAGTCAGGTCCAGAGAGTTAATTGGCTTTGCAGTTCAACTAATAATGATGACTGTACCATTTATTCTAAAGGGAAATCATTTTCAAAGTATTTGTTATTTCCTAAACGAGTTGGTGTGTAGTGACTGCTGTAAATGGTGTCCTATAAAAGACGAACAGAACAAACGTTTGTGAACTTTTCAGTCACTTAATTTGAGAGGCACTGTGACGACAGTGGACCTTTTTGTCATGATTCGTGTCAACACATTTAAATACTGGCTGACACAGAATGGAAAGTTAAATTAGGTGAATGTGGAATAACTCAAATCAGGTTTAATTGAGGAGAAAGTCAATAGAGACCTCCTGCCCCTCATCCCGCTGCTAGATTCGAAGGCTGTAATTCCTCTCACACTTCTATAATTGACCGGGACACTTATTTTTTAAGTCCATCGAAATGACCACTGGGCTTTTATCTCCAACTGTCTCCATGGTTACAGACTATGGTTTAGTGGATGAGTGTGTGTGTTTGGGGCAGAGGGAGGTAGCTCCTAATTGACTGGCTGTTAAAGCTTTTAATGAAGAGTGGGCAGCCAGCTCTCCAATTAGCTGTGAGGAGGCCATCTGGGGATGAAAAGAGGACGGCAGCTCAGGAGAGAGTGGAGGAGAGGGGGAAGAAGAAGACGAAGGAACCGAGGGGGGGAGAGAGAATCACAGGGCGCAAGAGGGTGAAAAGAGAGGCGCTCATCCAAAATGGGGTGAATGAGAGGGAAACGACGTGTTTTCTCAGCGTTCTTTAGGGTTTTTTCACCGTTTTTTTTAGTCGCACAAACACACACAAATAGGCAACCATCATCAACAAAGACAGTGAGGAACAAAACAGGAACACTGGACATTTCACTGTGGGAGTTAAAAAGTAGTTAAAGGTGCAATATGAAGCATTTTAACATAAATACACTGTAAACACATTAAAGGACCCCTGTGGAGTTTTTTTGTAAACAAACAAAAGTTACTGTATGTTTACATTCAGTGTATCCTTGAGCTCTAACAGCATCTTGACAACATCTTGAACACATTTGATTGTTTTTTAATGGTTCATTGCTTGCTTGCTTGCTGGTAGTCTTCTCCTTCCTTGCCTTTATTGGTGCATTGCTACATTTCTTGGCACGTTACCGCCACCGACAGTTGTTCAGCAGTATAGCGTGAAGCCAAGGGCATGAATTTTGTATTGGGTCGTCCACGTGCTTGTGCAGAGGAGTGTCATGCAAGGGGGGACAGGTAGCAGCATCTTCTTCACAACAAGAGGCGTCCAGTTTTAATGGGAAATGTGGTCTTAATTTTGAGAAATGTTTGCTAATACCCTAACAAGCCCTATGACATATGAGTCTTAGTTAGTGTCAGTTTTCTTTTACATAAATCATTCTACTTTATAATTAATCATATACTGTGTCCATAAAATGCTACAAGAAGCACCAATCTGTACCACCAATTAAAGATGTTGCAAATAGAGCTTAATTCTTTTGATAAAGTTTCTGTCTCTTAACACACTTACATGGTGAGGAGAGGTCATATCATTCCATTATGTTTTACAGTTGTTGATAATGAGATTAAGCATCAATGCGAATGATAGACGTGTTCCTCTACCGGCTTCCTTTCTAAACAGTCAACATTTTCGGTGAAAGTGAAATTTTGCTTTAAGAAACGCTAATTACGAAGAGCCCAAAATCACGCCGGAGTCAGAGCCAATTAAGCAGGGCACCTCAAAGGAGCTGGATTCCCATCCGTCCATTTCTTTACTATCTTTGAACAGACAGAAAGTTCCTTCCGATAAACAGGTATAATTGCCTGTTTATCAGCCTCTTTGGAACTCCCACTTTACATGAAATATTCAATATTCATTACAATGGAAATGAAAAGAGAGAAAGATGAGAAGGAAAGAGCAAAGATAGTGTAGTATTAGGCGGTATAATTCTTAATGTACTGGGCAGTACCTGCTTCAGTGAAGCTGTGGTTTTACTGTACCTATTGTGTGCAGTTTGTTGATCATATGATTGTATTTCAGAATGAGACAGATTGAAGCTGTACAGAGAAATGCATGCTACTGTCATGCAAGCATGATACCCAATTATAAAAACAAATGAAACAGGAGAAAGACGTGGTGGTGACATACTTGTCAGAAATAAATTGACAGTATATTCATGGACGAGCTATTTGTTCTCAGGTTTAAAGGACATACGTATTGCAAGAGGAAGTGAGGTTACAACCTGTGGTTAGGCTTGAGGAAATCTGATATATATATAATCTGATTCAATATGTATAAAACATATATGGGTAAATGTAATCCAGCTGCATCAACTAGTCAACAAGTGAATGCAAGTAAATGTGTATTCATACTCGTTCATTCAGTGTATTTAGACTTGGTGTATGTTTGTGTGTTTTGCAGGTGCCGTAGAGGTGAGGAAAGAAGGTCTGGAGGCTCAGATCAACCGCCTGGCTGAGCTAATCGGACGACTGGAGAATAAGGTAAGATATACTATGCAGAGACACACACACTGGGTGAAATGCAATCACGGAACCCATCGGCTATTGTCCGATGGCGATTTAGCTTAGAGATGAGCTTTTTATTAGCTTTAATTTGATTTATCTGGGTTCTGAGATTGCTAATCGGACTGTAAACAACCCGAACCGTAAGCCAAAAGCCCAAGTCTTAAAGGATAAGGCCGGCAATATTCAATATTCGTATTGTCAACCAAACCAAACCAACAATTAATTGAGTGTGTTAACAAGTATTGTGTGTGTACCAAAGCCTGATCTTATTCCTCTGTGCCATAGAGCTCCATTGTTGTCCAAAAACACACAAATGAGTCACACTGTTGCACTGGGTGACATGTTCATCCATTACCATGAACATCATTAAAG
The DNA here is from genome assembly GCF_043641665.1 of Enoplosus armatus. NCBI lineage: Eukaryota > Metazoa > Chordata > Actinopteri > Centrarchiformes > Enoplosidae > Enoplosus > Enoplosus armatus. The sequence continues at coordinate 22,598,255 of NC_092185.1, forward strand.
GAGATCAAATGTACATAAACTTATTTAGTAGCCATATTGTAAAGAACTATAAATTAAAGAATATACGTGTACATGGGATATAGGTGCAGTTTGTTTAAAAGGATTAAACGTTCTGCAGAGAATAAATTACAAAAGAAATGACAAAAAATGAGTTCAACCAGACTTTAACCAGACAGACTGGTGGACTTCCCACTCTGTTGCACTGTTGGTTTCTCCTTTTATTTATAGCCCTACTCATCCCTTAGACTGCTGCAACTCCTCTATCGTCTGCAAACAGCACAAGCCAGTGATCTCGTCCTCTCTCTAAACTCTTTTACCAACTTGTCAGCATGTGGAGGATTTGGTAGCCTGAGATGTTACATTGGCCAAACTGGGCGATGCTGAAGCAGCATACTGAAGTTGAAGGTCTGCAGAAAGGAAAAGTGGTGAAGAAGGAAGGCGCAGGGGATTGAGGAGGAGGTGAAGGAGTGGGTTGGATAAGGAGTTAATTAACACTAAGTGATGGAGAGGAAAGGATGAAGGGAATGGATGAAGAAAGAGACAGAGGAGGCAATTAAAAGCCTTCAAACTATTGCAATGCGCCGTTTTCCACTCTTCCTCCGCTTTGTAGCAGTCCCAGATGCCGCGTCGTCCTCCTCCCTCCCTCCCTTCCTCCATCTTTACATATGTCATTCCTCCCTTACTCCCCTCTTCCTCCCCTCCTCCTGCCCCTTCCTCCCACTCCCTCTTTGTCTCTCCGTTTCTCTGCATTGCCCGCTTCTTGTCCAGTACTGAACATGTTAAGGCTAATGGAGCCCCAACCGACTCAGCTGTCTTTGGGAGAGCGGGGCCACTACAGCAGAAAGATCTAAGAATAACTAAACGCAATGTACTGCCAGGGGGGAGGGAGGAGGGGAGGGAGGAAGGGAGGGAGGAAGGGAGGGAGGGAGGATTGTGGATGAGACAAAGGGAATCACATAAAGAAAATAGAAATTGAGGAGAAGAATAAAAAGAAGAGAGAAACTGAATGTTTGATCATGTTTTATATGGTCGAATACCAGTTTGTGGGAACAGATCTGTGTCTACAACCCTGATCCCTGTTCAGAAACGACCTTTAGCCCTTCCACCTAGATGCTAATTTAATACACTTCTAACAGATTGCCCAGGTTTAAGTAGAATTGTTTCACTCAGTCGAGTGACCTCCATTTTAGAAGAAATGATCGAAACGCCTTCCACTAAAGAATTGTTCAATAATCGCCTGTGACCCTGAAGCCCTCCTGAGAGCCCATTACTCTACTCAGAGGCTTGTTTACAGTGACTGATGCACAAAGGCACATCTTCTCACGGACGACTAAACACGGTTGAGTTTGATTTTTACCTGTTTAGACAGGAAAGAAGAATGGAACTCCATAGGAATGATTTGTTTTTATGTTTAGTTTTATTTTCTTATTTTCTATTTTTTGTAAAAGTAGCCAGTAATAAATTGAAGTCTGAAATGTGCACAAAGGGAGAAGAAATGACCGTGACGCTGCTTTAATTCATCCAGTGTTTTTTCCATCTCATCAACAAGCTACATCCAAAGCGACGTCTTATAGTCAAGTCAGCTCCCAACGTTGTCCCAGTAACCAACCAATGAAGTCAAAGTGAATGAGAGTAAAATTAAAGGAAAAGTCTAGATTAAGCTTTACATTACAGTGTAATTGTTTGGTATCACTAAGATACTTACTGGGTATCTATACCAGAATATATAAGTACAAGGTTAGAAGACAAGAGGCAAGGGAATAAGTGCCCTGTAATTAATTACAGTACTTTTGTTATTGGGTAACAAGACAGTCATAAGCAACATGATTGACTTACAATAAACAAATACTTTTGTACATTACATAACATTTTTAAATATGGTGCCCTTAATATTATTAATATAATGTACATTATTGTTTTTACAGAGGGACAAAACTCAGAGGCTCAGAAGAAGGGTGTACCTGTAAGCTGTAGCTAAAGCTTTGAAATGATAATAAAATATCAGTCATGTAGTTTTGGGGTCCATTGTCAAATTGTACCTGAAAGACAGTGAACCCCACATTGCTCCTGTGTGTGTGTGTGTGTGTGTGTGTGTGTGTGTGTGTGTGTGTGTGTGTGTGTGTGTGTGTGTGTGTGTTGGGGAAAAACAGGTTAAGTGGCTTTGAACAAAAGCATTTCCCAAATGAAAGTCCAATCACTCTGCGGTGTATCCTTCCCCGTGAATTCCTCTCAAAATGTAGGTTATGGTTTCAACATGAGCATTTCAAGATTGTCTGTCATATAGAATCAGTTATTGTTCTCTTTGAGAGACGACATCTGTCAGAAATGTTTGCTAGGTGAAGCGGTTTCAAGTTCAAAAGGCCGCACATCACTGAAGATCTATTGCCTAGTTGGGGGTTTACAGTAGGGAAATGGGATGTGATTAGTTCCAGGAGACTTTCTGATAGGGTCTGGTCTTGGTTTTCCTGGCAACTGAGCTCCCAAAAACCACCTTGGCAATCACGGCCCTGGTTTTTCTGATATTTAAACCAGGTCGGAGAGCTGAGGTGGAAGGAAAAGTCGGACTGAGAGTTTTTATTGGTTTATCCAGTCCTACCTTTAAATGAAAACATGGGCATTTTGGGAAATAGGTTTATTCATTCTGGCTGAGAGTAAGAAGATAGATTTCATATCGGTATGGTAAAGGCTACATCCAGCAGATGCTTAGCTTAGCTTAGCTTAGCATAAAGACTGGAAGCAGGGGGAAACAGCTAGCCTGGCTTTGTGCTAGGTAAAGCGCTCTAATTAACACATTTTATCTTGTTGTGGACCGTTTCCTGGCCAGGACCACGTCCTGGAGTCTCTGCTGGTTGTCTGGCAACCTAACGGTGACAACGAGACTTCAGAAGGTCACTGCTTTCGGCCGAGAAATGGTTCCACGCATAACTACGTGTTTCTGTTTGTGTGCGGCTTAAACATCTAATGTGTTAATTAGTGAGCTTCAGAGGTGCTGTTAGGCAAAGCCAGGTTAGCTGTTTCCCCCGGGTTCTTGTCTTTATGTTCAGCTAAACGAACTGGCTGATGGCTGTATCTTTGTATTTAACACAGAAACGTGAGAGTGGTGTCGAACCTCTCATGTAACTCCTGACAGGAAAGCAAATAGCAGTATTTCCCAAAATATTCCTGTATTTGTTTTCCTCAAATATTATCTCCGCACCTTTCAAAGCCTTAAAGGCAGAAAGATTAAGATAATTAATGAATATAACGGCTAATAATTTGGAAGAAAATATCGCCTACATGTCTTTCAAAGACCAGAGTAAAACATTTTTTCTTTCAAGTCCACCACCCTTCTGCTGAAAGTCTAATTGTCATGATTGTTAATGATTTCAAGGATGACTCTGAGCATCTCGGTCCTTAATGCTGATTTTTTTTTTTTCTCTTTCCAAACTTAGAATCCATCCAAGAACACAGCACAGCTTATTTCAGATACATTATACTGTCCTACTTTTACGTGGAGGTCTTGCAACGTTGCTGCATTTTCATATGATTTTTGGTGAAAGAGTTTGTTTGTGTAGCGAAGAAATTACCCCTGAAATTACCCTTTCAACGACAGAGAACAGAGAATAGCAGAAAAACACACTGGGGGGAAAAAAAATAGGTCACCAAACTTTTATGTTGGAAAGTGTGTTTTCAGAATAATCAGAGCAAATGAATAGACATTCTGCTGGATTACATTTTCAGAAGATCAGACAGTGTACTGCAGTAATCAAAGCAAAGTATGGCTCTGAGGAGGAGCATTGAACGTGGCTTTGTCTTCGTCTCTCTGTTTGGCCTGGTATTACCTGCATGGATCTCAGTATTGAGCCTGTGCAGGAGTCTGGAAGAGGAAATGATATTATCACACTGCGTCAGAGTGAATCATGAATTGTTTACTGAATGAATAATAAGCCAGCTACACACTGAGTGATGTGGTGCCTGGCGAGATGAAAATAGTGCCTTTTGTTGGCGCCACTGCTCTGTGATAACACGCTGGAAATCCTGTTACCTGCAAACCCTCCTCAAAGTGGCAAATTCGCGTTGCCTCTGTCGCTCAGGTTCCCCCGCTGTCTTCCTCCACGCTCCCCGGGGAGTTTGTTCCTTCTTTTGGTTACAAAATATCGTTATTTATTGCTCTCTGTGTGCCGTTGGAAAAGTCTGTCTCAGGATGACAGCCTTTGATTGCAGCTGCACATCTGGTATAGGTGATACTGAGGCTGAATACTGACAAGCAAAGTGATGCGGCTTTCTTCTCTTTTTGCTGCCTTTGATGAACTGGTGAACGTTAACTACACTGTCCTCCAGAAGCTTTCTGTCCCGGGCCGGTCTTAAGGAGCAGTATCTGAGTCGATCCGGGGCTTTTTTTTTAATGGATTGTTATGGGCTAAAGCTGATCAAAATCCGATCCTTACTTAACTGTACTGTGTTTGTCCACCTCAGCCTGCCAGAGCTGCAGCGCTGCTCTCCTTAATGACAGTTGGCTGCACTGTGTGTGGGTGTGCCAAATTATTTGGTTGCACCGGTGATTGACTTTGACTTTGACTTTACCTAAAGTCTACTGGCTGAACTGCTCAGCTGTAGGTTGGTACAGAAAATAGCAGACAGCGAGTCCTCGCCTCTCCCGCCTTTTATGTGCCACAACCAACAAAACACAGCAACTTCCATTTCAGTCCAGCTGTGACCAGACTGTGACACATCAAGCTCAAATCATTCATCCTGGAGCTCAGTATGTTTCCGGTAGTTTTTACAGTGTGTGTGTGTGTGTGTGTGTGTGTGTGTGTGTGTGTGTGTGTGTGTGTGTGTGTGTGTCTCACCTGCCCACTGTGCCAGAGCCCATTGCCTTGACTTTCCCTGCTGCGTTTAGTAAAACTCTGTTCCCCTGCAAGCGATGCAGACACTATTCATTCACAGTAGCAACAGTGATACTCATCAGTCACCTTGGTGACAGGAACCCGCAGCGCTCACTGTGATTTATTGGAACAGGTTTATATAACTCTGACTCACAGGCTTTGAGAGAGGAGGAGAAAACTAGAAATCAATGTCTCGTCATCTTCACACGGAGACACACAGAAGCACGCCGTACCATTGGCCCACCTGGCTTTACTGATGTCTTATCTGAAGAGCATGTTTGAACTGAACTGTTAATCGTGCCCCCGTAAGTCTTGAATGTGAGCCTGTTAAGTGACCGTTCGCTAAACCCCTCCCTTGAAGCACGGGGATCTAATAAGAGCAAAAGTCATTATCTGAAGAGCTTGGAGGGTGGTGTCTTTACCAGCCTTTCCAAAACCAAAAAAACCCCCACAAGAACTAAAGTGTAAGAAATGGATTACATAGTGTTCCTCTAACATAAGCTGCAACCATGTCTTGCTAACTCGCTTACGACCTACAGTAGTAATTTCCAATGGCAAAATTCTAATTCAAAATCATCTAAGGTTTAAATTAGAAGGAAAAACACTTTAGTAGTACAGTAACACCAGTGCTGACTCTAACAGTGCAGCTCCTTTGACTTTTTGCCAGCTCGGCCTACATGTAGCTTTAGCCTCAATCTTTTGGTATTATATATAGATATATATCATGCATGTAGCCCAGGGTGACCATAATTTCAAACACCCACACTGCATGCTCATGCACACGCACATGCATGCGCACTGCATAGCGACAGTCGTCATTTCAGCAGACAACATCCAAAGGTGTTGGCTAGAAACAAGGGGCCTCTTTCTGTTTACTTCTGTCTGAAATCAAACACCCATTTTTATTTTATTTTTTTACTACTACTTGAATTTTGGTGAATCTGCACATATGTGCAACAATGGAAAGCTTGACAGGCATAGCAACAGTAACTACAGGGTTGGGGCTTAGCGATGGTCAGTTGATAACATTACAAGCTACATCCCCTTATTTTGCACACAGGCTTATGAATTTCAACCAATTCATGCCGTCGATAGCTCCTACATCATGATGTTCACTTCTTTCATGCTGATGTAAGTCATTCTGTTTCATTTCGGGCTTCTCTTATTGGCATGCACCCACCTCCTCTCTGAAGCCTCCTCCCATAATCCCTGCTGAACTTTGTTTTCATCTTAAAAAAGGCATCATGTCCTGCTTTCATGCCTGTTTCTGCTCTCACCGTGGCCACTAATAGCTCTCGTTGTGAGTGACTAATGTCTGCTTCAAGCTGTGGTTGTTGTAGTCGTTGGTCTTGTTGACTGACACGTTGCTGCTGTTGTTGTTGTTGTGCTTCTCCTTGCAGACGGTCTGGTTTGATCTGCACCAGAGGCTAACAGACACAGATGGCACTACCAGCGCAGTAAGTAGACACTAAATGAATAACCGTTGTACATTACACTGCAACACGCAGCCCCAGGTGCAGCATCACTTACTGCTGCCTTACAAAGGCCAACAGCCACTGCAGCAGTGCCTCAGGCTGTAGTGTTACAAGGCTGAGACACGACTTTCTGATGTAATTAACACGGGACAGCACTTCTGCCCGACCAGCGCCGACCAAAAATAATCCAGGTCTCAGTGCCCATCCCATGGGCGCCGATCTTTTGAATGATTTCCCAGGAAATGTGCTTGATGTTGTTTAGTTGTCTAGACCTGAATAATAACTCTGAGTATTCGCAGGAAGAATGAATAGCTTCACACACTATCTTACAATATCGAACACCCAGAGAAAACAACATATCAGCTGCCCTAGAAACATACAGCATATTCAGGGTGTGTGATATTCAATGAGATAGTGATCAATGATTCATGTGAAAAGCCACCAGCGCCGCGTGGACTTCTTCTTTTCAGGCTGTGTTTGGATTGAATCATGAATCAGAATTTCTTTTTTTTTGTTAGAGTCTCAACTATTTGACACCTTTTTCAGATATAATTTCACCCAAGACTGCTATCACATACAGCTCTTGTATGCCTGCAGTGAAGTGGAGATAAGAGTGCAAGAGTGCAATAGATACAGTCAAAAACTATCTGACAGGTCTGAATGCCTGCAAAAAGCCATAAGCAATCTTTACCTTAGAGGAATGTAGATTTATTGTATTCACATGTGCTTTTCATGAAACCTGCTGTATTGCAAAGAAGATTCTTGCTTATGAAACAGGCTGTGGGATCACTGGCACCAGTATAAAGATAGGTTTAGTTGCATTTAAACCTGAACAAGTGACGAATGGATCCTGGAAATATGTACATGTGCTTTCTATAAACATGAACAATCACTGCAGCATCAGTCACATGCATAAAACTCCATCAGAAATATAAAGCTGTGTATACATGTTCTCACATGCGGCTAGCTGCAAATGGATCAAGACACACTCTCAATCATCCGTTTGCATGTCGACGCTCATTAGACCTGTCAACGGAAAGAGCGTCAAAGAGGTGCAAGAGACCATTACTCTCGGCCGTGGCTATTTAAAGCGGGCATATTATGAATTCATCACATGTACCTGTGATCTGTACGTCAGAAAAGATAATCAATAATTCAGTTTAAAGAACCGCTATCAAAACAGTGCTTCATAATAAGGGACATAACGAGAGAAACGCTGAACACAGACGGACAAACTTGAAAATGACGTCACCATTGCAAAAAAAATGACAAAGCTGATCACCGACAAGTAGCAAAATTGTCAGTCTACATCCACGCTAGTGTCTTTGTGAAGCTGTACTTACTTAAATGCTAACAAAAGCATGCTAACATGCTCAAAATGACAATACTAACAACTTGAAGTTTACCAGGTATAATGTTTATCAGGTTCACCATCTTGTTTGTGAGCATGCTAACATTCCATATCCAATATTTGTCAAGATATTTCACTAAAAAACAAAAATGTCAACCTCATGAAGGCGCTAGAGGAAGTCAGGGATGACCACAGTCACTTCCTCTGCTGGGGACCGTCAATGTCTGGACAAAATGTCATGGTAATCCGTCCAATAGCTGCTGAGATATTTCAGTCTGGATCAGTTGACCAACATCACCATCCCGAGAGCCGTGCTGCTAGTGTGGCTAAGAAATCACTCTATCGGTGAAATACATCTGGCCCCAGATCTGCGCCACAAGGAGTTAAAAAAACAGATCTTCTTCTGTCTGCAGGAGACCGGTGTAATAATCACCTATTGCACTTTTACCCACAGCAGTCGGGCCACTTATGTCTCCCCATTAGCTGCCGGAGAGCAGTGAGAGCCCTGACTAAATTGTCCAGTTGTCATGGGCACGGACACCGAAAGGTTATTATAAGAGGCCGCTCGCATGCACTGAGAGGGAGACGCTTCAAGTTGGGTTTTGCCTTTAAAATGCATCTCAAAGAAACGCTCCTAAAACACCCAACAAGGAGCACTTATAAGGACAAGAAGACAAGGAACCGGCAAAAGTCAGAAACAGGAAAATTAAATTGAGGAACAAGTAAAAATAATGAACTTTAAACAAGGAAAGCTTAATTACTCCACCGTCTTAAAGGAAAACATCCCCCTGAATCACTTTCAGCAATTACCTCGCTTTCCAGGGTCCATTAGGTGGTTTGGTGGTTTACAAAAACAGAGCAAGCAGAGAATGTTTTGCCTTTGAGGTTATCATATTCACTCACATACACACAGACTGGGAAAACACTCTGCTTTAGTTCCCATGGTAATGCAGCAGGAGCTTCATCTGACTTGCTCTGAAGTCGATGGCTTATCGGATACCAAACAGTCAGTCCAATTAAATGCTTTTAGATGTGAAAACCAACACATGGATTCAAAGCACTAACATTTTGTGCAGATTTTAGCTTCATATTTTAAAACAACGTAACTTTTTGGTTGACACAGACCCCCCCCCCCCCGAGATGAAATCACGTTCAAAGAAAAAGATAGTGTATGAAATAGCAACCGCCGCAATGTAAATGTAGCGGCCCGGTGAACCAGAGGTTCAGGTTTAATAAGCTCAGAGCCACAGCTCCCTCTCTGCTCGTTGTTTGGTCCTATGGAATGGTTGGTTGTTGTGCACATTTATTATCCTCTATTTTTTTTTTCTTTTCCTTTCAAATAAGTTGTTTTGTTTTCCCCCCACCGCAACCTTCTGGTTCTCCTGCCAGCGCAAATCTACATCTGCTTTGTGGAGGCAGAAAATATTTCCACGAAAACCTGACCCGCGTAGATTGCACGCACCTTAATAAATCCAGGGAAATGCATCAAGCAGCCAGATGTATCATATTTCCTTCTGTTAGTTGCATCTTCCCTTAAAAAGAGGCACACTTCACTGATCACTGGTGTGCCTGTTTGATAAATAAATCACACGTCTGTAGGCACGGTATGCTTCTGCAACCAAGTGAAAAGGGTTATTAAATCTGGTCTTTTATTCCCAATCTCAAAAAGAGATATATGTGTACTAAAAAGTGAAACACAATTACAATTTCCTTTAAAGCTTCTACCATCCACCTTTCACCTCCTCTCCTCGCCCCTCCATCTCACCCTCTTATCCTGCAACCGAGTGTATCATCACCCCTTGAGCCCTCTGTTCCTCGATAACCCCGCTCTGCTGCCTCTAAACACAGATTACTTTTAACAAGGTCATGCCCCTCCTCACCTTTACATAATTTCACATTTCCTACCACAGCAGGCTCAATCCATCCCCTCTGACCTTCCATTCTCCACCAGGAGGAAAGATTCAGACGCGATTAGCCGTCACCCGCCTCTCCCTTACAGTTCTCTGTCAAAGCAATCATCCCTCCTCTCTGCACAAAGACGCCTTGGTGAGTCATATCACCACACAGGGGATCATAATAAGATCATGCACTGTATGAGAGACACAAAGATACTTTGAAAGTGCAGTCGTGGAGCTGAATTAGCATGTGCATTTCACTTGTAGTGGACACTCGTGAGCAGTGAGCGGCTGGCTGACAATGATTTCTGTCATGTGAAGTGGGCAAATCAATCACATACACTGTATCTTGTCAGTCTTTTGATCCTCTGGAGGCACATCAGGAAAGGGAAGAGAAGCAATAAGAACAGGAGAAGCTGAGGCGGAGAGAATAAGGAAATGTAAAAGGGTGAGTGGGATAGAGGGGAAAATTACAGTGTAATAACAGAGAGATGATAGAAATGAAGAAAGGGAATGAGAAAGAGAAAAGGCCAAAGGGATACGAGTGCATTTCTGTTCTTAAGAAGGGATGTTAATTTAATAGCGCCTGAGGTGTTTTTTTAAATCTCAGCAGCACAAATTTGTCATTCGTTCCTCCTCTGTTTTTTACCATTGCATCCAATATCTTTGCACAGCTATGTTTATCTAAATAAAACACATAATCAGCTAGAAGGCACTCAGCACAGAGCACAAACCCACGCCAACGCTCAACTGTTTCCCATCTTGCAAAGCTGCAGCCTCCAAATGACCGTTTGTCCACCTCATGAATGCAGTGATGTTTAACAGCTGACCTGGATATTGTAGACTTGCCCACTAGCACATACAGTACATCAAGACACCAGGAGTCCACAGGCACTGCAGCAAATTTATGAGGCTGTACCATAGACTGTATATAAAGATGGCCGACGCGACGAGTCTGTGCAGTACGGGTCGGGGGTGGAGCCGCGGTATCAAGGTCCCGCCCATACACCCGCCCGACCCAATCACCACTGTCAATCACAGCTGCCATTCATGACGTCTCACCCCCTTTTTATATGAAGGGCCTGGGCTGGAATCGAACCGAGGCCGCTGCCGTAATACTCTTTATACATTGGACGCCCGCTCCACCAGGTGAGCTACCAGGGTGGCCCCTGTATTTAGATTTTGTAGTCTGGCCCATGGGGCGGGGCTTATGACCTATACTGCAGCCAGCCACCAGGAGGCGATCGAGACGTTTTGGTTTCACTTTCAGTTTCACTTTCAGCTGTCATGTCGTCCATCTTTGTAGACAGTCTATGGGCTGTACTAGGTACAGTGGTGCTCTGAGCCAAATGCGAACGTCAGCATGATAACAATGACAATGCTAGCATGCTGATGTGTAGCAGGTATAATGTTTACTCTTAGTTTACCATGTTAGCATGCTTACACTTTCTAATTAGCACTAAACACAAAGTGCAGCTGAGGCTGATGGGAACCTCATTAGTTTTGCAGGCAAAGTGAAAACTTGGACCTGCTGGTGGCGCTACTGCTGATGAAAAGTCAGGGGATCACCAAAACGATTAGGAATCATCCTCTTGGCACCATGAAAGCCTGAACGAGATTGAACGACCAAAGTGGTGGACTAACCCACTGCTTTGGCTAAAAAAAATGTGGACATAAATCTATCGCACTGAACTAATCTTTGGGTTCGGATATTTCTGCCAAATTTTCTGTAGCACTTTGAGATATCTTGCCAACAACCAAGCAGACAAAGATGATACTACTTTCCAAATTCATTAGCAGAACAGACCAATTAAAAAACAATAACAAATTAATGAAAGGAATGTGTGGGAAAACAAAGGCTAAGTGACAAGCCAGCATTTAAAAATAATTGTCGGAGGCTGAGATACACAAAGCAGAGATGAGAGGGAGGAAGGATAGTGAGAAAATTAAAGCTAAAGAATGGGATCAAGGAAGAAAAGATGTCAATTGAGAAAGCAAATTCGTACTGTGTGATACATGAGCAAGAGCTTCTGTATAGGCTCAAATATATAATGTATGCTCCAATAAGATGCAGATAAATGGAACAGACAGGAGGCAAGAGGAGGAAGTGAAGTTCACGGAGGGACATTCAGGACGCTGTGGAGACCCTAATGAAAAATAAATCAAGAGGTTATAAATATGGATATTACCATATGAACGGGTCACGCACTCTACAGCAGCTCTCCCTCAGATGGGCCTGCTCTTTGAATTAACCATAATTCTCAAACACCACCAGTGCTGACTCAGACAAGATGGAGACGCAGTGGGAAATCGGTCCCCCACCGCAGGTCAACTGGACAATGTTGGATAATGGTGCTTCGTACATTTCGTTCAGCAGACGTCCTTGTGTAATGTAAAATTCAAATATAAGAATAATTATTTGCAGAGTTGGAAGATGAAAGAATGAAGGCCATGAATTGTGTTGTTTTCCGAAATATGTACAGGCACAGTATCAAATCCACAAAAAAATACTAATAAATAAAGCATGCCAGTTTTTTTTTTTTATCTGCTTCATCTACTTAGGAATTTAGTAGGAATTTTGTTTATTCACCTTCTTGTCCACAGTAAAATGAGAAGATCCATACCGCTCTCTGTACGTACAAGGCTACAGTCAGCAGCTGGTTAGCTTAGCACAATGACTTGAAAAGCGGGAAAGAGCTAGCCTGGCTCTGTCCAACAGTAACAAAAAACGCCCACCAGCACCTCAAAAGCTCACTAACCCCCCCCCCCCACACACACACACACACACACAAAAAAAAACAACAATGAATAATAATAACAATACGTTTGTGAGCTTTAGAGGTGCAGGTAAGCAAATATTGTTACTTGGAGACGCAGCCTGGCTAACTGTTTCCCCCTGTTTCCAGTCTTTATGCTAAGCTAAGCTAACCGGCTGCTGACTCCACCTACATATCTAGCGTACAAACATGAGAGTGGTAACTCTCTGCAAGAAAGGGACTAAGTGTATTTCCCCAAATGTCAAACTATTCATTGAAATACATAAGGCATGTATGTATTCTCGTCCTGTATTTCCCAGTGATGTTTTGAGACCTTTCAATCAGAGACAGACTATTTTACCATTGTACATTTAATTGTATTCAGGGTTTTACACTAATCTTAATTGCAGTTCTATGTAGCATTAAAAGGTCTTAAAAGTATTACATATGGCTTTCTGAAGCCTACAGATGTACTCCAGTGGAGCAGTTGATTTAACATCAGTGGTGAAGATGCTTGTGTAAAGACGACCCCCCACAGTCATTTACTCCATCCACATCCTCCCGTTCTGACCACTTCTCTGGACGTCAGGTTACAATCACCCTCCTGTCGTGAAGCAGCAGGTGACGGTTCAGTTAGCTCTCCTGTCATCTCCCCAACTCACAAAAACCTTACTGAAATAACCCAAGCCATTCTCGTGTGGGCATTCTTATGAATACAAGGTGCTTTTATTTAAGAGATGATTCATAAAATAGCCACACATGGGCGATGAAGAGTAGGTACCAGGTGTTTCTCAGCACAACGGCCTGTCAGTTGCTTGATACTCTTCTGTGGGTTTTAATGTGAAGCACTACTGTTAATATTTGAAGGTTATGTCAAAGCGAAGAAGGAAGCGACACAAAAGAATGAGAGATGATTCCTTATTGAATTCAGATTGATGTCTTATATCAAATATCACTGTGGATATTGCAGAGGGCGACGCTTTGGCAGCATTTATGTCCATTTTTTATGACACAGTGAATTATTGAGAGTGAGAAAGCATCCGAGAGACAGGTCAGCCCTCGGCAGAGGAACTCTTGAAATATTGAGGAGAACAGTGATTGGTTGGAAACTCAAAAGAATTTACCACAGTGCTCATGTGTCAGACCTGCGGCTCAAACCACATCAAGCGTTAAAGGAGGCGGGAGGGCAGCAGGGTGGTGAACTGTACTCAGAGAGCTATAGCTGCAAGACTCTTCGTTAGCAAGAACCCCTCCCCTGCTGAAGTGTCCTTGAGCAAGACGAATCAGCTACAGGTTCTGCTGCATGGTCTGACCTCTGACCTCCCAGTGGAGGGAGGAAAGAGACTTTCTCTGCCTGGGATCAGTACATCTGTTTTTTTATATGGACTATCATTGAAAAGCGCAGGACTGCTGACGGCGTCGCAGGATGAGCTTCGGCTAATGGTGTCATGTGTAGCATTTTGAATCTCACTGTGTCATTGTGAAACCGAATGTGATATCTTTAGAAGTCTTATCTCGCTCACCGTAAGTGCTAGAGTTTGTCAAAATCAACTCAACATCACTTAGAAAGCTTCCTGATTTAGATTTGAAACTCTATGATTGTGAACTGTGAGGACTTACGTCTTCAGTAAGAATGAATGGGCTTTGGGGGGTGAGTGCCACAGACAGCGTAGGGAAGGCGCCAGACTTTTACTTTAAGACCCGAGGAGGCCAGTCCTGTTTGTTTACAGTCATAAATATATCTCCAAATGAATCTGCTTATGGTATACTAACGCTAATGTAGCACATCTGAAGGAACAATGTGAGAGGTACTAGACGGATTATGTGTAAATTCAGAGCTTATTCGCATTGCATGAATAGCCTGTACACTATAAAAACCACCAAAGAAACATGTGACTGGGTCGTATAAACCTCATCAGAGTCAGTCCTGTCTGACAGGCCTGTTGGTCTGAAGAGTGTCTTATGAGATCTGGATCTTTTCACTGTCTCCCGTCTTGTATGAGCGGTTGCACTCGTTCCCTGAATGGCCACCAATCCCCTGGTGGCTGTTTGTGTGTTTGCGGCGCTGGAGATTTTCTCTGTAAATTCAATAACCGCTCCTACGTGCATTAATCAACCCCAACCCACACTGCCTCTCTCTCTCCCTCTGTTTGCCCCCCCCCCCCCCCCACCTCGCTCTGTCTCTACTGCAACACAATTTAGTCCACTTAGCCTGCAAAACTGACAGCTTGCTCACTGTATCTGTTGCTCTGTGTGTGTGTGTGTGTGTGTGTGTGTGTGTGTGTGTGTGTGTGTGTGTGTGTGGATAGCGCTCTCTCTCTCTCCTCCAATTCCACATATTTTGCCTTTATTGCCTCCCTTCTCTCTTTAATTGACTTCATTGGCCATTTTGTTGCAGGCTTTTACCCAACCGACTACTTACCTAACTGTACTGAAAGGCCCCGTTAATCTGTTTTTGTTTTCCAAATGAAGCCATACCTTGTTCTCTCTGCAACCATAACACATTTTATGATCCTTATTGAATTATTAACAAACCTTGAAACAGTGTAAACCAAATAAAAAAGCAAAACTGTAGGCTCCTTTCCTCACGACTAACAAGAATACTCTTCGAAGATCCTGGTAAATGCAACAGAAGGTGAGAGCGTATAGAAGCAAACAGCAAAACAAGAGAATTACCCAGAGGAGGAGGGAAAAAAATCTGGATCAAAGCCCTGAACACACACACACACACACACACACACACACACACACACACACACACACTCTCTCTCACACACACATATACACACACAGTATAGTGTCAGCTATTTGTCTTCTTCTTTTTTATATAATCGTCTCTTGGAGCCGGCACAGCATTATTTCACTCACATGTCGGGCTCAATGAATGTGAATCACCATGTCAGTGTAACTAAGGTACTGTGGACAATAGACAGAGAGAGAGAGAGAGAGAGAGAGAGAGAGAGAGAGAGAGAGAGAGAGAGTCAGGTAGTTTGGGCAGTGAGGCAGATGTATAGATCCAGAGAGACAGAGCTCTCTCTCTCATTACAGTGAATGCAGATAAGGTCGGAGGCATAGTGAATAAGACACTGCATTTGCTGTTCACTTGACACACACAAATGATTGTAACACACTGATTACAGTCTCTGTAAGTAGGTCCTCGGGCTTCTCACGGCGCCGATAATGAACCGCAAACTTCCCTGCTTCACGTCTGACAACTGTCACGTCTACTGTTAACTATCAGCCAAGGCGTAAAATTCCCACAGTGAATAAGCGTGTAACTATTGGTTAATAGTTGGTGTGTAATTATTGGGAGCAGCGTAAGCTTTCCCACTAATGTTTTGTTTAGTGACCCTTGTATTTTGTCTGTGTTGTGGCAGGAAGGTTTGGACAGGGTTTCCATCGCCTCTCGGCACAAACAAAATACTCTGTGGAAAGTGTGCCAGCCTACTCATCCCGATTGCTTAATTCAATTTCTTAACTAGGCTGTTTTTATATTGTTTTGCTGACGTGACATCTTTTGGTGCTGTCAAGACGTGATTTACATTGTTGTGTGGACCCCATACTGCGGTTCTGCAGATGTATATTGGATTTGAGAGCCCCCCCCCCTCCAATTGCCTAAAAACATGCTCTAGCTTCATAAAGTAAGCTTCATACACATTTGCCTTAAACATTAGGCACTGGTCATAAAAGAGCAAGTCATGCTGTAGCAGCTGTAACACTTCTGAGGGTATTCGATTGATCAAAGGTGCATTTTATTGCTTATGAATGCAGCTTTTCATTTGTGATTACGAAGTCTCACCACAGGGAGAGATGTAATATGAGCATCAGTCCAAACTGTGTTTCATCCTCCGGTCATTTGTCTGCTTAAAACCTCGTGTTTTGAGAACATTGCAAGTTTTCCTGACTTTCTCACTCCTACCGAACTGCACCGCAGCTCTGTTGGATAAGGACCAACGCCTGGTTCAGGTACTTGGCTTCTTTTTAAAATTCAGATCATATTGTTCTCGTAAACAAACCTGAAAGCTGGAGGCGTGAACTCCTCAGAGCTCTCAAATCTTTCCGGAAACGCGCTGGTTGTGAACGTGCCCTAAGACGCACACAGAGAAGTTCCACAGCGAAAAAGTGCATCCCTCGTCAAGAGATGTTGACGTCGATTAAAGGAATAATTTGGAAGATAGATGGAAAAGCAAGGAGGCAGAGTACATTTATTGATGTTGGGAGGAATCCATAAGCAGAGAAATTCACCTGGGATAAGCAAGAGGCAGACGTTAAATGAGTCCTGATGTATTAAATACATGCAGTCATTTAAAAATCAGTTGTTATGCATCATGATGGCCGCTACCTAGAAGTCATTACAGTATGTAAAATAGCTAATTGTGTTTCGCAGAGGAACAATCGAGGCAATGCAGTCTGAAAGAAGACAGAGTGAGTTATGTAGCAGTGAGACTGAAGAGAGAGCATTACAGAACAGTGATACTCCTGCTGCTGAATAGATATACGAGCAGGCTGCATCAGTGGAGCTCACAGGGAGCTGGTATGTAAGATATCTGTGTGTGTGTGTGTGTGTGTGTGTGTGTGTGTGTGTGTGTGTGTGTGAGAGAGAGAGAGAGAGACAATCACAGGGATAAAGAGAGACATGCAGCTTTAGAGAGAATGTGTTAGTGTCGTCTCTGTCAGGCAGAGACAGATAAAGAGATTGAGTGAAGGTGGCGGCAATAAAGAAGAATTTGTCCTTGGAAATATTTCAGATGGTGTTGCATTATCAGGGCATCAGCAGCAGCTGCCGTTTCATTTTCTGTCTTCTTTATGAGGTTTGCAACTTCATGGCCCCACGGGGATTCACCCCCAAATACACCACTGAGTGGAAATGAATTACCATTAATGAACATGTGAGCATGCATTCAAGTTGGGTAAAAAAAAAAGTGTGTAAAGTATTATTCTACAATTTTCCAGAAGCTTTTTAGATGTTCATTTTGTATGCAAGTGGTTTGTGCAGGTAAAGCATTCATCTCTGTAATTGCCCTATAAATAGCAGCGTGTCTAAAGAGATTTGTTGTTGTTTTATCCGGCAAAATATGAATGAGTGGATCTGCTGTCCCGCAGCGCATTAGTACATTATGAAACCTCAAAGTGTTCCGTGCAGCCATTCACTCTAATTTCACCAGGCAAGTTGGCCCATTTATAATTGCAGCAACAGTCTCAGCGATGGGATTTTAATACACATGATAACATGGGAGCTGCACACCACAGATACAGCCTGCGATTGAAGGTTCCAAGTCACAAGTGATCTGTGTTGCTGTTGCTTTTGTGCCTTGTTTTTGATGCTAAGAGCTGATCGCTGTTTCTGCATGGCACTTCCCAGATAGTGATTCCCTTTCCCTTAGATTTCCTTGCGCATGTCTTTGGACTGAGGGAGGGAACACCCAAAGGAAACCTACAGACGGCATGATGGCTACTCAAGTTAAAGCTCCACTAATTCATATTTTTGTATGAGCAATGAACAATCTCGACCTGTCCAGGGTGTACCCCGCCTCTCGCCCAATGTCAGCTGGGATCGCCTCCAGCCCCCCGTGACCCTGTAAAGGATAGATGGATCAACGGTCTAAACCCGCGGAGAATTATCACCCGACTGCAGATTAGTTCAGCTTCACAGGGCGTTTTGGCGTCTTTTAGCAAGTTGTTTTGGTTTTACGACCCGCGACTTCACTGTTTTGGTTCAGTCTCATTGTTCTCATCAACCTTTTTTTTGTCAGCCACTGTACACTGTAACAGCAGACAGATAACATTAGCATTTAGCGGCTAAAGAGCTGGTGGAGACCAAACCAGAGCTAAAATAAGGATTAAAATATTCGGTAGTTGTGTACAGCCAATTGTTTGCTAAGGCGATAGTCATCACAACTTTCATAAGGACACAATATGTCAAACGTGGGATTTTCAGGTGGTTTTGTAGTCCTGCCTTCCAGTAAAAAAACCCAAAACAAATATCAGTGCAGCTTTAAATGTCCACTTCCTCTACTAGCTATACCAAAATGCTTTTTTACACAAAACTGGCATGCTTTATTTGTAACACAATGAGCCATTTCCTCTACTGACTGAATAGAAACTTACCATATGAATTACATTGGTCCACTGACTTGGAATGAAGCAAACCTAAAATCATACTCGTTTCTTGTTACATACCTACTACTTTGAGGCAACCTACACCAGTTACTTTAAGTCAAACATCCTGAAAACACAGAGCAACATCCTTTGGCAAGTTACTGCCGGCCAAAAGTGATGACAGCCACTGTTGTAAGTGTACTGCCGCTGCTTATTGTAAGGTATTTATTCTTCTTCTCCCGCTGCTGCAGTCAGCAGGTCGGGGCACTGTAAGGCATACTGTAGTCATCCATCTATTCATGTAGCCCAAGGAGAGATATGCAAATCATCCCTGAACTAATGAAGGGGCTCCTTTTTCTTTTGTTTGAATAAATGAGGGATTCCTTGAGCCCAGAGCTCGCAGGAGGGAGAGGAGGAGAGGGGGAAAGGGAGGAGAGACAGGGATGATGAAGGAAGAGGAAGGATGAGTGGGAGAGAAGAGACGTATAGGGGAGGAAATAAGAGTGAGAAAATATAGGGACGTTGGGAGGTCGGGAAAAAAACGGGAGAAAAAGAAGAAGCGAGAGGGCGGCAGAGCCTTGAGATGTCAAAAACAAGAACTGGGGCAATGAAGAGATGTGGGGAAGAAAGGCATGAGGAGAAGACAGAGTGTGTGGGGGGGGGGGGGGGGGGGGGTCGAGAATGAGAGAAGAAGACCTGAATGTGGGTAACTGGTATTTCCCAGTTCCCATGGTAACGCTAGACTGATTCCCCCCCCCCCTCTCTCTACAACATACTCACACATCTTTCTGCTACTCCCATTTTCATACCCAGTGGTATAACATCCCACACTACCACATGCTAAACACACACACATGCTTAACACATATAGAACAGTATGTGTCCTTGATAGATGGTGATGATCTCTGCATATTTTACACAGTTGTCAGTGCAAAGCCTCACTGGGGGGGTTGCATACAGATGTGAGGAGAGAGAGAGCATGAAATCAGTTTAAATGCTTTACATGTGACATACTTTCAGCTCACTCACATTTGCCAGTGTGTGTCCTCACTCTGGTACAGCAAGTTTTTGATGGTTTGTCCCATGGTGTGTGTGTGTGTGTGTGTGTGGAATTTCTGACTTTGGCGCCCCCCAGAGGTTCTGTGCAAAATGACTCTGCGTGGGCTGAAAGCAGCAACATGGACTGCATCAACTTTCAAAGGCACTGAAACCATCACGGTGCCTTAAGAGTCATTTAAAAGATGCTACAAACGCATGTTCATCGTGCGCATAGTGGATTTCAATGATGATCACGTAAGCAAAGAGCAGAATGTGTCCCTGGCTGCTGTGCTTCATGCTTGAGCATACAACCCTTTATTTTATTTTTAGCTCAATCAGGTCAGACACAAGTCAAAATGAATGCAGACGCTTTATTTGATGCAAATGTTGACCCTGTCCATAAGATAGATGTATAGAGATGGAGCCAATCAGAGAGCAGTGGACGGGGCCTTGACACTGGTGGCAGGGAGGGAGTTGTTATGTTGTCATGTTGTCCGATCAGGAGGGAGAAATAAATGTAACCTCAACCATGGTCTTTGGAAATGTTAATGTTTTCGCCACCCGATGATCCATGATATCGCTCTGCTAGCCCCTTCGATCCACGAGCCAACAGTTAAGTGGAGTTTTATACGATGGGCGGAGTTAGCTCACCGCCCCAAACCTCGTTTGATTGGACACATTTATATATACACGCCCCCAGTGCTGGGTGAGAAAAGAGAGACACACAGAAAATTATGACAGGGACACTGTGTCTTTAAATGCAGTCCATCAATAACACCCCACAATACACCTCACTGAGAGATAGTACACCACTAGGATTATTGAAAGTACAGTTTCACCTGAAGTAACTTTATGTTTTTGTACGTTGAAAGACAGAGAATTCATACACTTTGTTTCTATAACAACGGACAGGAGGAATGTAAAGAAATGAAACAGGGAAGAGAAAGAAAATATCACTGGTGCCATGTTTCAGTCTGTTAGCTCCTTTGCCCGACGTTCCAATGTATTTAAACCATTTCCTCTGGGACGAACCCAAACTCTATAGTCAAACTTGGTGATCACTTTCAGTTTGGATTCCTTTTTTTTTCACTTTTAAAGTCTTGTTAGCTGCAGTTTGAATAGAGAAAGTGTCACCTGCTGGGGAGCCGAGTGTCTCAACATCAGACTCTGAGAAATTAGAGGGTACAAAAACATAGAATGTCAACATTATATCACGAAAGCCTCTAGATAGACTGCTGCCAACAGGAGAAGAACTCGTCCTTTTGAAGACTGAAAAAAAACAGGGTGGAAGGACGCTGATGGAGCCCAGGAAAAGACAGAAATCAATGATATTTATGAGCCTATGAACGAGGCCCCACGTACCTTTACGACATGGTGATAGTGTAATGGTCAGCCACTTGTCCAATCAAACAGACTTGTGGAGTCAATACTGTCATAGAAACACACACTGCATGTAATAATTTGCAGGCTTTATAGGTGCAAGAAGAAGAATCATTATAGATGTTCTTGCTGACACAGCACACATTCACACACATGCTGAATGCCATTATATGATCTGTATTGAAAGCTCAAGGCAGTTCTTAAACAATAGAAAGTAATGAGCTGCAAACCTCTGACAGGCGTCTGTGCATATTTCAAAACTGGTGGGGAAAATCCCCCCGTACACACTCTCAAACGTGCCGACCGCTGTAACTGCACCAATCTTGTTAATCATTTCAAATGTTTGGCTTGATCTCAGGGAAGAGGTTTCAATATTGTTCCTTTCATCCTATTGCTTTTTTTATTTTTCATTCACCAAAGCCCAGAGCTACAGGCCTGACGGGGGACTTGAACTTGAATCAGACTTTAAAGCCTTGAGACTGAACTTGTTTGTTAACGGTTATTGCAACAAAAA
Source organism: Enoplosus armatus (assembly GCF_043641665.1). Lineage (NCBI taxonomy): Eukaryota > Metazoa > Chordata > Actinopteri > Centrarchiformes > Enoplosidae > Enoplosus > Enoplosus armatus. The sequence goes on from NC_092185.1 coordinate 22,619,628, forward strand.
AAAAGGTAATTTGTATCTGTTTTGTTGGAATTTATATTCATATATATTCAATACCAGCAGAGATATTACAACTAATGGTGGACAGAGAAAACAAAGAAAATAGTCCATAATAGGTGTAATATAGCTGTTATTGTTTAGTCCCTCTCACTCTTCTTCTTGCAGTACGATTCCTGTAAGTGCATCTCATAAATTCCTTTTCCTGAGGAGTCGTATTCTGATGCATGTGTTCGGAAAGAAAATGGAAAATGCTGTCTGACATTTTACTTCAGGAAATCAGCATTTAGCAAACACTTTGCCGCAGTGGCGCAATGAATGATGAAAATTCATGTCAGGCCTTCAACTGATGTCTCAATCCGTTTCCGTAAATGGGTCATATTTGCTGAAAGGATTTCATAAAATAAATGAAGGCATCAGTTAGGTGCCTGATGTGTGTCTCAAACAATACAGTAACCAACCACACTGGGGACATTTATATTCCACAATTATACACATTAGACATGAAGGCTGATTCTGAAAACTAGTTTGTAGAGTCAATATTCTTCACTTTCACTCTGGTAGCCATAAAATCAGGTAAAATCGGGGTATTTCTGGCATTGTGGAGAAGACATTTGTACAAGTGAAGGGATATGGTATTTACAGAAAATATGTTAGCAGTCAAATGAATATAGAAAATGTGCAAAATAAAAAAAAGATTTACTGACTTTTCTTCGGTGGCTAGCCAAACGGTTAGCTTAGCGTAAACAGCTATCCTCCTGACTCTGTGCAAAGGTAACAAAATCTTCCTACCAGCATTTGTAAAGCTCACTAATGAACATCTATATCTTGTTTTTCAATTCGTACAAAAACCCTAATAGTAAAAGCAAAAGGTTGTGTGGTTTTACAGGATTATGTGCTGTAACTATTTAATGTCCGGGAGCAGTGACTTCCTGGAACTACAAGATTTCCAGTCTTTATGCTAAGCTAAGCTAACCGTCTTCAGGCGCCATCTACTTATTTAGCATACAGACAATGAGAGCGATATCAACCTCCTCATCTAACTCTTGTCTGTTCCCGTCATGGATGTAGCTTTGATGCTGACCCTTAACGCAGGTTAGTGGTACTGTGAAAACAGAGCCGGAGAGTTAGCGGCTCCAGATTTATCACCTCTGCAGGGCCGCGGCGTAACCGATGTAATCGCACTGATTCGGTCAGGGGGGCAGGAGGGTCGATGGAGTGGTAGTCATTAGATTAACAGAGGCTGCAGGGCAATGTAGTGTTTCTAATTAAGTTGGTATGATGTCTGCGTGTATTTGTGGGAGTGTTCATGTATGGCGGCTTTCACGTTCTGTCACTGTTACGGGTGCTTCACACACACATGTAATCATTGCCTCATAAATCACACACAATAATCTTCACTGACGAACAGCCAGGTGTTCATGACAGCAATTTGAGTTAATGGCAGCAGATATACTGTCATTGCATGCCAATAAAAGAGACAAAGTGACAGAGGCACACAAGCACACAAGTGGATGCAGATGTGATGAATACTTAGAGCCTGCATGTGCACAAGCAGCGAGAGCTGTCGCTAATGTCTGCTAAATATAGAGAGCTCTCTTCTTGGGATGTTTTACAGCAAGCTATTTCCTGTCACACAACAGCTACATAATCTGATATCTAATATCTGTCCTGATGATAGCAACAACACCTCCTGTGTCTGCAGTCACTGCCAGTATCTTAAAGATGATCTGGAATATGTCTCAGGGAGAAGGAGTGAAAGATTAAAACCAGAACCAGACCGTGGTGAGAAAGAGCAGCCAACAGGAATTATGGAGCAGCAGTGCTTTCCGTGCAGATAAAGAGGACTTAATCACATCTGTATCCTGGAGGAGACTAGGAGTGAGGACAGACAGAGAGAGAAGTCCAGAAAGGACAAGAAGAGTTGGAGGAGGGTCAGCGGCAGAAAGGAGTTGATCAGTACCCGAACTTCAATCAGCACATTAAGAGTCTTTTACAATCTTGCTAATTTGTGCATAAAACTGGGCAAACACAAATCACGTGGAAACCTGTTGAGATATGTGACGTTACTGTAAATACGTGCAGTGCAGTCTGGGTGCAACTGTGGTGCCAGTCCCTTAAAAGCAAAGAGCAATGTTTTCTTGCATGGCTTTTTACACAAACGGTTATCCGTCATCCAGAAAGAAACAACAACATATTTCTCGACAAAGATGCACCGAACAAGTCCCCAGAAATGTGTTCTCTTACATAATTAATAAGTAAAAAATACATTAATGTAAAAATACTACATTACAAGTAAACGTCCTGCATTCATAACCTAAAAAAGTAAAGTAAAAATACATTATCAGCAAATTGTGGTCATTAAAAGTAAATGTAGTCATTCTGCAGAGAAATGGCCCTTGAGGGGTTCACAAACCAACCGTAATCTATAACAATGCATTGGATTTATTAGCTTACGGTATGTTTTTTATGTTAAAGAAAAGTGAGCAGTAACTGCAGCTGTGACAAATGTAAATGTAGCGCAGTAAAAAGTACAATAACAGTAGGATAAAATGGAAATAATCAGGGGAGAAGAAGAAGAAGAAGAAGAAAGAAGAAGACATGGCAGAATAAGAGAAAGTAGGCGTAGCAAGAAAGTTAATTATAACACTTAAAGTCAACTGCAGGGAAGCAGCATGAATTTATATCTAACAGAATAAGATTATCTGAGGACAGAGGTTTTTTTCCACAGCGCACCGGTGTGGGTGTGTGTGCAGGCTGATTTACTGTGGCTGTGTGTTTGTATGTTTGCTACAGTGTGTGTGTATTAGTATACTATTAAAGAACTATAACCCAGTCGACTGTGTGTGTGTGTGTGTGTGTGTGAGTGAGAGAGAGAGAGAGAGGGAGAATGTGTGTAGCGTGACCGTCAGTGTGTGTGTGTGCCTCAGTGAAACACTGCTGGAGTTATCTAGGTCATAGTGGATGTTTTTAATTTTTAATTGTACTGTAGTGAGCTACAGTAAAGATGGCGCAGATAGCAGCTAAACTCGTCTTGGTCTGAAACCAATGCAGCAGCAGTTCTTTGGTCCTGCTTGTTATCAAGTGGATTTAAACAAATAATTGCAAAAAATCTTCCAGGCACTAATTGTACAGCACTTTGTACACCATACACACACACACGCACGCAGATACACACACCTTCCACACACTAAAGCTTCTACTGGGATGCGAGCTACTGCACTGTACAGAAAGTTAAGATAAAACGAAATGATGCAACAAAAGATCTGTCCAGTCTCTCTCACACACACACACACACACACACACACACACACACACACACACACACACACACACACACACAACAAACCGCTGGGTCCCCAGAAAGCCTCCATCAACATTTCTATAGGCTGTGTGAGATTATGAACACTTTGCTATTACCTGCGGTTCACAGGGACCGTGGAAGGGCGCTTCCTCATGCCCTCGCCCTCCCATTGCAATTCAACATCAGGGAAATTGCTTCTATCTGTAGTGGAGGCATAACAGTTCAGCCACAGATGAAGGCAGGATTGGCAGTTTGCAGTCGCAGATCTCCTGGTAACTGCAACACATAACTGCACATGCAACTACGACACAGTAGCAGATAGCTGAAGATGACATATGTTAACAAATGACATGTGTTTACAGCAAGAGCACGCTTGTTAGCTGACCACTTTGCAGCTCGCCAACAGGCTGGTATTGAGAGTACAACCAGTTAACAAGCTGGTGTCATGCGAGGTGTCATAACGTCAGCATGCTAACATGCACACAGTGTCAATGCTAACATGCTGATGTTTGGCAGGTAATATTTACCATGTTCACAGTCTTACTTTGGCAGTAAGATTAGCATGTTAACATTAGCTAAATAGCACTAAGCACAAAGTGCAGCGTGTCGTTAGTTTCACAGGTGTTTGGGTTTCGCAGTATTGGATCAACAAAGTCATTAGGATTCATCTTTTTGGGGCCCATGAACGTTTGGGCAAAATTTCATAGCAATCCATCCAATAGTTGTTGGAAATGAACAAATTTGATAAATTAAGCAAATTAATCTAATATGCATTAGCAAATACTGTACAAGTAGGAAACGTATCTGCCAACTCAGATACCGCCATTTTATTCCTTTTCCTACAGTTTACTATCCACTCCTGGAAACCACAGCATGATTAACATTCATGTAATTCTGTGTAGGCACTTGGCTGCGGTTAGGCAAAGACTGTGGTTATTACTGAGAAAGTCAGGGCTGACTTGAAGCTTGACACATGATGCAGTGACCGCAATCCAAGCAGTAATTACATTTCCTCCCAAATGTATTTGGCAAAGCAGATTACAAGAATATAAATGTATTTTGGGTTGAAAAATGAGAAATGTCAGCCAATAAAGACAAACAGTAAGCCAATTAAAAAGTCAAGTTAAGCTTCATTGTTTGGTACCGAACCTTATTGTTTGTATTTGTATCTGTCTGCTTGTAACAAACACAATGGCTTACAATAATATTAAAATATCAGTACAAATTTGACCTCTCTCTCTCTCTCTCTCTCTCTCTCTCTCTCCCTCTCCTCTGCAGTCCTTGTTGCTGATTCGTCAAGAGATGGTGGTTTCCCAGAAGAAGCTCGGCGAGTTTTGCGAGGCCCTGAAGCAGTACCTGAAGAATGTCTCCACTCAGAGAGACTGCTTTCAGTAAGTCTCACTGCTGCTCCACATTTTCACAACTGCTCTGCTGCTGCAGAGTGCAGCACCATAACCCTAATCATTTTTAATATTTAATGTGTCAGGACCTCGCTGTTTTTCTCACTTTATTAAGCACTACCTCCAATATTCCCTTCTCTGGTCCTGGATTGTGTCAGTATTTTTAAGTGTTCATGCACACACACACACACACACACACACACACACACACACACACACACACATACACACACACACAAAACATGCCATACCTACTACAAACCTCCTGTGCCTCCCACTTGGCGCCTCAGGGTGCTGTGGAACAGTCTAATATCCAGAGAGATTTCTCCAAATCCCAGGTTTAATATGCTGTATGCATAGTCCAGAGTCATATTCTGAATATGCCCTTGGCAAGACTTCAAGGTTTTGGCTCTACTGCATTTCTTCTATTTGTGTTACTCCACCAGTTAGTGCCGTCTGTATGTATAGTGCTCTTGCATAATATTCAAGTAATTCAAGGCCTAAAAAAGAACATTGTTCAACTGGTTAACTGATTTTTTTGGGGCCTCTTGGGGCCAACAGAAATAACATAAACACGACATTGACACTGACATCAGACATTAGTGAACAGTATTTATTTGCACATCCAGCAGACACAGAAGAACACCATCAGTCATTTGAAGTTGTGTGTCTGGCCACCTAATGAATGTTGAGTCCTATATCCACCCTCCCTTTAGCTCTGTTTTTGGTCTCTCCCAACTCCTGAAAGAAATACCTGGCTCTTTAGCTGCTTGGCAGGTAGTGCACACTGGGTGTATCAGGGCTTTGTCACTGAAAACAGCTGTTTGAGTCTGGATAGAACACTGAGAGCGGCGAGACTGAACCGAAACAGTACAGCTGCGGGCTGTAAAATCAAAACAATTAGCTAAAAGATGCTAAAACGCTCCGCAGAGTTAAGAGGAACTGCAGAGTAGGGTGATAATTCTCTGAGGGTTCATCACTGCAAGTACTCATGTGATCCATTGTTAATATAAAAATGTCGCGTCATGTTGTCACGCTCGTGATGACGTCATTACGTTACGTGCGGTGCGAAACGTGGCATGGCGCACGGTGGCTGCGTTGATTGGAAAGTCAGAGAGAGAGACTGAGAAACTAAAAAATGTCCATCGTTCAAATAACTTATAGAGTGTTAATATTTGTGATCATGTTTCTACATTTAGAAATCTTTTGGATCAAAATGTTTTGTGTGTTTATATGATGAAAAAAACATGTCAGACTTTAGTTTTATTTATGACACAATTTCAAAACAATACGATAATCAATTATTATCGTATATAGACTTACATTATCTTTTAGCTTAGGTTGTACATATTTTAGGAATATGAAGCATTTGAAGATACTCCAAAGAAATTACATCACAATAAGCTAAAATTCCAATATAGGCACTGCTGGACCATTTCTATTACAGAGTTCAAAGCAGTAAAAAGACTCTTTAACGTCAAACTGAAAACAAATCTCAAAACAATTATTCCAAACTAGAGACCAGCAGCGGTTGAGATGGGAGACTTTGTGCATACGGGATAACTGCTGGCCGGGTGCTTTACCAGTTGTAACTTTAGGGCTAGAGACATGTAGGAAACTACAAAGAGAAACAAAGAAAAAGTGGGCTTTTTGGCAATCATACTAAACAAATGTAATCCAAACACCACGCAGCAGAGACACACCATCCACACCATGAAGCCTGGCGGTGGCGGCATCATGCTGTGAGGCTGGTTCTTTGCAGCAGACTCTGAAATTCTGGAGGAAAACTTGCTGCAAAAGACATTTATTTTTCCAGCAAGACAGCAATGACATCGACACAAGAAAGAGTTCATGTCCTGGAGGGGCCAAGTCAGAGTCCAGACCTCATTCCAGTCCAGAATAATTCATGGCAGGACTGTCAGAGGAATGAATTGAAATACAGTGTGCAGATGTGCAAAGCTGAGACAAGCGTATAGTATCCACATGAACTCAATCTAAAGAGGGGTGAATACATGCAGTGGCTTTCTAATTGGGCAAGTGCCATGAAAGGTCTAATGGTGAGAATGTTTTCAGAGGACCTACATTTAGAAGCAAACAACTGAACAAAGGAAAAGCAGCAAAAGGATAAATCCATATTTTATATGTTTGCATTCCCCTGATTCCAATTTAGTTTGCCATTTTTTGTGACCTCCCAACAGAATAGCACCACCATATCTTGTAATAAAAGGGTGACTGTGGGGGGGGGGGTTCAGAGCAAATAATGTCCTAAGATCCTCTGGATGGAAGATGTTGGAAAGTGGAACAGAGCAAAGGTTTTGGAGTCCGAGCAGGTTGTTGTTTATCGTTTTGGTTATGAAGTGCCGTAGTGCCGCAGGCTCACACTATTAGGGAGAAATTGGTCCCACACAATCAAAGCCCTGTAGTGACCCATGGCTCTACCCCGGCTGTCAAGGGACAGGCTTGAAATTGCATGTCCTGACCTTTGAAACTCTATGTTATAAACCTCTTTTGCTCCTGTGAAAGTTCAGCAACTGGCTCCTTGACTTACTGATGCTGGTCCCTGCACTGTTTTCCAAGCACATTTACCTCCTTTATAAAAAGCTGCTCCAGTATCGCTGTTTGTCAAATACTTTGATTGTATGTCTGTGATGTAAACAATAATCAGTCTGCTTACAGTATGCAGTAATTAGTTTATTGAGACAGCAGAATTTTTAAAACCAGGGATATAAATTTAAACAGGAACCATGTCACTCTCAGTAGCCACTCTCAGTGTGATAGACATCAAACTCAAGGACAATTTAAAATAACCTTTTAGCCATGTGGCTGCAGCGGTGTCCTTGTTGGTCGGTCAGTCGGTCGGCCCTCCACTTTGGTCCAGACTGAAATATCTTAGCAACTATTGGATGGATTGGTATAACATTTTGGACAGACCACCATGACCATGCTCTATATCATGTACCTGTGGAGAACCTGTACGTGTATGTGTATAAAAAGTCTTGTTTCATGGTCCCCAGAGGACAAATCCTGCTGACTTTAGAGATCCACTGATCCACTTTCTTCAGGTTCACAGTTGTGTTTTTTAGTGAAATGTCTCAACATCTATAAGGTGGATTTGCCATGAAGTGTGGTACGGGCATTCATGTTCCTTTCAGAATGAATTGTAACTTTGGTCATCCTTTAACTTTTAAGCTAGTGCCATCATCAGGTCCAAATTATAAGTTGTCCAATACTTTGGGTTATGACCAAATAGCTGCAAAACTAATGACATCCCCATCAGCTTCAGCCGCACTAATTAGCAAATGTTAGCACGCTAACACATTGAGCTAAGATGGTGAACAGCAGCATGTATTTTAGCATTTAAGCATGCTTATGTTAGCATTTAGCTCCAAGCACCGCTGTGCAGCCTCACAGAGCTGCTAGTGTGCCTGTAGAACGTTGGTTTTGTTTCGTGCATTTTTGGTATTTTGAGGTGAACATGAAGTTGGAACATGAAGTCATTGATTGTTTTTGGTCAGTATGCATGTCCGTTTTTGGATTTGGATTTGGATACTATATTTTACGACCAGGGACTTTGTCATCCGTCCATTTTCAAACACAGTTTTTTGTAATTAACAAACTTCCAAGGTCTGTGGGAACCTTAACAACCCCTTTCCCGACAGATAACAACTGCAGTAAGTCACACACTCAGTCCACTTCACGCTCTGGTCCTGAAGGACGAAATGAAGCCATTAAATGTTTCAGCTGAGGTCAATAGACACACATACAAACACGTCAGTCATTCTGATGATGCCGTTAGTTGTTTTTAGCATTAGCTTTTTTACTGTCTTGTTGGTACCTTTATTATTCTCTTACTTTATCAGCACACGTGGCGGCAGCACAACGCTTATAGGTAGCTGAGGTAAATAATACACCAGGGAGAAGGAGCTTTGAGGGAGGAAGCCTGCTCATTACCTCTGAATAGACTTTTCACTCCTCTGTCGTTCTTTCTCACTTTGTGCCACTGCATGTCTTTCCTTTACTCGCTCCTCATTTCCTCATTTAATCTTGCACAAACAAACTGTAATATATAAAGTTTATTTAGTCTCTGCCTTCCGTGCTCATTATCTTTTAGGGTGAACGTGTGATTACATGAGCAAACACTTTATTATATCCTCCAGCAGAGCTCACACAACTCAAGTTATTTCTTTTGAAGCCCGTGGAAACTGTTGAGCAGGGAGGCAGCAGCCTGTCCCCCCAGTGCCCTCCTCAGGTTCAGGGAAGAACTACCTTTTAATCTGTGTGCACACTACGCAGGCCAAGTGATGAAGTCCAATCTTCCGATGACAGAAACTACAAGGAATTGCAAGTTATTGGTATTCTATATGTCATTGGTCATAGTCGTCTGTCCAGAGGGACTGAATACCATTTAATATGGAGCCGTTGTTCATTACAGCATAGCATTTCATATTTCCCTCATCATGAATTAGTTGTGTATTATGGAGGCCCAAAGTGTTCGATATTATAATAATGATGATAAATAATCATATTAACAAACTGCGCAAAAAAAAGTACTCTGAAATCGTTTGAGAAATCATTAAAACTCTAAAAAAAATGTTATTTCATCATTTATTTTTATTTTTGAAGTAACAAGATTTTAATCAGAGTTGATTTTTGATCTCATTCTAGAAATGTTTATTTCAAAATGCCCTTTTTTCCACGTCTATTGAATGTCACTCTTCATGGAGCTACCACCCCTTCCCCTTGCTATGCCTCGGGCCTCTCTTAGCCGGCTCAATACATTTTACCAAATTTAGCCAACTAGCTCCTGTTAGCTAGAGCAACAACGGTGCCACAGTAAACCTGAATCAACCAGCTGGAGTCTGTTGCTGTAGATAAGCACACAGTCCACAGACACAGTAACTAACCTTATTTTACATAACAAGGCTACACATGCTACCCACCCGGGCGGCTAATTAGCGAGGTAAGGTTTTGATCATGGACTGTTAGCAGCAGCAGCTAGCTGCTTTATTCAGAGTGACTTCAGCAGCTTGTTACTCAGACAAAGAGTCATAACCTTGTGAGGAGCAAAAGGACAGAAGGCCTTTCTCAATACAGAGTACCTGAGGACGTACGATCAGGCTACAGCTGAGTGAAAACATTATTAGCTGGAGGAACAGTATCAGCGGATGAGAGTGATCTCTGATAATGGCCCATCACATCAGCTCCTCTCGTCCCTTCTAAAAGCAGCAGACAGTTTTATGGGTCGGTAGGGGAGCCCACAAATATTAATATGCAGCACTTCAAATGCGCTTTGTGCAAACAATGTCCCTTTTATGTTGAATTTTCCTCTCACCTAGATGTGAAGTTATTTAAGAATCTTGATCTTATCAGTGAAATATTTTCGCATTATTACTGTCTATCTTTATATTTTTCAACTTACTTTGTTTATTGTTGTGCACCAAAATACCCAAGGCAAATTCCTTGTATATGTAAAGCTACTTGGCAAAAAACCTGATTCTGAAAATCTTCTTGAGTGATTATGAAAAGCTCAGGATGGCTGTTATAATCCACCTGCATTCACTGTACAGACTCTCTGTGGACTAGTTCACCAGTCTGCTGTGTAGAAAAACAAAAAAAGGTCATGTACCTGTCTATTTTAATTTGTGTCAGATAAAAAAAATCAATGGGAAAGAGGCAAAACTCAACATGCACGAAAGGTGATTTTGTTTTGTTTTTTTACGATTTTAGGTTGGTCTAGTGCTTGCACCATGAAAATTGCTTTGAAAATTGAAATGGAAATTGTGTTTGTGATAAGAGGCACCCTGAGCAGGCACAAAAGCAAGTGTAATTTCATGCCGAAACAAGTACCAAAATTGCACTGCACAGCCTGATCTGCATAAACACAACCTCAGCTGCTCCACTCCTCTCACCTCGATGCGTTTAGAGACAGAAAATGACCAAACAGGAGCAGGTGCAAATAATGGACTTGAGTCCAATGAAAATGGGATTGCATGCGTTGGTGCAACTTTCCGCTTTCTACTGGCACTAAAGCAGAGGTCTTTGTACCTCAGGATTGTCTTTTATAATGAGTAGTTCACAGCAGTCTTGTATCAAATGGTTAGACTGATTTAAAGGCTTCATTACATAGAAGACATTCCTAATGACCTAATGCTTCATAACACAGTGGAACACCACTGACTTCTTCCAACTGCAAACATTGGAATGAGGTTACAGTGGTGGTTTAAAGCTGCTATAATAAATATTTCTACATGAAGAATGGATCAAATGACTGTGTAATGTGAAAGAAGTCACTTGTAGGGTGCTCAGCTCAACGGAGAGTTTTAGTGCCGTTCGACTTTACTGGTTTGGCTCACTCTCTTCAGTGTTGTTTCCAGATGCAGCAGGCTGCTGTTTTCAACAGAAATGCTCTAAAAACCCGCTACATTACCTGCCCAGCACCAAACGGCACATAAACAAAGTTAGCAATTAGCCGGTGAGCAAAGTGTTTGGCTGCTAAAGTGCAAGAAATGTATCAACCATATGTATCAACCATATGAGGTGATAATACTGTGTGTTAGTGTTGTGTTTATGTCTTTTTGTGCTGCCCCCAAGTGGCAAAAAACCAGCTCATGCGGTTTGATGACGTGGGTAGTGCCCGCATCCATTTGGGCTCATATCAACTCTTGAGCACCATTCTTCTGCCCCCAGACACTAAAACATTGTTGCTGACCAGATGCAGTCCTTTTTGTGGGTTGTTTAATTTTTGTCAAATCGACATTTCTTGCACCATCTCATATTCTCAGAGTTTCAAGATTGCTCCAACGTGACAAGTGGTTCCAGTTTAGCCCCGCAGCGCTTAAGTGCGGCTGTGTGAGTGACACTGGCAAGTAAACATGGACAAGGAACCCATGTGGATTATTGTTGAACCCTCACTTCAACACATTCACGCTGCTCCAGAGGCAATATGGAGCCGTTGTTCATTACAGCAAAGTGTACCCTGTAAAGTGCCTCATAGAATTGGCCAATAACATCCAACTTCCCCCGTTTGCACTGACCTGGTCTCACATTGTTTACTTGTATTATTGCAAGTTTCATTTTTACAGATAGGAGGCAACTTCCAAGCCCTCATCTTGGTGTTAAGTGCTGCGACATCAATATTGTGCGGGACGAGGAAACTATTTTTCATTTCAATAATATGCCTTTAATGTGCACCTGTGATGACTTACGTTTCCTCTCCACCCTCCATCTTTCTCTTTGACTCCCTCCTCTGCCATGTCGAATCTATCTGTCGCCCTCCTCTACCATCACTCATGCCATCAATCTTCTGTATACGTGCACCTCTTTTTTTCACCCCCCCCCCCTCCATGATCCACTTAACCATTCTGTCACAACTCTCACTTCCTCACCCTTAACTTTCCACGCCACCTTCCCTCCTCTGTTATCCACTCATCCCCATTCTCCTCCGTCTCTGCCCCAGTGTGACTGCGGTGCGTCTCCCGGACGGTTTGTCCTTCGTCGTCTACGAGTTCTGGGATGGAGAGGAGGAGTGGAAGAGGTGAGTTTTCAATCGCATGTGGCTTTATGGACTTAAAAAGAATAATATTTCAATCTCAAGCCCAAGCCCCTGGCTAATACCTGTCACTCATGCCAGTATTAAGAGCTTTTTGATTTTCTGTGACTTGTGTGAACAAGCTTCTCATAAGAGCGTTAATGCAGTTAAAGTTGCGGTCTTGCTGTGAGACTAAAAAAGAGTGAAATGAATCTGTAGATGCTGAGGAGGCCCGTTTCATTCCCAGTGCTGATCTGCTTTAAAAGTATGAAAAGTCATTACTGAGTGTGGCCATTCATTTTGTTTTTGGAAATGCCTTTGCGTCAGCTCCTCTGAAAGTTCTCTGGAGCTGAGCGCTCCTTCCTGCCATTGTTTTCATTGATTGGCGATCGCCAAATAAAGAGAGGGCGCTCACTTTTCTTCCATTACTGTCACGAGCCTGTTGGATAAATTCCTCCATCCACATTTAATTATCATTCTTCAGCCATCCGCTCGCCCCCGGAGTGGCTGAGGCACTTGAGTTGCGTCAGGCCATCATGATTTAGTGATGTAGTGCCGGTGCTGGGCATGAGGAGAGGCTGCTGATGTAGCTGCCCGCTGATCAGAGATTCTGCCTCACTGCTCGCTGCATCCATTAATATTTCAACTCTTACAGTAAAGGCTAAGGGCCGTGCTAAGCGTTTGGAGGCTATGTGTGCTTGCGTGCGTTTATGAGTGCCTGTGCAGATGCGTGTGTACGTGTTATGTGTGTGTGTGTGTGTGTGTGTGTGTGTGTGTGTGTGTGTGCGCGCGCGCACGCTCTCTCACTCTCCCTTCTGATTCCAGGCACCTCCAGTCGGCCCCCAACAAAGCCTTTCAGCATGTGAAGGTGGATACACTGTGCCAGCCGGAGGCCATGTCCTCTGTAGCCGTGCCAGGTCAGTGGTGAAACACTACACAATGAAACAGTAATAGAATGAAATAAGGGACATTGTTTTTATTGTCAATTAAAGGAGCAGTCCAATGATTTTATACATCTAGACCAGTTTACTTGTTATCTGGGTCAAATCAGGGTCTGGGTTTGAAACACATGAGAATTTGCATCATGGGAAGTGCAGTGGTGTAACATTTACTCAATTACATTATTCTGCATAATGAGTACTTTTACTTTTGGTGCTTTATATACATTTTGATGTTAACACCTTTGTACTTTTACTCGAGTAACATTTTGTATACAGGACTTTCACTTGTAACGGAGTATTTCCACACTGTGGAGTTGCTGCTTTTACTTCAGTAAAAGATCTGAACACTTCTTCCACCACTGGGGAAGTGAGTGATCCACACGAGGGACTAAAAGTAGTAGACTGGGTCTGTTCCAACACCCACGCTTGCTGTATTTGCTCAGACATGGTCAGTGAGTCCTCACTCTAACACATGACTCAATCAATCAATTTTTTATTTTATTTCCACATGAAGAGATGGAGTAGGGTGAAGTGTACAGTATTGCCGTTACAATCAGATGGCAGTGAAAAACAAATTCAGCTTCAGGAGGACTAATAAAGCACGTAAACTTGCTGTCTTGAAGCATGTACTGTAGACCCACTGTACATAAAAGAGGCATAACATGATTTACACTTAGCTCTAAATATTGCTCCAAAGGAGTATTTGTGAATTAAGTGTATGGTAGGTTTGTTTGAGACAGGAGGCTTTCCTGCTACCTGGCCGTGCATGAACACACACACTGCTCGAGAAAACAAGTTTGGGTATTGGGACAGACCAAATATCTCAGCCTCAGTCTCTGGCAGGACCTCCAATGGGAGTGCAATACTAAATTCAATGGAGTGCATTGTTGATTTACTTAATCTGCCTAGTTTGCTCACTTAATTCATTGTTTAGTTTATAAAATATCAGAAAATTGTGTTCCATGAGCCCAAGGTGACGTCTTGAAATAGCTTGTTTTGTCCAACCAACAGTCCAAGCCCAAAGATATTCAATCTAATAAAGATATAAAACTATAAAAAAAATACTCACATTTCAGAAGCTGGAAAAAAAAGGGACTGCTTGGCTTTTTTTTTTCTTGATAAGTGACTTAAAGTATTAACCAATTATCCCTCAAAAAAAACAATTGAAGTAGAAAACAATAGAACAAAACAGAACAGAAGTTAGTCAGTGATGAACAGGAAATTATGTAAAAATACCCAATTACAGAGCAGAGCTGAACAGCGATACCGTCTCCTCATAATCCGGAGAAAGTGATTAGCGTTTCGTCAGCACGTCTGGCTGTGTGATTACTCGAAGCTCAGATGCATTCTGAACAACTAAAGCAGCCTGGCACCATTTGAAACGTCTGACTCTGGCACGCATCCCCGCTCTGAGGCATGGGCCGTCAGTGACTCGAGGTGGTGCTTGGCAGACCGCCATTTGTACTTTTCTTCTTGTCTAACTCTCTTTTTTTTTTATTCACCCTGTCCTCTCACTCTCGGTCCTCTGTCTTCTGTCTTCTGTCTTGCCAAATGTCTCCTCATCTCCATTCAATCTGCTTCCTCTCATTCCCTCGCACGTCTTTCTCTCTTTGCTCCCCTCATTTTCTTTTCTCTCTCTCTCTCTCTCTCTCTCTCTCTCTCTCTGCAGCCGCCTGGTGCAGTGTGAACAGGGACTGAGCATGAAGATATTCAACTACACGCCAAGACTCCCGGACACTCCCCACTTCCTCTTCAACTCCCCCTCCAACCCTAAAAACCCTTTCCCCCACCCCTGCATTTCACCCGCTCTCACACCCTCCAACCCAAACCCCTCCTCTATCCACCCTCACATTCCTCAACTCTTTTTGTAAGTACATGTTTACACAGTGCAAATGAATGGTGTCAACTGCAGTGAAAATTGAACAAACAGTGCATTTTACAGTGTGAGATTACTGACATGCGTTTGCATCTCACCATAGTAGTTTGCTGGCTCAAGATATTGGATTAGGTCATGTTCATGTTTCAAGTAGCTTCGAGCCACTGTTAAGTGGAGTTTGTCATGTAGCACGGACCCTGGCGTTGAGTTTTTCATGTAGCAGTTACTGTTTTTGGGGTAGTGCATTTGGGATGTGGCATTTTTTTATTTCTACATTCCTGTTGGGGTTGAATTTACAACAGGCAGCTCATCTGTTTAGCAGTTGTTTCGTAGCAGCTGCTCATTCCACATTTGCCTCCGCACACAGTGTTCAAATAATTCAGTTTCTTTTGTTTTGTAACTGACGCAATGCTTTGGACATTATTCTCACATCAGCCATTCCGAACTCACGTCAACATGTTGAGCAAAATGAGGACTGTCGACAGACCTAGTTGCCAGATTAGCTTGCAATCTCAGGAAAACTGAACGCTTGAATTTTAGCTTGAAGGTTAGCTAGCTCCCTAGCTAGCTGTCAGACTAAGTAAGTGTGGTTGGGGTTGTGTAAAAAAAAAAAAGAAAAAAAAAAAGATATATTATGGTGAAAACCATGACGGCCTTGCAAGCAGTGAGCGTGTTTTTAGAAATGAAAAAGTGCAAAACGCGTGGTTTAAGATTTTCTACACTCACATGGACAAGATCTAGCAAAAAGCAGTATAGTCGCACGTCTAGTGGCTTGACTTAACTTGTATCTATTCATACAATATACTAGTACACACAATATTCATACGTACCACATAATGTCAATTTGGGAATTTTCAACTAGCAAGCAGGAGTTTCCCAGAAGGACCTGAAGACAGCATCATCGTTAGGTTGTGATAGCTGGCTGTAAGAGGCCAAATGTCATATAAGCATGAATTTAAGACAACCCCTATTTTGCAACCCCTGTTTTTGGAGGAAAAAAAAACAACAAAGCTTTTTGAAGCTCTAATACAAGGAAGGCAGACATCTTTTAAATGTATCTAATTAAAAAGATAAAACTGTTCTACCATCTCAAAGAGAACCTGTTGGACTAGTTGAGGTATTTTTATCAACAAGAGAGAGACAGACAGAGAGGTTTTCTCACTATAGGTTACAGTCCTCTGCACACTCATGCTATCAGAGAACCAGGGTTACGGTCGTAACTTTAGGTTTTACTTACATTTATGCCAGTCTGCGAATGAATGACGGCACTGTTCAGGCGTAATTTCGGGGGGGGGGGGGGGGGGAACATTCTCTTATATATATCGGCACGTTATTTTACCTCAAACTACAAACCTTTATTCTTATTCAGACTCATGTCTTCTGTTGTGTGAGCTTTATCTTGCCGAGTTTCCTCACCCCAAGTACCAATGGCTGCTGTGGGAGTAATTTCTACGATGGTATGACCTTATTTAGCATGTGTTAACACCACACAGGTTGTATTTGGGTATGTAGATGCCAGTTTTTGATTGACAGACACGTAACTGTCTGTGATTTGCATTTCTTCATGCAGCTTTTATTTAACGAAACACTTTGGGTTAAGAGTTGAATCTCGAAGCATTGACATCAGGGTCATGCAAGAGGTGAGATAAATAGTTTTGCTGTCAAGGGATCATTTCCGACTTCGACAAGAGTCTGCTGCTACCTTGAGACAGAAGGGACTAAGTAGAGAGATGAAGGCAGCACCTC
Source organism: Enoplosus armatus (assembly GCF_043641665.1). Taxonomy (NCBI): domain Eukaryota; kingdom Metazoa; phylum Chordata; class Actinopteri; order Centrarchiformes; family Enoplosidae; genus Enoplosus; species Enoplosus armatus. The sequence goes on from NC_092185.1 coordinate 22,636,417, forward strand.
ACTGTTCTCCATGCAGCTGAAGTTTGTTTTATTTCCGCCTCCTGTTTGTGTATTCCTTGTCTGAGTTGGCGATGGGTAGCTTATATTAGCTGTGTATGTCTAGTAGAGATTGTACATATGAAAATGTTGTTCTATTATGATTATATTTGTATCTTTTAGTGCTATGGTGCAAAGTTTTCCTCAGTGGAAGTGGCAGTAGCTTTCTAGGCACTGCGGCTTCTCGTAAACAGTTTGTTTGAATCTAAATACCTACCATCCGAAACTTCAGACAGATACACCCACCTGAATGACATTTGAATATGAAGCCTTAAACATCACCACATGGTAGAGGAGGTTTTGAGGGTTTTCAGAGGATGACTTTTCTTTTTCGATGTGATGTAAACTCCCAGTAAGCGGGGGAACGCCCACTAGCGGTCTTTTCAGTTTGGACCTGTTGGCATCAGATCACGCAGCACCAGTTTGGTGTTGCATCGACGTATTATTGAGGCAAAGACAGTTTCACCATTGCATTAGATTTCTGTACACCAGACTTTTTCAGTTGGAAAAATAACCTTGACTTTAGAACAGGACTTCACATCAGTTTAGCACACAGTAGCTGATAGATCAACCACCTCAACATCGATATCTGTAACACACAATGATCATATATTTTGCCACCATTAACCCCAACTACAGGAGACAATACCTACAGCTCAACTGGAGGACATTACAGAAAAATGTCGACCATCCGCATCACATGTGGGATAGGTCTGATCAGCTGTCCGTCAGAGAATAAGACCGTGTGATGATATTGTTCAAATGACTCCTGTGCATAGTTTTCATGTTGGCCTTGGTTTCTTTCCATGATCCAACTACATACAAGTAGATTGAAACCTCTACAGTAAATTATAAATAAATGTGACCATGTGTCTACAAATTGGCTAAATTGACAAGCTTTCCTTCCTTCAGCCCAATTCATGCTGGGATACACTCTGAAAAATGATTAGAAACTAACTGAATCAATCGAGGTTAAGTCTATCGCCACCTTTTCTGTGTTTGGCCTGTGTTTTTTGGCGGATTTGTTGAAAATCGATCAGATCCACCCCGGCGTGTGTTCTGATCTTTGGAACAAATCTCACCATGTTCGAAACTGAAATCTCATCCGTTCACCCTGGGATGAACTGAGGTCAACTGAATACCCCCAGACGCTTCACCTAACCTCACCACCACTATAAGCCCACCATTGTAAAACAATCAGACTGTCACTCAGAAAGCACAATGTAAAAATGAGTGAATATTGTGACTTAAAGAGTATATTAGAGGTTGTTGAGTATGAGAGTATTTAGATATATATATATATGTTACTGTTATCTGGTTGAAGGTTTGTTGATGAATCACTCCTTCTTTATAGCTCTATACTTTCAAAAGGTGCCATCTTACCATCCACCTCACTGTTGAGTCTATTTTCTCTATTTTCATCTGTGAATGACAGCCAGTCTGTCATCTAGCAGTACTGTGGTAGCAGTGAGTGGGGATCCAGCTACACTGATAACTAACATCGATCCAGCACCGCGCTGGGCTGCATTGAGCAGGGCAGGACTGCGTGGAATGTGGAAGTGTTGAATATTGTTAGATATACTGTGACAGAAACACGTATTACAGTAGGCTTATAGAACAGGCATGCAAAGGCGCTGCTGCTTTATCTGTGAAATGTCTCTACTAATCTCTGTGTCAGTGTTAAAGGTACCCTGTGGAGTTTTTCACCACTAGTAGCGCTAAAGAGCAATGTTTTTTTTACAAGCGTGTCCCTGATTTGTTTGTACGGCGTGGGTGACAGGGTTAACATTCTCGCTGCTGGTTTCATGCTATTTTTCTGATCAACAGTTAGTGGCGGAAATGTAGCGACGCACCAACAAAGGCAAGGAAGACGAAGGCTGCTAGCTAGCAAACACGGATGTAAACAATGAAGGATTTCAAATAGTCATTTGTTAGACGTCAAGGATGCACACCGCTGTCACTTCACATGCGACTAGCTTCACTGCGTCTTAGAACGCTTCCAGCTAAACCGGAACTAGCAGTGGTTTAAAATGCCGCTGCAGGCTACACTGGACATAATTGCTGTGTCAAAACAAGTTCAGCTGAGCCGGAGCTAACCTGCAGCTAAATCAGATGCACGATGAGGTTAGCTTAAGATCAGCCCAAACACAACATCATAAAGGTCTGTATAATTGTCTGACTTCTGTCAGTAGTCCAAAAAAAAAAAAGCTGCATTTTCGTTTTTCACATTTCACTTCATAAAGGACGCAGCAACGAGGGTTAAGAGACCACGTGGTTTAGTTCCAGACAACAGAGGTTTAAACTCGTCCTACACCTTAAACTGCAGCTAAGCTAATGACTGATGGGAACGCCGAATGTAAACACGAGTCTGGTTGGTTTACAAGAAAACTCCACGGGGGCACCTTTAACCTTTCACTTCTTTAAAAAAAAAATAAAACTACTTGCAGTCCTGTGCCACTACAAACTGTGTCAAATCTTGTTTGCGTTCAAGAAGGAGCTGCTGTACTCTGAATAGAAACATAAAGCCATATTGCATGGATTGGTGTTTACATGTCAGTGACTTACTATACTGATAGCCATAGTTTTACAGTACTCGAGTGCCCAGCTGAATGCAGCCCACACGCTCTGGTCGAGGGTGTCTTTCCTGTACATTGTGCCCAGCCTGGGTTGTGTATATGAGGTAGATAGTGAGTGAACTGTCAGAAATGCCAATACTATTTCCTATTGATACATTCCTGAATGTCCCTCAGACTGTGCAACCTGTTCTTTTCTATCCTCCTACTCCTCAGTGCAACCTGTGCTTCGTCATACAATGAAAGAGTTATGTCTTTGAAATGTCTCCTGGCAACATGAAAAAGATTAAACACGGGAGGACACACAGTGTGTGGGGACGAGGCCTCCTGTAGGGGAGCTGGTGGACAGGAAGCGTGTCACCAGGTTTACCTCAACAAGTGTCAATCAGGAATTTGCCAAACTGATCCACGTCAAGGTCATAACTCTTCCCTTCTATGGCCGTGTTCTTTTCTATCCTTCAACTGAGTGCATGTCAACTGAATGTCCAGTAACTTATTTGCTGTAGTATTAGGCCATGCTACTCTTCAATGGGTTTTGTGCATTTCTTACCTTCTTCTTTCTTTTCTAGTATTCCTATGAAGGAGACAGAGACTAAAATCTATTCTATGAAATATATATGACTAGAAAAATGGCATACAAGAATGAACATTCACTTTTATGGCAATGTTTAATGAAATATTAATTCTTAATGTATGTTTCAGTAAAACAGCTTTCTCTTCTTAAGTGTAGAGACTTATTGCAGGGATGCAAGTATTATATTTGGTCTTTAAAGAATATCTTGTTGAAATTCTAGACGATGTAGAGTGATGCAATTCAATAAAACTATAAAACTGAAAACTCTCCTTGGTGCCTTTGGTTTTTCCTGCTCGCTTCACGCTGAACGGTTCTAGCAGATCCGCCAATCATTTGAACTTGGTGGACTTTCTGTCCTGATGGAGGATGCTTCATTTATGGTTTGATGCGCATTCAAATTAGGATGGATGGAAGGATGTGATACAGTCTCAAGAAAAGGGTTTTTTTTGCAGCTCATTTGTGAAGTTTAAATCGGCAGTGACATTACAAAGACCCCATTTGATTGACATGCAATGTCACATGTACAATTTCCTGTTAGTATGAAATGGCAAAGTATATCATATTTTTTGTATACCAACTGCTAAAACAGTATGATTAGTATGTAGTATCTCTCAGCTTTTGACCATTTACAAAAAAAAAATCTGTTTCTTTGGAGTCCCCCAACTTTGTGTGGGGGCAATACTAAATCACTGTAGCGCCTGTGTAAACATCAATGTTGGAATCGCTTGCCGCACTTCCACACAGTCAACAAAAGGGTTTCATATAAAAATTATTTTATTCAATTATCTTTTCATTAACTCAATATTCACTGTTAACGTGACTACTAGACACATCATTACATACTTATCAAACATCAGAATGCAGCTTTTTTTTTTTTTTTTTAAACATACAAAACAAAAAAAGATATAACAAGACTTATTTACACACACACGCAAATATAACGTCTAAATGTCCTCCCTCCCCATCCTCCCCAACCTCTGTCAACTCAGTCTCATGTGGCTCTACAGCGGACACCAACAGGACTTCAGGCCCAATTCATCACATATTCTAGTGGTAACACGCAGACTGTGCAAATGACTGAAACGGTAGCAAATGTTTGGCACACATGATACTGATTTGATCTCACATTGGTACAATGTTCTAGCTGGTTTTTACGTTACACTAAAAAATTTTAACAGTGACCACCATTACAGTGAAATATAGTGCTCAAGAACATGATCACTTCAAAGAACAGTAACAATATAACACCCTGCCCACTATCAGTTTAAGGCTCTCCATCTTACCCACAGACTGTATGTATGAATAGGGTTTCTGCATACAGGCAGGTCTAATACTGATATGCTCTGTAGATCAACCACAATACAACAAACTGCAGAAATACCTGAGGATTTCAAGAGCCAGATCTCATCACCAGAGTGCAGCTAAGAACAATTAACCCAAATGAAAGTAACATACCTCGACACTGAAGGCGGGAGGGGTCTGTTTGTTTGTACCGGGCTTAGTCCATCGTGATAAAGGCCATAAGTTGCGAGATTTGAGGGGCCTCTTGATTGTTCAGGGGTCATGTCCATTATTAAAGAGTCCATGGCGGCCTTTTCCATGGGCTTTTTTTTTTTTTTAGATGAAGGGAAGGGGGGGGGGGGGTACAAGTTAAGATCTAGTCACCACTGTCTCCATGAAAAATAACCCTGGATCGGTGAGGGAGGAGGAAAAGATCCGATCAGATCTTCCCGAGGACCTGCATGACGGCGATGGTGGTGCTCTGGCCGAAGATGAAAGCTCCGCAGATCAGGGTCACCACTCCCCAAAGCGTGAGGATGACTCTGGAGAGGAGAAGGCACGAGCGTCAGAGACATGTAACAACTGAAGCAAATGTTGCAAGCATCTCTTCGATCAGTCACTAGAAAAAAAAATGTATCCCTTTGGTCTATTCTGGGTCTGACACTGTGAACGTTCTCTTAAGACAAAAATCTGCGGCACCAACTATGGAGTCAGTCAGTTAGCTGCGGGCTACAACGTCAGCCCTGTTTTTTTGCCTAAATTTGTGAACATTTTGACTGGGGAGGCACACCTCACAGTTTGAAAGCCTCTGGTCTATGCAATGTTAACGTAAACTAGGTTTAGCAGTTCAGAATGAAAAAAGGTTTTTACCTCTAATTACAGAACCCTTAAATACTACTTTAAAATGCTTCAAAGAAGCCACTTAAAAGTTTAAATTAGAGAAACTTTGAACATGTACAGTTTTACTGTTAAGTGAGGACATTGATTAACAACTTTTTTTACTCCATTCATTCTTTCTTTGTCTCTTGAGCATTTCTTTGGATTATCACCCAGACACATATTTACATTACATTAACATTTAAATGAAGTTTTTTTTCCCCCTCACCTGGTCTTAAAGGACACTGGCTCAGACTGCATGGCAAACATCAAACAGAGTCCTGTTCAAACACATCACAGGGATTAAGGGTTGCAACACAGAAGGGAGAATATGAATCTATAACCGGAATGTTACCTGGGAAGATGAAGATGAAAAAGGCGCTGATCCCTCCGATGACGCTGATGACCTTGCTGATGTCCGGTACAAACGTGGCGATGAGCAGCGTCACCGTTATCCACAGGACTGTCAGCGCGTAGCGGCTGCGGCTTTCAAACTCGGGCGTCGCGACGCCGTCACGCCTCCGCCGCCAGCTCAGCAGGGGGTCCTGGATCACTGATCTGATGTGCAGGAACGGGTGTGTTTTTGATCAGTACGGCTACAGACAGACAGCTTTCATGCAGCCAAAACATTGTCTTTGTAAAGTAAACATTGAAACCCAGGCAGAGAATTGAAGGAGGTCAGAGGTTATATGTACTACTTCAATACTGTCAATAAGAGGAAACTTTTAAACTTTATCTTGACTTTGGATGATTTCATTTAGGAGATACAGTGAGACAGATTGAGTCTGATTCAACTGAAGCGGTATGAATTCCCAGAGGCCGTGTCCCTGACCTGCCCAGCAGCAGGATGATGGGATAGATGGTGATGATGGAGACTCCGAACAGCAGCCTGGCGATTAGCATCAGAATGTCATCGCCGGTGTACGACATCAGAATGTCGGCCTTCACGTCCTTTCCAAATGTCATGTACCCATAAACCCCTGCAACAGAGAGAGAAGCACGCCGCTCCTTTATCCATCAGCAGCAAATGCGGTGTATCTAAAGCCAAATGGAAAAACTGACATTTTCACTCACAAAACATGCTTGTCTGAACGTGAATCAACAGACACATAACTCTTCTTATTGGGTGGGTGTATGAATGAAGTTAAATGGATTTTGGATAGTGGAGCAGTGTGCCTGAAGCATGAGCAATCTGTCTCATAGAACATGACTTATAGGTGTGAAGCTAAGAATGTCTCAACGTGTGCCATCTGGAGGAAATAAGACTAAAGCTGTGTCCCAATTCTATACAACATACTAACTGTATGGACACTTATCTTGTGTATCTACATATGGAAGTTAGTAAGAAAGAAATTAGCTCTTTTATACCAACAGGAAATGATGTAATTTGTGCTACTGACGATTTACGTTAATAAAGACACAGCAGAAATATTTGAGATATTCCTGGAACTGTTTCATCATCATCATCATCATCCACAATGAGTTTGAATGTTGCGATTCACTCTTCCTGGGAGACGAGTGTCCATCAACAGCTCACTCAAAAGTTGTGTTTTTTTTTAGTATGCCTGTTACGAGTATACTTTATTGTAGTGTGAACACACTATGTAAAGCTAACTTGCTGATCATTTCACAACAATCTATTCTCAGTGAAGTTGTCGTGACATTTCTCTCAAAACCACAAATGTCAACCTCATGGTGGCGCTACAGGAAAAGTCAGGGGTTCAGGAACACCATTACGGTTCATTTACTGGAAACCTTGAATATCTGTAAAGAAAAATTACACTGCAATCCATTCAAAGGTTGTAGAGATTCTTCAGTTTGGACCGAGCGACACCGAGCCAAATATTGTTCATGAGGACGCAACTGCTTTCAAGTGTCATTTTACAACATAGAGGCTGTGACTTCGCCTCACTTCGCCTGGATGTGGCCTGCACAGATTAACATAAAAAAAAGGGGGGGGGGGGTGCAATCATACCTCTAGACCACACTTCTCTATCAAAACCACCCAGAAACACACAGTTCTTATTCTCTCCTGTTTGCTCTGGTGCTGATGCTGCGCTGGAAATGCATGGAGTGAAATCAGAGCATTATAATCATGGGAGAGTGGATGGAAGAGAGGGGGGGCGCAGAAACCTGTCTGACCTGTGAGGGAGTAGATGACGAGACAGAAGATCATGGAGACCACAGAGATGAAGACCCAATGAGAGAGCCGCTGGTTCTCCATGCTGCTGTAGATGGCGATGGACGCCTCGTGGCACTGGAACAAACACACAGACGAGAAAGTGAACTAACAATCTCAGATTTGTTGGAGGAAACTCCAGGGTGAGCCTAATTACAGATCCAGGGACAGATGAGGTTGTTGGTCAGACAGATTGTGTGCCTCTCTAGCCGCCATCCTTGGATTTTTCTCATCTGTCTGGAGCTCGCAGTGCAGCGTGAGGATTCAGAGGTCTTATTATCTCTGACCTCTCTGCCGGTGTGATGAACTGAGATGAGATAGGGAATTAAATGAAGGCTACGGTTCCTGGAGGGGCACAGTTAAACCATCACAGAGGTCAGGATGCAGACTCTCGTCTCCACTTGATCCCAGCTGCCATCGCCCGTTTTTTTTAAATCTCGCTTCCCCTTTCCTGCCTTCCCCTCCTCCACTCCTCTCAGGATCTCATCACCTCTGTTTTCAACCCTCTGCAGGGCAATCGCTCACCCTGAGGCAGCGTCCCTGCGTGTTTGTGTGAGAGGACATGCATCAGTCCTTTCGCACTTTCCCCTCCTTTTATTAGATCCCGCCAGCATCCCTCAGGGGTTACACCTTGGCAACGTGGGAAGTTACACATCAGTCAGTCCTGCTTTAGATTGACAGAATGATCGTTTTCCCGTACTCTACCCTGCTATTAAATATGAAAAGCTCACCTCTGCTGAGCTCCCGCGGAGCACAGCGGCCCCGAGCAGCGCCAGCCTGCTGACCTTTACACTACACTTAAACACACTCTCCTGAGAAAGTCCAGGTCCTGAAGACTATTGAGAAAACCCACTCGGCATCACTTCAATGTCTGCCGTTGTTTACAACATAGAAATATGATGAAGCACTAACCAAACTCCAAAAATTATTTCCTCATTAACTGCCTCCACCCCCCATACAATGGAGGTAAAAAGAAGAAGAGTAAAGCATAGAGCATCACCACATCGGACACATCTTTAGATTTTGCCTCCTCTATTGTTGTGTACGTGGGGTGTTTTTTCTTTGGTACCAGGCCCGTCCAGCTGTGTGCGATGCAATGTGCAAAGCCACACAGAGCCGAAAGTCCAAACCTGTTGAACTCTGACACCGAGCCAAACTGACCTTTTTGAGCACAGCCAATGGCTGAAGGCTACTGCGAGTGCGAGTTTAAAAAAAAAAAAAAGGGACAGACCTACATATTCGCTTCTTGCCGAGAGTTAGATGAGAAGACTGCTAACACTCACGTGTTTGTACAGTAAACATGAAGCTACAGCCAGAGGGCTGAGTTTAGCTTAGCTTAGCTTAGCATATAGACTGGAAGCAGCTAGCCTGGCTCTGTTCAAAGATAACAAAATCTATCTACCAGCACCTCTAAAGCTAGGTCTTAACAGTTTATAAGCTGTAGCGCGGGACTTTTACATATAAACGAACGTCAGTTACATTCAAGCTGTTCCCAAACGGCTTCACGCAATGCTGATTAACCCTATCACCGCCAGGTGAATCTCAATTAGAACGCGTAAATATAATACATACAAATACAGAGACAGAACTGATTTTTACTAATTAGTTAGAGAATGGAGTTGACGCAACTCTCTCTCTCTACATGGCTCTGGGTTACGGAAAAACCTGTGGGCATTCGCCAGAAGGGGGAGCCAAAGGTTCCACACTCCAGCTTTAACTAAGAATCCAAAACTCCAATCCCATAGACTCCCCCACTGCCCCCATAAAGCTGCACTGACATTATTTTTCTGTTGTAATGTGAAGAGACCATTAGGAGGTTTCTGGAGAGTGATGCAACTTCATTCAAAATGTTCCATTCACCTCCATTGTTTCAGGGTGGAGGCAGAAATCTGAGATGGACCTGGATAAATACTCTCAAACCCAAACTATCCTCGAGGCCAAAACAAAATACCTTCCTAACTTGCTGGGTAATCACTTTTTAAATGTAGTCACATGCATGTATTTGCAATTTTGCAGCCGTTACTGAAGCATGCATGTATACATAAACCTTCCCACACACAGCTGCACACTCAGTGGCCTCCAGCCTCACCATAGAGCAATGTTCCACACACATGTTAACCAAGTCTCACAGGGTCTTACATGAATACATTTCAAATTGTTGCACTCACTTGGAAACCAAAGCAGATGGTCGGGATGACGCTGAACATGGAGGCCCAGGAGCTGATCCTGCACGCAGACGGGAGGAGACACAAGAGTCATTTTCGGGGGTTCACACATACCACGAGAAGAAAAAATAAGCTATTATTAGGGCACAATTCATAATGCCGTGGCATTTAGAGACACTTCGCCACGGAGTTCATCCGTCAATCACAGGCGCACAGCTGACAAGAGCAGCTGAGGTAAGTCGGCGAGCCAGACACAGCACCTTGGCAGAGACACAGGGGTTCAAGGAGAGGAGCGAGCAGAGGGGTTTGATCTACTTTGTCTGTCCTGGATTCAAAGCAGATTTATGGATAAGAGTCATGGCAGTCATATTTCCTGGAAGCAACCTCATAACATGAACTTGCTCTGGTGATTAAGTTTATTTATTGCATAGAAAAGACTGCCTCAAAGACAAAACTTTACTTTTTTTTTAAAAAAAGACACAAAAACCTACTGTTTAGCTTTTTGTTCTAATTATCTTTAGTTTTTTTCCTCCCAAACTGCTGAGGTTTGAAGGCAGATTATACACACATTGCTTCAGTCATGCAGACAAGAGTAAATACAGATCACTGAGCATATATATTCACAGAAAATTATTTTGACAGCTACAGACTCTGTTGTCGTCACAAGAAAGCAAAACAAATTTAAAAAGGAATAGTTTGACATTTTGAGGAATACTGCCGTTTGCTTTCTTGCCGAGAGTTAAATGAGAAGATCAATACCGCTCCTTGCTATCTCCTCGCTAAATATGGAGCTACAGCCAGCAGACGGTTAGCTTAGCTTTGCATAAAGGCTGGTAACAGGGGGAAGCCGTCAGCATTGCACTCCTGATGGAACCAATTTGTCTGCAACTGGACACATCTACTCTCAAGACTAATTTTGAGTTCACAAGCCATTGTGACCAGTGGAGCAAATAGATTGTTTGGAGCCATCATTTGTCCCCTCCTACGCACGCACACACACACACACACGCGCGCGCATACGTACCCACTGGTGTAAAGAGGGGTGATGTGAACCAGAACAGAAGGCGTGGTGTGGTATTTGATGATGATGGCAATGGTCAGGTAGGTCGCAGCTAGAGTGCCCAGAACACTGTGAGAGGACAGAGACAAAACGCCGGATTCAGACAGAAATTACAACAAAAACCCCCCAAAAACGCTGACACATTTAAGCCAAAGTGCAATGGATGAGTGGATTACTGGAAACTGACCACAGGGGTCAGATCCTTCAATAGGGTCACGTTAGCCGGCCATTTATCCACATGAATGCTTTGTGAATGGAAACAAAGACGACTAGAAGCCTCAGCATAAACGCAGTATGTGTTAAAAACAACAAAAACATTGTGACAAAAACTAAAAAAAGTGGAAGATCTTTGCAAATGTAAGACAAATTGTGCATGCAGCGCACTCCCACATGCGACGCCTGACCTGATGTATTTCTGAATGCTGATCTCTTTGGGGATGGACAGCGGCAGGATGAGGAGGATGCAGAGCAGCACCAGGGCGAAGCGCTGGTCTGTGTAGAAGTGGTGCGGCATCTCTGACTCCGGCAAGCCAGTCACCAGCTCATACAGGGAGCCGCACACTGACGGGTCAACGACAACACGCAGACATGACATGCAAGCACATGCAACCAAAATATACTGGAGGAAGCACAGAAAATGCTAAATGATCAGAAAAGTCTCATTTCAACAGTTCATGGATTCCACGACAAGTCAGTTTAGAACGCAGGTCTGTTCAAACTCAAACGGGTTATTTACAAAAATGAATATTAATGATACAGCTAAAAAAGATTTTTACAAAAAAGTACTTGGCGCTAAGGCCTGCACACTCTGCTGGCTCTACGACTCACACTTCTCCAGCTGGTCATCCACGATAACCAGAAAGGCCACAGAGATCATGAAGAGGTTGAAGACGAAGCAGATCTCGCACAGCTGGCCGATGGCCGGCCCGCACACCTCCTTCACCACCGCCTGGTAGGTGCACTGGCCACTGATGGACGAGGAGTAGCCCAGGATGATCAGACCACTGACCAGGAACACGAGGGAGACCTGAGTGGATGAGGGAGAGCAGAATGACGGAGCTGAGAGATGCAGTTGAAACATTTTTAAAAAAGGCAGGATATTTGTATATCTGTATGCACACACACACACTGAAACTTTGACCTCATAGCTTCAAATTATCACTTTGCCTTAGCGTGTCTTTCCACCAATTTGCCTGATCCAAATGAAATAACACCAGGCAACCCACAAACCCATCCCTTAAAGCTACTTTACGCAGAACTTTTGATCGTAGCATCTTACAAATCATTCTGATGACTCCAGTTTTAATTTGTAATAGCCATGCTAGCTGCTCTATGAGGCTGTACTTACAGCAGCAGTGCTTTGAGCCGACGATAGCATGCTAACACACTCACAATGGCAATGCTAACATGGCAACGTTTAGCTGATGTTTACTGTGTCCACCATCTTAGTTTAGCGAGTTAGCAGGCTAACATTTGCTAATTAGCACTAACAACAAAGTACAGCTGAGGCTGATGTAATTAGTTTTGTAGATATTTTAGTCATAAACCAAAGTAAAGTACATACAGATACATAGACACATTTTAACCTGATGATGGCGCTAGATGAAAAGTCAAGGGATCACCAAATTATTATTATTATTATTATTATTATTATTATTATCCTGGAGGTGAACACATCTGAATGTCCCTACCAAATTTAACGGACATCCATCCAATAGTTGTTGATACATTTCACTCAAAACCTCATGTGTCAGCCGGATTTATCGGTCTAGCTCTCATTTAGAACAATATTCTTCTTTTTGTTAAATGGGGAAAAAAAGCATTTTTGATATCAACACTGAATGCCAGGAATCGTATTCAGGATACATTCGAAAAACAATACCAAGTCTGACGACCGGACGGTGTCAAAGTCATACATTTTCAAATCCTGCACACAGAGCAGTGGCTTGAATGAAAACTGCTTCTAGAGATTCTAGATAGATTGTATATTTCATTATTCATTTGTTTATTTAACAGGGACAATGCACACTACGTTTGTGCCACATATATAACTAAAAACTAATTCCCATCTGAGGCCACCAGTTATGCACAGGTTGAGATGGTAGTCATTTGTTGTTTGCATGTACAAATCTAGAAAAAAAGTTTCACATTTTTCTGTAAAAATAAAATGTTCCATTGTCTGGTCTTCACATTTGTTATTGCTTATCTAAATTTAAGGCAGCCAGTTTTGATTAATAACACAAATGACACTAATACAACTAGTGAATGCCTGGATGGCTGCTTGTCGTTCTGCGGCAGTAAAGCAGTGCGACGAGCCGATTTAATGAAAAGTGCTTTTGTGAAAGAACCTGATGATACTGGAAAATGACACTAAGGAAAACTAATACAAAAAGGATAGGAACTATTTAAGAGGCCTCCCTATGGAATATGTAGTGTATGTCTTTTGTGAACCCTTGTGCTCTCAGAAATGCTTGCTCTGGATGCCGGGGGCCTGGGATAGAGAAAAGGGAACGGATACAGATTAACCGACAAGGCCAACTTAACCATATTAACCAATTTTGGCTTTTATTTTTTACAGCTGCCATGACATAACATCAAAAGGATGTAAGACATGTAACAAGCAACTACCTTCACCAGGAGGCTACCCCTCCATCCCTGCTATGTATCAGGATTAATGTCAGTGTCTTCTGGGTCAATATGCTGATAAGAAGCAGTGAGTTACTGAACTCTAATGAAAGGCGTGGAAGATAAAGTGTTTCCTCAATAACAATAAGAAAACCAGCTACACAACCTAAATAAAGAGAAGGGAAAAACACAGGAGAGAGGAGACATCCTTCAGGGTTAAAGATCCCTGCTGAACAGTTATGAAGTCAAAGTCTGGAGTTAGTCATCACAACATGGACATACCAATGACAACATTAACTAAATAAGGTCTAAAGAAGATCTGAGGGGGAAATATCTGGGAGTGACTTTAGAAGAGTGTAAAAGAGAAAGCTCGGACACAAAAGTCTGTGATCCAATTAAACTCTAGAGTCCCTGTCAAGTGTCCAGGCAGGTATGTAGAATCGTTGCAGTGTAATGTCTGGCCTAATTGGTAAGTAAAGAAAATTCTGGTCTTTGACCTCATTTAGCACCAATTACACTGTCAAGTAAAACCATGCCAGAGCTCAACAAGCTAAACGTTTACTGGCAGAGATTGTCCGGCAACTATTTTTAATGCCGATATTGATTGCCGAAATGTGTAAACAAAAGGTACTAATCTTTAGGCACTGAGCAGTGCAGGGCATCGTCCCAGATCAAGATGCAGAGGATTCATTTCAGAGGAGGGCGGTGTGTGTCGGGGAGGATCGTGTAATTTTGTCACAATGTCCTTTTCCTGTCACAATTTTCCAAAGCCCAAGTGATGCATCAAACTGCTCATTTTGTCTGAACAACAGTCTCAAACTTTACAGTATTCATTTAAAAGATGCAAAACACCAGCCAATTAGCAAATCTTTTGAAACCTTATGGAATAAATAATAATAACAACAATAAAAAAAACATCTGCATTAATACTAATATTAATATTAATACGACAGAGTTAAAAGACTGTAGTGTGAAAGAGGTTTCTCATAATGGCACTACATAAAACCGAGGGGTGTTTGCCAAGGGGCTATTAAGCTTTTCTGTTTTGGTTTTACAGAACATCTAAAGTGGTTAATCCAACTACCTGAAAAACAACTGCATCCAGCAGAATAACTCAGATAAATATACTATTCACTACCTGGTCAGCACCGAACAGCAGACACACAAAGTTAGCAACTAGCTAGTCAAACATTTCGCACCTAAAGAGACACGTTTTCCTCAGGAGTTTGTAAACGGAGCTAAAAGCTGAGTGAATATTGGACTTACATTATCAGGTTGCCAGAAACACAACAGTAAATGAATGCTAATGTTGCTCCGTGTAATTACGCAACTGTTTGCTAACGCGTTAGCCATGTTAACATTTTTATGAGCTTGTGATATGTGGTGGCTGTGCATCTGCCCGCTTGTTTTGACATTTTTTCAGGCCCCTAGTGGCCAAAAATAAACACATGCAGCTTTAAACTGAATGTTTAAATTGTTGTTGAATTATGTCTTACAAGTTTTGGTGGATAAAAACGTTCTTTGTTTCAGAATTGGAGGACACCATATTAGTGTCAAATCAAAACAGCCTACAAGCAGAGAAAACATTACAACTGACACATCAGAGGACACAGACAACGTATATTACAACACATTCAAGCCTTATTTTGATCAAAGTCTGCAGGAAGGCAAATGATAAAGGAAGAAGCAGCAAAGAAGCAGATACAGTGAACGGAGGACTTTTCAAACAGAGCAGATGAGGAAAAAGAAGGACTACTGCTGGGTGATTTATCCAGTGGAAGTTAGAAAGGAGGACAGTGGCAGTGACACCGGGAGAATAAAGGGAATGATTTATATTTTTCTATCCGGCTATTTGACGGTGGTTTGATCTTTAGAGTTATACAAAAAGAAGTAAAAATAAAAAAGGGAACACATACTTTAGTCCAAACCTACAGTGAATTTCCCTCATCCACACTGGAGAGGAATAAAAACTAAAAACGTTGAGACAGGTTGAGTGCGCAATAAAAATCCCCAAAACAATTTCAACATGCATGCAGTGGTGTGGGTGGCAGACTGGAGAAAGGAGGTGATAAGGACAAAGTGAATCTAAAAAAGGTGCTGAGGTCAAGTCTAACATGGCCTCTCCTGTCAGGTGTCACAGATCACAATCTGCTTAATTGATCTCAGTGGACCTCAGCCCTCAGTAGATAAGATGCTTCTCTCCCTTCAACAAACTTCCAATAAAAATATATATAAAAACCTGACCTCCACTTTCGGTAAATAACCTTTAAGTTTGGGTTTATCAACTTTTCTCTGCCAGAACCCAGTAACGCGGAGAAACCGTATCTTCTAAGAGTAGAAATATCTATTATTTATATTAAAAAATAAAAATGCCCACCAGCTCCACGGTGACTGCGCTGCGGATGCCCCCGGCTCTCTCGAAGGCCCAGGGGAAGTTGAGGAGCCCGGCGCCCAGGGCGGATTTCAGCATGATGAAAATGGCCCCCATGGAGCCGAGACGAGGCCCGGCGGCCACGTCCAGCGGGGGTTTGGCCGAGGCTGAAGCCAGCAGGCTGATACTCTCTCTGGCTAACTCCTCCATGCTTCAACCGGCGGGAAACTCACAAACTCACACACTGACGCACACGCGCGCTCAGGGGCTACGTACATACACCCACGCGACCTGGCGGCCAGCTCTCGATCACTCCCCGGGCACGGTGCTGCTCTCTGTGGGCCGGGCCGCTCACTGAGCAAGGTGAGCCGGGTGGAAGGAGGAGGGAGGGGTGGGCCTGCCGGAGGGCTGCTGCTGTTGCTGCTGCTGCTGCTGCTGCTCCCTTCAGGTGCTGCTCGGAAACTGTACCGAACCCTTCAGGGAGAACCACATGGGGCTGTCTGTGCTACATTTTTAATTACATTTTAATACACAAAGTGGTGGAAGAAGTACTCAGAACTTTTATTTAATATGAGTCCCGCATTCAAAATGTCTTTTGATTAAAAAAAAATATTAACATCAAAATGTACTTAAAGTACCAAAAGTCCTCACTATGCAGCAGGACATATTATGTTACTGGGTTGTAAGTAGTGATGCATTATGTGTAAGAATCTCCTCAATGTTGCAACTGGCAAATTTGGAGCTGATTTCAACTGAGTACTGGGCAGCTACAGCGCTCTATAACAATGTATCATCATTTATCGTTTGATTTATATTTTGTATCTATAATGTGGATCTGCAAAGTTACTAGTCACTTAGGTTGTCAAATAAATGCAGTGGAGTAAAAAATAAATCTCAAAATGATACTCTAATACAGTACTAGTATTTAAGATGTACATAATTACATTCCACCACTGCACAAATGAGAATAAGAATATAAGTGGCACAGTAAGATGCAGTGGAGTGGTGTACCAAATGTAATAGACGAGCTTCAATGGATCTTCTATGGATGAGAGTGCTTCAACTTTCCCATAACTTGAGAGCAAGTCTGTGTGTCATAACAAAATGCACAATTGTGATATTTTTGTGTTAGAAGTTAAACAGCAAATATAATAAAATCTTTTGGCTGTGAATTTTGTCAAAATCCTTCAAATGTGCGCATATAACTCAGAGACACAGTGTGTGTGTGTGTTTGTGTGGGAGTGTGTGTAGGGGCGTGTTAGGCTGCCTGGCTCACTGTCAAATCTGTTGATGTCAGTATGGGAAAGGGATGGAGGGAGCTGCATGGATAAAACAGCAAAGAACAGCTCAGACATATAAAAGGAAGAATCTGAAAAGTCGAGAAGTTAAAAAGGTATGAGAAGCGTGTCGGAGGGGTGGGGTGGGGGACACAAGAGGACGTCTGTGTGGGGCCAGATTGTCCTGGTTGTTTTCTCACAACTTCAGGCTGTGATGAAAACTTAAATCCACAAAAGGTTCAAAATGTTAGCAAGATTTGCCATAAACGATGTCGAGTAGGTCAGGGGAGGAGGGGGTTGCTCATTTCAAACAAGATTTTGACTTAAAGGTTGAGGAAAAGTTGTTGAGAGGGGTCAGTGAATGTGGTCTGTCTGTAAAGCACAAAGCCTTTCCATTAGTGTTATTCATCTTCACAGAAAGTTTCAACAACTTAATGGGTAATACGCCGACTTCCTGTCCCCCTCACCGTCTTCCCTCTGCATTAAAAGCTTTCATCCTCTTGGTCTTTTGACGTCAACACAAAAAAAGATTGTTTTTGTCCATGACTCATCGTTGTGCAGCTTTGTCTGGAAGAAGTAAACATGAAGCAGTCAGAATTACTCAACTGAGAGGACAATGATAGTCGAATAGTGTCGGGTAGCAGTAACACGGGCACAGCAGCAGTGGTGGTAGAAAAGCCAAAGACACTTTTGTTTGAGTCCCCCCTCCCCCCAAAAAAGAAATACATCAACATCACTTTATTTCACTGGTGAAATGTGAAATTGAGTTCCTGCCTTTTAATTTCATGGATGAAAATGAAAAAGCAACACAAATCAATTTCCTGCAGTACGGTCACCGGGTAACAAATTGTAGCCCCGTAGGTCAAAGCCAGCTTTCTGAAGGAAAGGAAGGACATGGACTGAATCAGGAAGTAACATGCTGATCTGCATGCATAACCTTTACAATTTAAAGGAAGTGTGGGTGTGAGTGAGGAAAATGAATCTCACGCGTTGAGATCATGGGTAGTGTAAATATGGGGGTCTTTTCACTGCTTTGGTGTTGCAGACCTACCTTAAGATCTCAGAGGGTAGGGAAATTAGGTCCTAAACTACAGTTCATTTACTAAATCTACAGAAATAATGAATGTTTTTAATTCGCCACGCTGGCTTCAATGGCTCCAGGGACTGTCACTTGGTTGGTCCAACACTTTGGTGTCATCATCAGGTCAAAAATGTTCATTTGTCCAACACTTTGGTTTATGACCAAAACCTGATAAACTAACGACATTCCCATCAGCCTCTGCAGTTTGTGTTTAGTGCTAATTAGCAAATATTAGCATGCTAATACACTGAACTACGATGGAACATTATACCTTCTAAACATCAGCATGATAACATTGTCACTGTGAGCATGTTAGCATGCTGACATTAGCATTTAGCTCAGTTTTACAGCCTCACAGAGCTGCTAGCGTGTCTTTGTCTTGTTAATATTAGCATTCACTACTTTCAAATAAATTTAATGACATTTTAAAACTCTATTTTATTCCTGTGATACAAACAATTACAATTATCTAAAAGGCTGAAGTCCAAGTAAAGTTACGAGTCACTTGTGTTAAATTCCACGTTGAGTCTTTTTTGATTTTGTCAAGTCAGGTCTAAAGTCATCTGATTCATGCCACAAGTCTGACTCGAGTCGCGACTCTTTTTTAAAAAGTTTGTTCACTAAAACTCAGATCAGCGACACAGTCTTTGGTCATAAGGGAACAACTTGGAGATATGTTGGAGGACTGATGAAAGCAGTGTGAAGGACACGTGAACAGGTGTGACAGGAGGGGAAGCAGGAGTGTAGATGTTAGCCAGCCTTTCATGCCCACATACGTTGGATAAAGTGGACGGGGAGCGGTACAGGCTGGTAGGACATATGATGAGGGAAGAACTGATGAATCGGAAGGGGGTGGGGGTGGGGTGGGGTTCAGGGTTCAGCTCAGAGCCGCCGCGGTGTCTCTTTCAACTTGCTGTCCAGGATGTGAGCAGGCGACCCGATTGGCCCGACAAGAAGTCCTGGCATCTGGGAACCGTGGAGGGAAAGAGGGCATGTGACCTCCACTCACCACCAGCTTTCCCAAATCTTGTTAGCGCAGCTAGCTGGCTCTGGGGTCATTTCCCAGTTTCCCAAGGTTCCAAGGGAGATTAGTTCTCCAGTGGGGCCGTCATCCAAGAGGACGGGTGACAGATTCACAGGCTGATCTGGCCTATTAGGCTCGGATAAAGAGCCAAAGCTCAGACCCCCCCGAGCACACCGACACATATCACCTCTGATGAAATCAACCTGCATCACTGAATTCAGCCCATAACCAACACTAAAACCACAAGTGAGATGGAATTAGTCCATTCAATCTATAATTACTCCAGAGAAAAATATGCAATTACTCCTTCTCAAAAGTCCGCCAAGGAATGCATTTCAGAAACCTGCAGAGTAAAAAAGGAATTAGCTCATGTCACAAGTTTAACCTCCACCTTTCGGTTCAGCCTCGCCTGTGGCGGCTGTAGCCAAATGTTTTGGAGGGTTCCATCACATCTTTGGGATGCCAACAGTGCAGTCATGAGCAACTTTGCAAGAAAAATAACGATTAAAACTGTAAGCATGATAGTGATTGCTATTGTTGACTAAGCAATTCCCAATTATTTACCATTATAACTGGATAAATAATGCTTATTCAGTCTACATGTGTACTGCAAGCTCTTCCTAAAAAAAAACCCCCAAACACTAAATCTTCAGGGCGTCCTGGTGGTTAAAATGCATACAGTATACGGTAATCCCAACACCTTTAATTCAATTCTGGCAGGTGACCTTTTTGCACGTCATTTCCCCTCCGTCACCTCTCACCTGCCCACTGTTGGATACAACAATCCTATCCTCGAAATGATTCTGCTCCGACGATCACATTTTGCTGGCACTCTTCATGATATAACCACTGAAATCTGAAAATTGGTTTTTCTACTTTTTGGTGGTGGGAGATGCGTCTATGCTCTCAGGTTTTGACCTAACTCTCAGCGGTTATTAGAATAGCACACGGATTTCCACTTTACCCACGGGAGGGGGGGAAAAAACGAGAGAGAGGAAAATAATTGTTGCCACAGTTGTATGCTTTAGCTGCTTTTTATGAACAAAAGAAAAACAGTGGGCCCTAGAGGGTGGAGAAGATACTATACCTGAAAGTGTGGAACAAAAATACACTGGTATATCATTACTGACAGAGGAAATTTGAACTCGGACAGGCCATGGAACCAGTAACATGTTCATACCACTTTCAACATGGAATTTTGTCTGAATGACAAAAATCATCACTTTCACAGATTCACAAATCTCATGTCTGAGAGGGCTGTATCTTTCTCATCTTGAATTTCCGTCAGAAATGACTTTGAAAGCAACCCCAGAAACAATGCAGCAATAACCAAGCAGATCACTTTGATTATGCTTTTTAATTGATGAGATATATTGGAACAAGTCTGTCAATGCTACTACTGACCGTGAGATCATGGAGGAGGATATCAACAGAATGCCTGGCCAGAGTTCATTCATTATACAAAATATAAAAACAATGAAAAGACAGCAATTTTAAACGGACACGGGACAGGATTTACAAAACAGCGGAAGGGTGAAGACAGCTTGATCATCCGATGGTCCTCAAGTTGGATATGATTGCATGTGTGTGAGAGGGGTGTGTTTCTGTCCGCGTGTATGCCAACTTTATTCCTTGTTCTTAAAGTGCATACAGTATGTGTTGTTTTTCTGTGTGTGTGTATGTGTTAGGGTATGAACAAATTCAATAAATATAAAAGTCGAACACATTTCAGTCATAAAGAAACTGTTTGGTCAAAGAAGAGAGTGGGAAATGTAGACAACATGTCCGTCTCAAACAGGCATATTTAGGGCCAGGTGTGTGTATACTGTGTGTTTTACATCATGTGTGTAACACTGTCTAATACTGTTCATTAGTCCACAAACACACACACACACAAAACACCCACGGACAGCCTTGAACAGACGAGAGGCACAAAAACAGCATCCAAGAGACACCTAGAGTCGCAGTGCGTTGGCGCCCGGCAGAGTTTAAGAGCCTCCACACTTCGTTAGACTCCGTGTAATTCCACATCTCCAATGTTGCTGCTCAACACACGTTGGCCTTTTAACAGCGTCTCAGTTATGCAGGTGAACCCAGTGCTCCAGCACCAGTCCAGAGCTGCACTCCCAGTCAAACTGTGGGGTTCTTCCCAGTCGTCGTCTGCTGCTGCTGCTGCTGCTGCTGCTGCTGCTGCTGCTGCTGCTGGAGGTATGTGGGCCGCTTGATGCGGGGTTTCCTGCGCTTGGGTTTGCTCTTGGCCTTCGTGAGCTGGACCACGAAAAAGGACAGGACGACCATCGCTCCCAGGAAGGCAAACACGGGGATGGTCTGGCCCACTTCTTGGTTGTAGCGACCGGGCATTATCCCTGAGGGGGGAAGAGGGGCGCGCATGTCACATAACACACCTTTATTCTTACACACTGTAGTCTTTCCTTTCATTTAAATGCCCTGTTATGTGCTGTTGTATTAGTTCATACATACTGACAAATGTGCCGCTTTTAAAGAAGCATGCTCAAGTTTGCTCCAAGTTGTTGTAAAAAAAAAAAGATCTCTTTGTTTATGTAACTATATGCTGGAAGAATATTCAACCTTTCTGCCCTATTGATAATCTATATAAACCAGAAAAATTTAAGAAAAACTGATGAGAGACAAATGCAACCTTCCATGTTTGATATTAGTACCATTTCCACTGCAAACGCTGCTTTGAAACAATGTAGTCAAATGCAGTGTACAATACTAATTGGCTCTGAAACTAATCCCAAGTCAGATTGCTTAAAGTTACCGCTCTGAACGGTGCGTTACCTCCAGGGATGTCCCAGGCCCCACTCTCCCCAGGAGACAGCGGTCTGACCTGGGGACGGTATGCCCTCACGTTAGGTAGAGCCACTTTGTCCAGATCCACTGAGAGAAGCTTCTGGTGCTTCCACAGGTTGCTGAGAGGGAGAGAGAGACGAGGGTGAGACATGTGTACAGTGTAATAAGTGTGTGTGTGTGTGTGTGTGTGTGTGTGTGTGTGTGTGTGTGTGTGTGTCGAGTCTGTCAAAAAAACGAAGCTTTACTTCACAAGTTTGTTTTTACTTGGATTCACTCTGTTGACGGCCTGCGGAAAAGACTGATTCCAAGTATCATTGTGCCACTGAAATGTGTTGCCCACCTACTGAGAGACATGTCTCTTTCCTCTATATAGAGCTGCGGCTGAAGGAGAAGTAACTAAAATATTTACTGCACAAACAAGATAACTTCGCTTTAATCTCCTTCAGACACACTGAGAAATATAACACCTGGGAAATGAGCAGAGAACGCCGCCAAGCACCACACACAGAAACTCGTTTGGCTGTTGTCACTGACAGCTGATGTCTGGGAGGAGAGCGAGCGATTATTCAGCATCACAAATACAGATGTCATTAGAAGAGAATGCATTAAGCGCTTCATCAGACCTACCTGGGTGCTGTCTCGTTGACAGGCTGTGGCTTTGCCCAAGACAGGTGGGGGCAGGCTGGTAGTGGGCGGGGCTTAGGGTCTCCCAGGTGAGCCTCTAGAACCTTGGAGTAGCGATAAAGATGGTTGCCTGGACGAATGAAAGAATATACCTTTATATGCCTTACAAGGACCGGGACATATACAGTATTTGAGATGCTTGTGTGTAACTTCCTTCCTCACCCTCCAGTCTCTGTGGCAGTGGGCGCTCGGCGCCTGTGGGTGGCGCTACCCTGCTGTGGGAGTGGCTGAGGCTGGGGGGGGTCATACTGTAGGAAGTGTACTGGAGGAGGGCGTCCAGCAGCCAGAAACAGTCTGAGAGATCAGACACAACAACATATTATGTTAGTATTATTATGTAAAAAGGGACAAAACGTACACACACCAGCATACACTGAGGAGGTGTTACCTTTCTGTCTGTGGCTGTCGTCTATACAGTTGGAATCACCATACAGAGCGATGCGACCTCCCCCGTCAGACGGCGTTTGGTACAGTCCGAGGATGGGAACCCCCTCCACCACTGCCGTCTCCTGCTTCAACACCTCCAGACCTGTGAAAAACCACAGACACAGACACACACAGACACAGTGGTGTTACATCTGAACTAAAAGACACAGAGATTAAAAAGTTGCCCGTCAGCCTGCATGGCTACTGGCCAGCACTGTGCTGCACTAAGCTGGGTTCAATACTTTAAAAGGGGTGCTGGTACCTTGGTCCTTTAGATTCTTGGCAATCACTATTCCATCTTCTGGGAAACGGGCGATGCTGCAGCCAGAGGCATAGTACACTGAGACAGAGGGAGAAACAACCATCTTCATTATCAAAAAAAAACAAAAAAAAAACTGTGGGACTAAAACAATGCTAGGGTGACCAGAGGAATAATGCCATAATGTGAAGTTTGTGTGTGTCTTACTGTCATGATCAGCCAAGGTGAAGTCTCCCTCGTACAGCCCATCACTGAAAGCCATCCCCCACACCGAGATCAGGTCGTTCAGGGCTGGTACGTTAGCACCCCCTGTGTCTGGCATCCACCACTGCCTGCAAGTTAGACCAAGAAAATCCTCTCTACAACTATTCATTTAGGCAACACAAAATATAATATGTGCATAATAACAATCAAGAAATCACCCACTATCGTAAATTACACAAACAGAAGATTTATTAAGGAAAATAAAAGGCCATCCAGCCCTACCTGGCTCAAAAGAGCTCAAGGTTGTCAGCAGGTTTAACAAGGATACAATGGCAGCTTTAAAAAAGCATAAGGGGGCAATATGGGAAAAACTTTAACAATAGCAGAACATTCATAATGTGAAGCTGAGCTCCTAATTCAGTGTTCTGCATCGGAGTTGATTTGTCCAGACAAGGCAGCAGTGAATGAACAAATCTCAAATGAACCACTGCCATTCAATTAAAACTGAATTACTGAATCACAATATTTTTTCAAGCCACAAAGGCTATATTCAGCTGTATTTAAGACTTCTTATCCTGTGGATTTTGTGCGACAGCTTGAGTGGGATGTGAATGGAGGAGCAAGGAATCATGAGTAATTCTTAGCTCTGCGTGAGGAGCTCCGAACGTGGACAGTCGTGATATATTACATCTATTACTGAGCGAGGGGGCATAAATAGAGTCTAACACAGCAGAGCGCGAGTCGGACAGACACTGCCATAGAGCAGGCCGTTAACTGCACAACGCAGTTTATCTTGCTATCATTATAACGTGATAAAGCTGCTGCTGCTGCTGCTGGTGGACGCAGGAGCTTCTGAGGTGATAGCTGTTTAATCATTGATCCGAAGAGGACACACAGATCATTTTAAAGAAACAGACACGGGGAAGAGGAGTCAGTCAGAGAGGACTTTAGAGCACTGGGGCACTGCGATACGGTTCAAGCTCAAGAACACATTATTTTCAGCCAACAGCTTGGGCTGTTTTTTTGTCGCTGCTCCGCTCACTGGTCTAAAGTGGTCCAGGCTCAGTTGGCGTCTGTCCACCAATCGCAATTTAGCAACATTTGAGTCAGAATCGGATGACAGTGGGTGCGTCGTTTGGTAAATGTCGGTCAAATCTGACAGAAGCACACCAACAAAGTCGTGATGAAGCACATGAACTTAGTTTTCGAGTGAATGTTACACTTCAAAGTCTGTTTCCAGGTCTCGGGGAGCACTACTGCCAAGTTTTCAGGGCTTTAATTATTAATTTGAGATTTGACATGTTTTCTAAAAGAAATTAGAACTGGTTGCACCAAAAGACACTGATTCAACCTTTCACAGTTATTTCTTTTTTCCTACATTATTGTTCATGTGTGACAAAGAAAATGCATTCAATGTTATTTATTTAGACTATTTTGTATTAGGAGTTAGCTGCATGTTATATATACTGATACAATGGAATTTCTTACAACAGTAGAAGCTGTTTCTGTCAAAGTCCAGCAACTGTCACTGAATTCTTGCAGTGGAGCTACACATTGCTTATGTTGACTGATTGAGTCTCCGACAGCTTGGTTTCAAATCTCAAGTATTTCACTGTAACATGTATTTGTGTCTTAACAATTAAGTTTAACAGTCAGAAACTCAGCTAACCTGCTTCATCACGATTAGCAACATGAGCAAACAACCCCACAACTTCAGAATTTGGTTCAAATATTGATGAATTTGTGATGGTTGCACAGAAAAACGTGGCGTCACTTTTTTTTGTCATCGAGTCCACCGCAGAGAAGAGCAACACACACATACAGAAATCCTTAAAGTCTAATAACAAGGGTGTTGTTTATGTGTGACCCCATCTCTCATAGTAAGACTTCAGGAGTTTAACATTAGCCGGTGTTATTGCTATGATATCAATAATCAGCAGTAGTATCAAAAAGACTTGAATACCTGGTGTTTTCATCATAGAACTTGACCTTCCTCATGACTGAGGTGTTGTACCAGTCACTGAAGACGATGAGCGACAGGCCGTTGTCAATGTCTCTCCTCAGCTTGGTGATCTCTTCAGGGAAATACTCCTCCTCGCTGTCCACCATCAGCAAAGTGCCTGCAGATACACGACGGCAAACAGCCCATTAGCTCATTATCTTTTGCTCAACCGTAAGCAAACAGCACTCTGAGAAAAAAAAAAGAGGCTTCATTAACTGCCTGGAGCGGTAGTAATCTTCTAATTCTGTTGTTGTTTGTTTTCAGTCTCTCTATTCTTACCATACTGGCTGGCATCAAAGCAGGTGATGGGCGCTCCGAGCACCTCAACAAAGTATCCCATACTCCTCAGGTGCTGGTACATGTCCCTGAAGTTGGTGTGGATGTGGTCTCCATTCCTGCAAACATGAAATAATCAATACACCTTCACAAATCGGAGGTGGCAGATAAGATGGTTGTGGTGAAAGAGGCTACAGGCATCAAGTAAACATCCACACACACGCACCAGTCTAGTGGGTCGTTCTTCATGCGGAGGTTGTCTCGGGGAAAGTAGCCGGGCGGGTAGCGCAGGTTGTGGTACTGGTCCCACAGCACCCTCTTGCTGCGCGGGGGAGTCGGCACGATCTTCACCTTGATGGGTAGTTTGACTGTGGAGGTCAGCTCACCTCCCACCTCTGACTGCAGGGGGTCAAAGGTCAACAACACAAATGGGTCATCAGAACTGCAGAGGAGTAATTAATTACACAAGCTAGAACAGTGATTAAAAACCGGGGGTAAGAGAAAAATAAACACCCTAATAGGCTTAGAAATCTGTGTTATGCTGATCTCAAAGTAAATGTATTGTCACAGTAACCCCCCCCCACCCAAAAAACCTGAGTCAGCTGCAACACATTGAAGTCAAATGTTGCCATTGAGAGTGCATGAAAACTAAATGGATAAACAGCTGTAATAGCTAAAAGTAACTTACAGTTGACAAAGTCAGAAAAAAGTAATGGACAAACAGCTGAAGTAACTGGCTGAAAAGGATAAAGGGTGGGGATGTGGGGGTTTGAGAACCACTGCTAAAAGCTACAGCTGCTTAAAAGACAGGTGTTGCTGCAGTGACTCACATCGTTCTCTGCAGGCGACGCCACAGTGACCATCACATGACCTTGAGCGATCCCTTCCCACGACGCCGCTTTCTTGGCCACGGAGATGGACACAGCCAGGTAGCCGGCCCATGGCCAGAGCACGGGCGAGTAGGAGACCGCCACGTCGATGTGGTCGCCGTTCTGGGGGAGGTAGGGCTGCCAGATGGGCTGAACAGGAGAGAGCAACCTTTAGAAGGCTTATAGGGAAGATGTTTTTTTTTTTATAACATGTCATGAGTTGATCACGACGCAAAACCAGGTCAGTCGAGGATGAACCTCGTCCTTCACTTGTCCTCTCACAGAACTTGAGGAAATAATCAGTAACTCGTGTTCTTTGTAGAGAAGCATTTAGCTAAAGGAAAAAAGATATACTTCTCTTGATTTGTGTGCACACCTTGTCGACAATCCGGCCAGTGACACCCATGCCGTTGAGGATGGTCACATTGACGATGGTGGGCATTCCTCCATAGTAGATGGGCTGCGAGCAGTAAGGCCACATGTACGGACACTCTGTCAGGTCGATGTAGCTGGGAGAAAGACTGGCAGGAGACAAGGACGGGAAAAGGATGCTGGATAAGTCTGTATTTGCATTGCATTAGCGTTTCTGAAACCAGCTTGTTATGTGCTATCTTTCTGAGACAAACCACCAGAGCTGCAGAAACAAGGTTACATAAGAAGACAGTGACGGGGGGGGGGGGGTGATTCCACCACTGTGCTGGTCATTATATCCCTGTCAGTATTTCTAGGTTGAAACTAATAAATACAAATATTTGATAGCATTCCATATATTTTAATATATACTATGTGTTAATGTAAAGATAAAGATAAAGAAACAGCATACACAAATACATATGCAAATACGTATTATGTAAGACAAGTGATTTCAAAGTATCTTGTCAAAGCCAAAATTAAGAGCATTTTTGTGTATTAAATAAAAACTTCTAGCTTATCTAGATGCCGAAGATCTTTAGTCGCACACTTGAGAGCTGCTCTGACCGTCGAGGTTGACAGATTCAAAATTATTCAGGAGGAAAACTGAGTGTCTGAGCTGTGTGATTTGGAGAAGTGGAGTGCCATTTTCTTTTGTGTTGTACACACTATGATGATTTAAGAATGTCAATTTTCCATGCAATGACTTGACAAAACACTGAAATATACAGATGACCAAACAAAAGCCGGGGAGAGGAGGCAAAAGATGGACTATATCATTAGTATTTACTCTGGTTTTTTCAGTATTTCAAGTAACTGTTTTTTTGTGAGTGATTAATGATAAGATAACATTGTCAAAATTATTCAAATTGGTTTTCTATATTGTTGGCCTTTTTCCAAGTTTTGTTTGAAAATGTACGCGCAGCATTGTGGATGTGGCTCACATGAATGTTTGGCGTTTTGTAAGCCTTCACAGGCTGGGTAATAGTTGCATGCATGACACAATAATAAAAACTTAATTGAGGCATTCAATCTTTTTATTAAACCTTTAATAACGGATGAATGCGCTGGTGCTACTCTGGTATGCAGTAGGATAATCCACTTCTCCATAATGGATTTCGATGTCTACTTTTATTGTGACTCTGGGTCCCCATTGGAATCCATTGTGACTGTTGTAATTCAAAGCTGCCGTCCTTCATGACGGAGCCGGCTGCAAACTTGTCAGAGCCACATTGCCAGCCTATAGGCGGCGAGTATTTGATCCTAAGTGGACAACTGTGATTCTGCCAGTCCCATTCCTCCCAGGAGAGAAGGCTGTGACAGCACAGGCGTGGTCTCCTTTAGCGTTACGTAATTGTTGTGTATATGCCTACATGTGCAAGACTACATTTATGGACACAGTTAGATCATTGTAGCCGTCTTAAGCCAGGCACTAGTGTCCAACACCCGTTCATGTTGCCTAATTTTTGTATCTGTGCACACTGAGACGTGTCTACCTGGCCTGAGGTTTGTAACTGTTGAGGATCTGGTAGGCTCGGATCAGGTCTAGTTTCCCGTGGCCCTGCTCAAACATGTTGACCCCTGGCAGCCGGCGGGCCGAGGCGATCAGGGCCTGCTTCATGGAGGCTGGGTTCACCAACTCCCTGTTGAGGACGGTGCTATGAGACAAAGAAGGACAGACTGGATGAGTTTGTATCTGTGAGTCGGATGGTGTCAGATTCCACAGCTGTAATTCAGAACAGTGCGGGAGGAAAGAGGGATGGGCTGGTATTTCTGTGTGTGTGTGTGTGTGTGTGTGTGTGTGTGTGTGTGTGTGTCATTCTCCTGGGAGAAAGGGAGAAATGCCTGTTGTCAACAAGGGTGGTACGATGTTTAAATCAGCAACATGAGCTCACTAAATCGGCTCAGTTACAGCTATGCAACAGGAAGGCTTTCACCATGTAAAGACGGGATACTGACAGACTGAGAATAATACCCAACATTAATCAGCGGCACACCTCCCTCCCCTGGGACACGTTGCACTGCCTGCTCATTGTAGTATTACAGCAGAAGAGTAATTACACCACATCAAGCTTTAAAATGTATCCTCCGATGTCAAACTCCTCTACAGGTCAGCTGTAACGGCACACTCACTTGGAGAGCCGTCACTTCGGCCACCACAGAAGAGCCTCGGCGAGCTCCACGCTTCATCTAAAACTACCCAGCACTGTTTCCAGGGACTCTCCGCGCTACAAGAGACACGTTTTCATGACTAGATTGCCAGAATACAACTTCAACATTTTGGCTGCTTTACATATGAAATATTTGACATTTAAATCTTTAGAAGCCCACAAGACTGCAGAGAGCTGGGTTTTCTAATTAGAAGTCAGACCGCTCTCCAAACAGAGAACTGCAGATATCAGTCCTGCTGACTGGTCCCCGAGTAGGAGACACTACTTCTGTATCAGCTTTAGGGCTGCTGCTCTGCATCTGACCCCCCGGCCCCTGGAAGCCAAATATAGTGTACATTACTAGCGCTAAGCTCAGGTATTGAACCTAAATACTTTTTACGTACCGACTAAAGAGTGTCGAATACTGTCAAGTAACGAAAGCTGGCGTCGATGGTCTGGTCAAATGAGTAATTATCGTTAATATTTGACCAGATAGTTCCTGATTTGACACCGCTCCTTCGCACCCTGCACTGGCTACTGGTGGCTGCTCCAATCCGATTCAAGACACCGGTACTTGCCTACCATGTTGCGAACGGCTGAGGCCAATCCTACATCCAGGGCACGGTCACACTATACACCCCAGCCCGTCCACTATGATCTGCTACTTCCAATCAGCTTGCTACTACCTCACTATGAGGGGGGACCCAGCCACTGCTCAACAAAAATCATGACAGTTTGCTGTCCTAGCCCCACAATGTCGACATCAGGACAATCTATCCAACAGTCAACATTTTTTAGTCTGGAGCAACTGATCAACACACCGACACTAGAGCCATGCCGCTAGCATGGCTAAAATAGTGTTATTTCTTGAAGCATGGCAGTGAAAAAAGTTATGTTTTTCTAATAGTCTGAAACTCTGGTATTATATTCTATATTATTAAAAACTTCAAAAAGTAAACCAGTCCTACCGACTAGTGGTTACTAGAGTTGTGATGTTTAATAATAAAATAAAATCACCATCTACAGCTCCAGCTGCAACTTAACAACTAACCTTATGATAAAATACACCTGAAAGAGCCACGAGACAAACGCAGATAAACACACAGTGCAACAATAACCAAATAAAATTCCAGCAGTTTAAGATTCTTGCCTTTCTACCAAGTATAAAAAGTTGGAACTCCGGACACTTAATGAAAACACAGTCCCGTTCATGATACTGACCTGGCCAGGAGAGTAACAGCACCAGCCACCACAGGAGAGGCCACACTGGTGCCAGACAGAGAGCGGCATCCCTCCTTCATCCCCGATCCCCGGACACCTGAGCCGTAGGTGACGATGTCGGGCTTCACCCTGCCATAGCCCCCTGGCAGCTCCTGCACAGAGACGGGAGACGGACAGTTTAACGCACGCACATCAGTCGTGATCTGGACAGCAAGAACTAAAGCTGTAATTCAGCATTTTAAAATAGCTCTTATTCACACACTTAAATGTTTGTTTCAGTTCATGTCGTTACACCTACACAATGACGTCAAGCCCAGAGTCAGAGAGGCTATTTAAAGCCACCATACAGCTCTGACAAAACTGTTGAAAACAAGGGCATCAAGCCACAGGACGCCACACAAAGCCAACAAACAGAGGCAGAAAGGAAAAGCAGACAGCAAAAATGATTAGGAGAATAGAGGGAGAGAAACAAAAAGGGAGACAGGAGAAAAAAAAAAAGAACAAAAGTAGAGAAAACTGCATTTAAAAAGGTTGCATTTTGAACTGTTTTTGATGTATTCAGGTTGGAGAGCTGAGTGGGTGAGCGGGTGCTGTCTGTTCCTTCTGGCCCCTTCACGGCTGGCTGACAGTGGTTGAGGGGGCAGAGAGACTGACTGGATCAGAGAGTGAAGCCGTAATCAGATGTCTGCTTTGGGCTATGACTGATAAAATAAAATAAAAGTGGTGTGTGTGTGTGTGAGAAAGCTGATGGGATGTGGATGAGGGATCAGGAGCTTACATTATGGTTGACTAGCTTCTAAAGCAGAGGGTAGGTCTGTGAGGTAGATGTCTGCTCTGAAACTGATAAATGATAAGGTGTGTGTCTGTGTGGGGGGGGTATACTCACCCAGGTGGTCATGCCTCTGGAGGAAAACCTAGCGATGTTGTCCTCAAAGTCGATCCCCCCGACCCCGATCACGTCCATCTGGTCTGCTGGGTTGTTCAGGGTGCTGAGGGACAGAAACTTACTTTACAAGACTTCAAAAGGCACAGTTCACTCATCTCAGCACTGCACCACCAGAGAGCAAGAGATATCTCTCTTTCCTGTTTTTGACCTTTTAATGATCTTTTCTAGACAAGGGAGAGAGTCAGCAGATATTCAGCAGAGTCATAAAACCCAGTTGGCCAGGGGGTCATTTGGATAATTAAAGCGGTCAAAGTGGTATATGGAGGTAAGCATCTTTGTGCTATTAAACACGGATTTCATTAAACAACTACAGAGAAATTCTTCTAAAATGAGAACACTTAAAACTGAGGAACATATCCATTTGAACTAATGGTGACGTGATTCGGCTGCAAACGCAAGACTTGCAGGGAGAGTGTGTTACTTTTGCTGAAAAGGCGGCTAAAGTGAGAATTGTGGGATAATGCTGCTACCGTTTAGCAATTAGCTAAAATGCTAAGCTATGGCAAAAGTCACACAAGTGGAAAACAAAGTCGACAAACTGACTCAGTAATTTGCGTTAAACAGGGGTTAGCTAACATTAGCCACCATAAGAATGCGTTTCTTCTCACTTTAACTATTCAGAGATACGTGCGCTTCAGTTGCCCAGAAGAAAACTGATGTCAACAGCTGTTGCTACCTTGCTGTATCTTTAGTGGTGTTACAAACTTAAACATTACAGTATCCATTGACTGGGGTTTCTGCAGGGGGTCAGCAAGTTAAGACCTTTTTCATTGTCATATCAGCTACAACAGGTACAGGTACAATACAGTAATATGGCCCAGCAGTATAATATCGATTCCCATTGATATAATAAAATCAATGAACGTGACCTAGCATAAATTCATGTTAATGTTTGCTAAAATCGACAGTGTTTACTACAAGTCTGATGGAGCTGACTGAAACTACACAAAAAAGGATTCATGAGCCTCCTGCGTGCCCAGTCCACTGTCGCACCAGTCTCACTTGTACTTTATAGACGTC
Source organism: Enoplosus armatus (assembly GCF_043641665.1). Classification (NCBI taxonomy): domain Eukaryota; kingdom Metazoa; phylum Chordata; class Actinopteri; order Centrarchiformes; family Enoplosidae; genus Enoplosus; species Enoplosus armatus. Next base: position 22,668,821 of record NC_092185.1, read on the forward strand.
CCCCAAGAGCTGTATCACTAATGTTGCTGTCTCAAGCAGGCAAGATATTTGTAAATGACATTTAAAAACAGAAGGCCTTTTTTTTTTTGAGGGAACTGACTTCAATGCTTTTTAAGGCTTTTCAAGTCCTGCAGACACCGTGACCGAAACGGGAATGAGATGATTAGAGATCAGAATATTTTAGGTTTGGATTAAGAGTCATAAGAACAAATGTCATTGTCAGGAAGTGATTAGCATACCCATACAGAGGTCCATCGTTGCCAATAGCAGAGACCATGATCACTCTGTTGGCGGTGAGCTCCCACACCTATCAGTCAAACAAGAAAATGAAATAAGGTCACATAGAGAACATTGTACGAGACAACTGACTCTGGTGGAAGGTTTCCAGGGTCATGGGTCTGCTCCTTTCACTCTCTACATTTAAATCTTAATGATATGCAGATCCACGTTCCTGTCGTTCAGTACGTGGTTCCCAAAAGGACCTGTAAATGGGCAAATGCCTCAACTTGTAACAACAAAATGAGACATTTCTACATTCAGCGTTTTACGTAGCAGACGACATGGTGTTTTTGTGCCCATCTGTGCGCAGCGAACACGTTGCAGAGCAGAGTTCAAAGCGTCGCCGTGCACGTGTCTACTCACCTGGTTTGACCCGTTTTACGCCGACAGTTGACGTTCGCTCATTTTCCGGCTCACGAACACATTGTGAAAAGGGTGTAACTCACAGGGAGGAAGGGCGGCTGGGGAACCATTTCTTGCCTAGATAAACATCAAAACATCTGCTACCAGTTCTCGTCAGTCCCCGTATCTGGATCAGAACTGGTGTCTTTTACCTTATCAACAAAGGGGTGGTCCATAAAGTCAGGCCCCCCGATGCTGAGGTTGAGTACATCGATCTTCTTCAGGATGGCGTAGTTGAAAGCATCAAGGAACCACGAGGTGTACGATACCTGATTTAAGACAGACGTTGATACATCACTGACTTGTGCAGGAGGCTAACCATAGTTCCTGGTTATTTTGTTGTCGGGTCAGACAACAGAACTACTGTGCATGAGGCTGCACTGGAGCATGTCACGACAAATTAAATAAGCCGCAGCCTTGACGTACAACAAGCAAGTTGGAATTCACGACACTTGAACACAACAGTGCATCCTGACATTTATGAGTAATAAATGACACTGATATCATTTTGGGAACTACAATTTTCTTGCCGAGAGTTAGATGAGAAGATTGAAGGTAGACAAGATAAACAGTGCACATACCACCACCTCTAAAGCTCACTAATTAGCCTTGTTGTTTTAATCCATTCAGAAACTAGAATCATTTGTGGTTTTGCAGAGGTTATGTGCAGCATACGTATTACTCCAAAATATTTGGTGTGTTGAGAGCAAGTGTGTACCTGGTTGTTGGTGAACACTCTGAAGATGTGCAGCTCTGAGTCGGGGGCAAAGCCCTGACACTCCCTCATACTGGCTATCACTCCCGCTACAAACGTACCGTGGCCCAGACCTGAAAAACAGCACGAGAGAGTGATGATCATCCAACCATCTTTATCTCTCACACACACACACACACACACACACACACACACACACACACACACACACACACACACACACACACACACACACCACACACACACCACACACACACCACACACACACACCTCTTTCGGGCTTCCACAACGCTCCAATACACAACATACACAGTACATCCTGATAATTTATGACAAGTAATAACATTATTAACATAGCTGTCTTTATCGTATCAGCCATCATCATCATCGTCACTATGTTTTCCTCCTCACCATCATCCAGTGTCTTTTCATTCGTCCAGTTGGTCCTTTCCTTTACGTTCTTAAAATGTGGGTGCTTCTCGCTCAGGCCTGTATCGAACACTGCCACCTTCACACCAGAACCTGCACACGCAGAAGAGAAAGATTAAATGGATTTCGTTTAAAGAAAAAAAGGTGTTGCCAATAACTCCAGCAGCAAGCTGCGACAAGTGCGCACTATTTTAAAGACCAAAAACAGATAAAGATGTTCTCTCTTAGTCATGAGCATTCTTTCATTAACAATCATTAACAATCGCTCTTTGGCGGCGCCTATGGCGATAAGCGGTAACTGCAGGTGTAATTTTGGACCTCACTTCTGAGGCTCAACAGACATTTATTTAAATGAAAATCTTCATTTCAGTTTGACCATATAAACATTTAGTGACAGATGTTTGCCCGAGTCCCCGCTATCCCAGCCCTCAAGAAGTCAAGCCAAAAGGTCCATGGTCTAACCGGTGTGTCCCATCTGCCAGAGTACGTCTGCCTGCAGGATCTGGGCGACGTGGCGGGGGATGGCACGCAGCAGACGCCGGCTGGAGTGGCGACCAGTGGCGTGCCAGAAACCCGAGCCCAGTGACAGGCTGGTTCGTCTGAAAGGGCGGGATGACTGCCACGACTGCCATTTTTGCGTCCCTCGGGTGGCGTTGCAGGGCGCCGCAGGTTCGGGTGCTACGGAGACAGACACAAGCAAACGTGTGAAAGCGAAAGGTCAGATTAAAAGTCTTCTACATATTGTATTCAGGTGACTACAGGTGTCAATTTTTAGACTTTACGGCTATCTTGCTTTTATGGTTTTAAATTCTAGATGAAATATTTTTTACTTATAGTGTTGCTAAATGAACAATCTTCCATGAAGGGCTGCAGCTAATAATGACAAGCCCTGTTCCTGCTGTCTGCCACCTCAGCCCCTCCAGCAGACACCACAATCTTCCTGTTAACCTAATCATGCTTATCATGTTCTGATCCCTCATTTAAAGTCATTTCTCCCTCGTACTTTCTTTCTGCCTCCCTCCCTCCTCCCATCTTTCAGCTGTGATGTGAGGCTGATCACACCAGCCTCATTTGAGCCAATCTTATCACCATTTGGATCACTTGGACAGAACAAATGATCACGAGGTCATTAGCAAACAGCAGCAGAGCCCTGCGGGGCTTTTTATGCCTTTAATGTAGGAGTGAAAAGCAGGGGCGAGGTCTTCTCTCTTATCTTTCCTGCTAATTAATTACCTCACTAGGTAGCTGCTTCATGGACTCAATACAAATCCAGTGTTGGTATTGGTACCCAGTGTCAGCTACCCCACTGTATAACCAGGTTATAAGGCTTATCTAGAGCAATCTGCATTCCCAGGAGGCTTCAGTCACTTTCCAACCGCTGATTACAGTGCACGTAATGTAAATCACTTCCAACATGCACTCACGCTCTGTCGTGCATTCAGAACAAATTCACACACTTCACTTAATAAACAAACCATTTGGTTACTTACTGAGCTAAACATGGAAAGACTTGCTCTGCAGTATGTCCATTAGCTACTCCAGAGTGCTAATCAGTGGTACTGTCACCTAGCAACCTTAGCTATGTGCATCTGTCGTTGTGCGACAGCATGCAGTCCCCAGCATTATCTACGTAGCCTTTTTTTTTTTTTTTTAGAGCATTTGCATATAAAAGAATTGCAAAATATGTAATTCCAGTTGTTTCAATAATTACATCGTGAGAGAGAAGACTTATTCGTCTTTGTCTTGATGCTGACATTTTGTGTGTGGAAATTGTGGGAGCAAGAGGAGGTTGAGGACAACTTTGTTGGAAAATGTGCAACACTTGAAAACTTTGAACATTCTGTTCAAAACAGAAAAGTATAAAAAGCATGAAACTTGAACTGAGATGACAGAAAATCTATGAAAAGGCAAGTAAGTAAAACTAATGCTTGCAAGTGCCGTGTGTCCCGACCGGCTTGAAGTTTGAAGGAAGGGTTTGAAGGTAACTGAAGTTCAAGGTTGAATATTTTGAAAAGTACGAAGGGTACTTAAAAGTTGCTGAAAATGTTTCTAGCTGAAAGTATGAAAGAGATATAAGTTGAATAATTGCAATTATGTCCTAAATCAGCTGAAACACAGCCGACAAGCTATAAAACTAATAAACTCTTCCTATTAAATGACTAACATAAATGTTTTATTATCTCGATTGCTTTGCACAGGAGATTCCCTTTCATTAAGTTGAACAAGTTGCGTTTCAGAGACACCGACTCAGAACTTCTTCAGAACAAAAAGAGGTTTGGTGTGTGACACATGGCCTCCATACTGATGCAGCATGTGTATATGCAGGCTGGGGGCACACTGAAGTCTTTCATCCAGTGCCAGGCACAAGGTGTCCCCCCCTGCCCCCACTACTCTGACTCACCTACTCCCGCTCAGGGTGAACAAACAGACGTTCTCTGTCCTTCTTCCCATCCCCCCAACACACACACACACACACACACACACACACACACACACACACACACACACACACACACACACACACACACACACACACACACACACACACACACACACACACACACACACACACACACACACACACACACACACACACACACACACACAGCATCAACACCTCCAAGTTGGCCTGCACTTCTCGTGAAGATATACAATCCTTTCTTACACCACAGACACAGTGGAGGCAGAAATGCATCCTCTGACTCGACAAACAAAGAGACATTCTGTGAACTGTAGCAGACAAACAGCTTTCTGTGTCCCAGCGTTTTACATTTCTTGGGTGGACGTGCCAACCTTACAGACACTGTGATTTATTTATTTATTTTTTACCCCCCCACCCCCACCCCCCCACTCCCACATAATAACACCATATTGTCAGACTTACAGGGAACGTATTTGAGCAAGCGGAACACTTTGCGCTGCGGCGTCACCCTCTTGATGTAAGGGTGGTCCTCTAAGGTCAGCAGGCTGCTGGGCGAAGCTTGGCGGATGTGGACCAGCTCAAAGTCGCTGGGGAAGTCGGAGGCTGGGTTTTCTCGGGGAACGATGTGCCACTGCAGCGCTCCGTCGCCGGCGTTCCGCAGGGCGCTGCTGATGTACATGCTGCGAGCTTTGGCCGAGAAATACCCTGTAAATCCTATGATGTACTCTGGAGAGACAGGGAGGGCAGAGGAGAAGGCTTTAAAGAACAGACAGGACAGGAGATGTGCTCATACACAGTGTGTATTCAGAGACCAATTCAAGCAGGTTCAAGTGCCTGTTGTCAGTTATTATGAACACTTTGGTACCAGGCTTTTATATTAGCTTGTAAGTTTCTGGTTCCTTTCAGATGACAGACAGATGATGGATTGAAAAAACAACAAAAGCATCTTTGCTTTCCAAACAGGAAAAACAAGCGTGGTTGTATTCCTTTGTCAGTATTTACATCATCTGTATCAAAATAATACCAGGACAGAGTACTGAAGGCATGTTGTGCAACTTGCTTGAATGGGGTATGCTCTCAGCTCAGCAGAACAACTACATTGTTATGATTTGATGTGACTGACACTTGGGTGTGTAAGGCTCTTGTGGCTGTGGTTGCGTCCTGATATTCAGCAGATAAAGGCACATATTAAGTACCTGCAGCATGATCAGGCTTTGCTGCATTTCATATTGATCTCTCGCTTACATTGTTGTGGTGTCAGCAAGAATTAATACAAGCATTTCTTCATGAATGAATTTCAGTCACAAAAAAAATGAATAATTTAACTGCATTTCAACAAAGTCCCAAGCACTTCTTTGTATCTCCATAGTTTTTTTTTTTATTCAAAACCTATTTCTCCTCCAGTGCAATCATCAACTATAAGGAACTCCACTGGAGCAGTTGGGGGTGAAGCATCTTTCCCCATCAACCTTCAGAGGTGACTGTTGAGAGAAAGAGTCTCTGCCCAGATTTTCCCTAACATTAGATGGACCCGAGTCAGCAATTCATTTGAGGAAATAGCAGTATGTCAAATGGTAAAGCAGTATTCCCACCAGATTTTCCTAATCTTAAGGTAGGCCGAGGTTAATTGTGCATTGTTTGCGGTATTATGTAAAAATAAAAATGTATTTGATTGACTCAGACACGCCGGTAAGGGGCAAAAGACATGATGAGGACATCCCTATCATTGATTTTCCCTGACTTGCCCGCAGAACTTTCCTGTGAGGGACCAGGGTTTCCACGGCTTCCAAAGATACAACCAAAAACATATCCGCCACTTTGAACAATTTCCTCTTACCGTGCTCCACCACTCTGGAGGAGAACTCCAGTTTAAGGGTTAACTGGGAGCAGTTGGAGCCAGGTGAAGAAGGGAGGGGCTCCGGGTTGGGGGCGGGGTCAGAGCCAGATTTGGCTCCTCCCGTTGGCTCCATCCCGACCAAAGGCAGGAAGCCCACCAGCAGCCCCAAAAGCATGGACGCCCACACAGGAAGCAGGAGCATTTTGAGCGGTGAAGTAGCGCGGACTATCAAGTTTGACCAGGCCCTTTGACACTCTAGCAGCAGGTGTGCCTTTTCATATGAAAAATGAGCAGCTAAAACCTGGTTCAGGGTCAGGGGTTGGGACAGTGCATTTCAGGTCCAAAGCTCCAAAAATGAGTCCATACTGCAAACGGGCCTGAGCAGCTAGATTAATTTCTTTCTGCGTTTTCTCTCCATGGTGGTAGTCCAGGGTGGAGGTCAGTGGCACAGCCAGAGTAGGAACATAGTCGCCATGTTGAGAACCGGAGGAGGCAACCAGTAAGAGCAGTGGATGGATGGAAGGAGAGCGGGAGCAGTGATGGAGGAAGATGCGGGTGCCTATTCAGAGTTCCACTGCTGTCCCTCTTGTTTTTATCTAAAAAGGAAAAGAGACAAACAACCAGAATGAAGAGTTAAAACCTCAAAACATCAACACATAACACTTAGGGGGTTATAAAGACACGTCTGGGGCAGAACATTTTATAGCTGAGAGATAAAAGTTCTGTTAGTAAAGATGAAGGTCACAGTTCATATAACACAAAGTTAATCTTTCACATTTAAGTCAACTGGGATTACATTATTATAATAATAAATATAAATAAAAATAAAACAAAAACATATTAAAGTGAGCCTGAACAGTGGGAATTACAGGATGGTAAACGCCAAAACATAATGTAACAGTAGCACAAGTATAAAAGAGTCAGCAAACTTAATCAGTAATGTCAGTTACACAGCAACATATATTTTAAATTAGCTAACATTAGCAACCTTAGACACTGGTTATACCAGACCAAGTAAAGCTGTAATGGTGTATTGAATGGAGCATGGATGAGTTTTGTTGCTTATCTGTTCAACTTTTCATTTGTTAGAGGGAGATTGTGTTATTCTTTCTTTCAAAAGTTACAAAGTCTCACTTGAAAATTGATTTGAGAAAAACTACATTCAAATAAGCATAACAACATAGCCTATAAACATGTATTTCTGCACAGCACATCAGCCAGGCTTCATCTTTCTCAACCAAACTCTGCTCGGCGGGTCCCTGGCCTCAGGTCGGTGTGTCAAAACGTAACGAAGATCTGTTCATATGTTTTTGAGATCTGCTGCTGACTGACAAACCAAACTCGTGGCAAAAACATCACCTTTGCAGATTTAGCAAATGAGTTTATTTTCTAACCCTCTACAACACCAGGGTTTAGGAACACAACCTTACAGAGGCTTTGTTTACGTTTCTATCCCGTCGTGCAGCGTTCAGAGAAAGGAGTGTTGCCTCTGTTGTGCCAAGGGGAAGGGAGGTAGGAGTTGGGAGCAGAGAGAGAGATGTAGAATGTGGTGCTCACCACTCCCTCCTCATTCAACCACGGAAGAGTTTGTGCTGCCCTCGGGGGAACAACTCCGTTACTAGATAGAGCACGTACACCGAGATAAAACTTTATCTTACCTGCAAGCATGATTGCAGGGATGGCTTACTTACAACCAACTGCAGAGCCACTGAAGAAACTCAACACATAACTGACACACAGTGAGCTGCTTTAAAACAAGCTCTCATTAGAAACATCTTTATGTTGCAATGAAACTCATCCTACATCGCACAGAGATCTTTCCGCCTAGATACACGCAGCACCTACATGCCACAAATACACAAAAACACCAACCAGCGCAATAAGAATCAGCTAGGCTGCCTTGACGGCCCTGACACTGTGTGATATATGACTCCCCACACACACACACACACACACACACACACACACACACACACACACACACACACACACACACACACACACACACACACACACACACACACAGTATCCTTCTGGGCTGAATCCAAAGGGAAATTCTGGGAAGGTACAGGATCATTTCCCTCTGGCCCAAGGCTTGGACAAACCAGTAATAAAATACACATCAACAGACACACCGCTAACTACAAAACACAAAGGCACGTGCACGCGCACACACACGCACACGCACACCTCATGAGAGCTCATGAGAACCAGCTCCACCACACTGACTGAGGGTCCAGCCCAGGTTACATAAGACAACCTTCCCTTCCTGCAGAACCTGTAACTGCCTCCTGCCTTACACCAGAGGGACACCGAGGACGGGCTTTCACTTCCAGTCTCATACATTTTAGGGATTGATTTCATTGATTAGCCTTCACAAACCCCACTCAACGACTGTTGTGCTGCGGACCAGCTGCTCTCTGAGGGCTGAGCTTTATCGCTGCACGTGTGCAACATGTTCCAGAGCTGAGTGTGCAGTTATGCAGCAAGCAATGCGCGCGTGTATACCTTTAGTCTATTTATCTATTGTCATTACAAATCAAACACTCCCATCAAAAGGATGACAGCAAGTTAACCACCCCATCAATTATTGTAAAGGTGTGTGCGCTATCTGACAGCAGGCGTACTAGTTGGTTCGACTTGCGATTAAGAGAGAGGCAAAAACAAAAAAACTGATTTACATGACACAGCAGTGCATAAACAAGTCCAGATTCTGTTCAGCCACAGGCTGTACTTATGGTGATGAAATCTAAACTGGCTATTAAACAATCAAGTCGCTTGAGTATCATTTAAGCCGTCTGGTTCTCCTGTTGATGCCCTCGTCTCCTCTGTGGAGACTGTAGTAACACTAGTAAACATTATGTATACCACATTGTAGCTGGCCTTTCAAGTTATCATGATATATTATGTTCATTGTGCGACATTATTCTAATTTGCATATAATTTGGCTCAGTCTCTTAAGCTTTAGCACCAAGTTGCTCATAATATGCATGAAGTTGGAAAGTGCCCAAGTGCAGAGGGGTGAGCTGACTGAACTACAGTAAATGTGGCTTTTCTACGAACACGGTGACAATGCTTTTGTAGTAGTATACTATCTGAGGGGGATATTAATAAAACTATGACGAAAGCTCAAGTATAAGTGAGTTTCCTGCGTTGTGAGGGACACACTGGAGCACACATTAAAACAGAAATACTCAATATGTTTATATTCATCAGATATTGCGTAGAATCCTCAACCTTACTTTCATTGTATGTGTGTGGTCACATGGCTACTCCTGTTCAGCCTTAATGATACAGTAGATAATACCTGCAGATATGGGCCTATACAAGTGATACAATTAAAAGCCCCTGGCTGGTCTGGTCTCAATTGCTAGTTCCGACTCGGGGCAGGATCCCTGCCTGTGTGCGACAAACAATACAAGCCAACGACTAGTGGTTTAGACCCAGGGCTGTAAAAATAGCCCCACTGGTTAGGGCAGGGCTGTAAAAGACAGGCTGGGACTACCTGTGTCAACATAACACCAAGCCACAAAAATGGCACCAAAGCTCCAGGCGAATATAGATTAGTAGCTAGGGAAAGGACCCCCACCACAATCAGAGGAGAGATCCCCAGCAGTGTTGGTCATCTACAGGCAGTGAAGTGGAGTCGGTTTGGAGTGGATGTTAGCAGAAGGACTTTTATATTGCAGACATTTGGTGTAATTGCAACTGATTTGTCAGGAACCACCCCTGCTCCGAAAACAATGAGACAAAAGCAGGAATAAATATTGGAAAGATAGACTACCAGAGGTTAACAACAGATATTTTGTTGATAAAGAAAACATGTATGAATCTGTCTACAGTGTGACTCACATAAAGGGTCTCTGGGGTGCATGGCACACAACATCCTTACTTCCACTGTTTCAATAATATAACAGACTTTATTTTGTTCTGTGTAGTGCTCGTGGTTAACTCCCTGAGCAAACCAAGCACACGACAAAACACACACACGTTTAAATACCTATAGTTTACATTGGATGGTGCGTAAAAGGTCGTGTTATCAGGATTTACGTTACGTTATGCACAATTTCAGCGTCGATAGGGCCACGCGATTAAATAACAGTCTACTGCTATCCAGTGCGACACAGCCTTTACTCAAAAACACGGAATCTAAAAGCCGAACACGTTAGCTGTAGCTAGTTAGTTAACTAAGCCTGGTAACAAAGCTATGTAGACGCAGAAGTGACGACTTTATCGGCATAAACAATGCAAGCATCAGCAGACACATGCTGGAGGCTGAGACCAATTATTTTTATCGACATTAAATAGCGTTATTTGAAAACCATTACCGTACGTGTTAATGTCGCCAAAGCTAGCGTTACGCTTATCCATGTGAAATTGGTGTTGTAAACAAGAAGACGTGCTAACAGACTTTTTAGACCCAGCAGTCTATCACATGTACAGCATTAGCTAGCTAGCTTAGTAGTATTTTCTAGCATCTGCCGGTGGTTTGTGTGTTGATTATACTCACCGAGCTGAACAACGGCTCACATGTCACAGTTATCTGTTTGTATCGTTTACTGCCCGTGTATTCGTGAGCTGATAGCTACTCGGTTGCTAGTTTAATGTCCACCGAACAAAAGCTAGCAGCAAACTCACTAAACGCTTTAGCCGCAGACCACTGACGTCTATTTATGACGGGTTGCCAGGTGTGGTTAACTTATCCATCTAAACCGCCGAGCACAGTTAGCACCTTCACACAGTTCAGATTAAAGACATCGTGAAGAGATAACTGTGACCCCATATTGTTTTTGTAGAAACTTAACTATAATTCGCACAAACAAATTGATGTCATGATGATTTTTTCCTCGCCTTTCAGAGGCACCTTTGATCATAGTGCGTGAAGCTTTGTATCAAACCTGGCAACCCACAAGGCCGCCTGTAGTAGTCTAAGCCTTCACGGTCATGCTGCGGTTCTGCCAGCAGAGGGCGCTGTTTACCGTCAGAACAGAGGACTGTCGACGGACATCGCACTAGTACCAGAGACAGTTTAGAAAGTTATAGAGTTGTTATAAAGTATCTTTGCTAGTACTTAACCCCAACCCTAACCCTAACCCAGATGCAGTATGGCACAGCTGCACAATAGCTTGTAATACTTCAACTATAACTTTAACGTTTAAGTAGTCAGACATTTAAATGGATCTTGTACTGTCCCAAGTGGCTAAGATACAATCAAACACAGTGGGACTCTTTGAGCAGTTTGGTGTTTTCATTGTCATTCAGCCTCACTTTAGGTAATGTGTATTCCAAAAATGGTTGATAGCTCAGTAGATTTCAACAATCAAAAGAAAAGCCATATGCTGTTAGCTGTCTAGCGTTTTGAGTTTTGATTATCAATTAAAGCATATAAATGAAATTTCAATACATTTTATTTCTATTACAAAAAAATGTGGAAATGTATAAAATCCTTAAAGAAAAAGACAACTGATGTACACAGTTGTGTTTCAGCTTTATAACACATCATGGTAAATGTGCAGAGGTGGAAGAAGGAATAACAAATGTTACCAATTAACCTGAAAACAGCCACAGTTTGTGCTAGAACTAATATGTCGTCTTGTTGTGCACGCTGACTCATCAGCTTGCACATAAACTGCTGTGATCTGTCAAACCAATCACAGACGAGCCTGCTGCCTCTCCCTGGGATCTGTGCTAAAATCCAAACGCAATCCAGCCAGTCAGGTTCGAGTGTTTTTATTGGCACATACAACTCACCGTTTAACAAAAAAAAAAAAAAACGTTAATGGTAGAAGAATCAAAGTGTTATCATTCATTTAGACACGCAATAACAAAAGATGAACAACTGTTTTCAGGCAACAGCGTTGAGTTGGCTACTTCATTTAGGACGAAAGCATTTATATAAAAATCACACAGATATATAAAAAAACATGACAGGAAACACGTCTACAAATGTGCTGACATTCTGCAAAACGGCTAATGAACTGATTTGGTTATTCATTGAACTTGGTATACAAAAGGCACTCAACAATGTTGCTGACTAATTCAACCACAGCAATTCCTTTGAGTCCAAATGATTACTTTGAGACTGTGAGTCTTTGAGCTGAGATTTTAGAACAGGTTAAAAATGTTTCTTTCACATAGATGCTATGCTCTAGGAGCAATCAGAACTAAGGCCACCTCATTGTGCTGTTGGTTGCAGAAAGTATGACACCTTAAAGTGATACTTAACCCAAAATATGATCTGACCACAGCTGTTTTCTCTGTGAAGAAATCAACTACAGACTTTTAAAATGCACCTTTTCAAGCCTACCGAGTGTGTTTGATATCAAGAAGACGCATTTTGGGTGGAGTATCTCTCAAAATATGAACATTTGAATGTACCAATACCAGTTCCAATGTTAGCCTCACTTTTTAAGCACTTAAGTCCCACCAAGAGGTGTGAGTTCAGGACAGATAACAGCCGTAGGACAAAGGAGTACAAGCTTTTAAATCTGACTTGCATCAAGAAGAATGGAAAGAGTAGCGTCAGAAAGATGACAGAGCACCCTGGAACAAGCAAAGGACAAAAGACAAAAAGAAAGGAAAAACTGAGGTCAGCTGACATGGCTCGGTTAGGTTTCCAGTATGTGTTAAATAGTTCACAACAGCAACTTTAAAAGTCTGGAGTAGATCACAGCAAAATGCTCATATAAAGAAGAAAAGACCACACTGTAGCAACTGATTTACAACGAAGGGACAAAATATGTAACAACGCAGTGAACAGGTCCGTTGAGGAGAAAGACTGCAATTGTAAAAACTAACAAAATTCAATTCAACTGTATGGAAGAAGTGCTTCGCCAGCTTAAAGTGGGAACAAAGGCAAAATAGGCAAATAATCCCCAACTATTTTTCTGTCGTCGTGCTATCTGGGAAATCAAATATCCCATCATTTTGACCAAGTTGGGGGCGAACCACTTGCAATCAATCATTTAAGCATGGATATGATGGCATTCATTATTCAGTTCACGTGGCCTTTCAGCAAGTGACTTTACTGTAACACAGCCTTTTACCATTTAAACTATACCACATTACAAAAACCAAAGTCCCTAGTCTCATTTCAGATTACTGCTATCATCTCAGCGGCTCTGAGTAATGCAGTAGTCACAGAGCCTTATAAGGTCATTGACACACATGATAGGTGTTGGACTGCGTTGGACTAGTTATGATTCAGACTGAAAAAGGCAGAACTAAGATCTATTGATCTTTTACTTATCAGTGTGGTGTATCTGATGAACTGGGGTTCACCTCTAAGCAAGCCTTTGGAATTTATTCAGATTTAAGTGCACTTACAGACAAAGGGTAACCTTTCCAAAATTAAGAAAACGTATGCATAAGATTGCATGTGCTCGGTTTGTAATTCAGAATCTTTCATTCAAGTCATATATACTAATGGTCATTTCATTCACCTCTACGTGCTCCTCATCATCTTCACTGGTTTCCTTCATTTTGGTCATGAGACTAGTACACAAATTTAGGACGGCTGTTTTTCTGCAGACTCCCCACTCCCCAAAATGCTAGTTAGCCTCTGTTCCACTAGCAGAGTCATGTTCCCGGGACTTCCTCTCCACATGTCGTGCTAATGCTTTTATCTTTTACCTTTATTTTTACATGTTTGTTGTCAAAACAATAGCACCATCAGACCACGGCAAATTCCTTATAATGTATGTTACTTGGCAATAAACAGTTTCTGATTCTGATTCTGAATGCGTATCTGCTACCCCTTTCAATGGCTAGTTGAAGTTTGAACACTTTGTCGTTTTAGAAAAAGAAATAATTACAACTACTGTGACAGCATGCGCATGGCTGATACTGGTGGGATATGTTGCTGTTGAATGCTAACGGAACAGAGGCTAGCTTGGAGAGGACTTTAGTTGGGTTGCACCAGCTATTAGCTAAGTCATTAGCTAACTGCTAGCTAGTTTCAACAAGTGATTTACTAGAGCAGGTTGTACCATTAAGCTTGTCGAAGCTTATATAATGTGCATGGAAACAGGAAGTCACCGTAGCATCAAAAGCTGTAGCATAACTTCCAAAAATGAAAAATGTTTTAGGCGGCAAACATAAACTGATGTTAATTTGTCAAATGCAATTTGAAGTCTTCCCAGTTAACTACGGTTAAGTTGTAGTAGTTCATATTTAGTAACAACTCATTTCTATGTAAGAACTTGTTTATGAGCTGCAGCCTGTTCTAATTAAGCACGCGTGCTATAACGAAGCCAAGTCTGAACTTAACAAGAGCCGGTGCAACCAGCAGCAGTGAATCTATTGATCTATAAACATCTTTGGGAGCGGTGCTGCGTGGCCTGTTGTCGAATACAATGCATTAAAGATTTAACACTGACACAAAACAGCTTCACAATCTTTTGACAGCTTTAGAACAATGATATTAACAGAGCAGTAATGGCAAGATTAGATGAGCTTAAAATTGACTAATAAAAAATACGCCTTCATTTTGACCTCCAAGGGTGTGGTTTTGGTGCAGTGTTTCCATTACCCACATCTTAAGACAAGGTCTGTACAATTAGTACAATAATAAATTCACAGCAATTTTCAATCAGGAATGAGCGAGGGCAATTGCCCTCTTCTTAAAGTATTCCTTTCTTCTTAGAAACTTCAGTACCCAGAACTCTGTTCAACAGATCCTCGTGGAAGGTCATTATCCAGTGACCATTTGAATGGAGACTAATAATCATGTCAACAATAATAAATAAATATGTAGAGACACAGGGATCGAAAGAACAAAAGCAAAAAGGAGTGGAAGGCACCATCCTGCCCGAGAAAAAGAGAAGGAATGGATGGAGAGATGATGTAACCTTTTGGGTTCAGAACTTTACTGGTCTGTCCTTTTCTGTGCTCATCAGGAGACACGCTGCCAAAGGAATTCATAGATTACATTGTCTTCATGATCACTTGTTCAATAGTCAGAACTGGCAGCAGTTTTCAACCTTCATTCTACTTTTGCTGGTAGCCATGGATTGAGTCAAGTCATTGTCCTCTTTTTTTTTTTTAAGGCAATGTTTTGGGACTCTAACGTCGGCAGCAACTTTCGCATGGTGGTAGCCATTGTAAAAGTTCAGTCACTGAAGTGCTGTTTCCCCCAAGAGTATCAGGTCCGCTACGGTCGTTGGCTCTCATGGCCCCCCCGTTTCAGCCATTGTACTGCTGCTGATAGCGACGGTTGAGCTCGCGCAGCTCCTTCTCCCGCACCCGCCGGGCTTTGTTGGATTTGGTGGAGCGAGTGGACTGGGCCGACTTGGTGCTGTGGCAGCGTGAAGACGCCCGCTTCAGGAGGTTCTGAGATATACAGCGCTGAAGGTTCTTCATGGAGGAGGCGGCGGCCATGCTGACGACCCAGGGGTGCTTGAGGGCCTGGCCTGCTGTGAGCCGCTCGCTGGGGTCCACCGTTAGAATCCGCTCCACGAAGTCTTTGGCCAGGTTGGACACGCTGGGCCACGGCTGGAGAGGGGAGACAAGACTGTAATTAAAACTGTACACTGTGCATTTCAGTACAATGTCTGTACTCTATATAGTCTAAACCACTGTGCTCTTTCTGCTATAAAAGTCAAAATGTCTAATCTGACAATACCTGAGGAATACAAAGGAGAAAACACTCAAGAATAAAGTGAGAGAGAGAAGGAAGTAATAAGAGGCCTACCATGGAAATGTGTTTAACTCTGAGCACATCCAACATTCACAGCGAAGCTCAAACATCCAAGTGAAGCAACAATAAACAAACCACTTTTTTTGAGTGGAGGGGGGGCTTTAAGTAATTGTGTAAAAGTGTATAGTTTGTTTGGCAACAGTAGAGCTTTGTCCCCTGGACACAAGAGGGCAGCAGAGTGATATAAAGCTGAGACTGTCGACGACAGAGTAAGGACAGTACTTTGAGCTCTGATCGGACAAAAAGCTCGCTTATTTGACCACGTTAGGTGTTTGATTTATTCCACTCGATGTGATAATGAGTCTTCTTGGTCCTCTGATATTGTCAGACTCAATCACGGGTGTGGGGTAGTGAATTTGACGTTCTTCCGCCTGTTTGTTTCCATGTGAAATAAAACGTCCTTTAAAGCAAACGCTCTTGACAACTGCTCTCGACTCTCTCTCTGAGACACGCGCTCTCTTCAGTATGAGTGACTGGTAGTGAGTCAAACTCTACCCCCTACTTAGACAGGAATTGGGAATATCAACGCAGCATGCCACAGTTTGTACATGATGTCCTGCTTGGCTACCAGCTGTGTTTTCAGTCTCCCAGTAGACAGCATACCCCCCCCCCCCACCCCACCCCCACCCTGCACACAGCAGGTAAATCACCAGTGTTGGCTAAAGATGCATGACACATATATAACCCTCAGACACACATTTCTCCTCCCCCTACAACAATGTCCGGGCTGTGAGATCTAGTTCTTGGACTGCAGCTGTAAATGTGAACATTATTTATCACAGCTGTAAAGACACATGTTTCCATGGGAAGTGCATTTAAGTCTGCCCCACCTCTCATTTACCCTCAGGACCGGGCTTCCTTAAGTTCTCTGCCACGCTGTAAAACACAAGTTATCAATGCACAAGCGTCACACAGCAGAGCATATATTTATGTTTTGGCATTATTTTATAGCGACAGACAGGAGACGTGGTGACAACAGAAAGGTATATGACCTGCAGCAAACATCGCAGTTCTATGGCATGCATCTGAAAGCGTTCATTTTAACCAAGAATCAACACTAATACCAAAAAGGGACTATACTGCTTGGAATTGTTTTGTCCAAAACCCAAAGATATTCAATGCACAATGAAATAAAACAGAGGGAAATGTTGTTTTCAGCTGCAGCAGGCAGCTGTTTTCAGTGGGGAAAGGTCTGATAAAACCACCGTACACCACCTGCCCAGCACCAGCGGACAGATTAAGTTAGCGACTAGCTGGCGAGCATAGTGGAGCATTTAGCTGCAAAACAGACGGAGACCAAAACCAGGACTAAAAGAGAGAGAACACTGGACTTACAGTCACCGGCTGGCTGTAAACCACATATGAATGCTCATGTCGTTCTGTATCAGCTGGATGTGTAAATAGGCAACAAGTTGGCTAACAACTTCGCCATATCAACTTAAAAGGTTGGAATACGTCAGGGTTGTGATTACAGCTCGTTTCTGCTGCTGCCAAGTAGCCAAAAATATCGGTTATTGCAGCTTTAAGGGGCACGGCATTGAACTTGGATCCTTGGAAGCTACAACGCGGCGTGCTAACACATCTGCTCACAAACCTGTCATATCAAGCCACCATTTCGCCCTGTTGTTTTTTTCAAACAGAAAAGTCAACTTTCATGTTGACAGAGAATAATGACTGCTCTGTCGTTACTCCCGTGGGAACCCTTCTTCCTTTTTAACACTTACAGCCTTTTATGTGACGCCTAAAACCACAACATCAACTCAATAGCCAGGTCATCCTAAAAAGGCGTAATGGTTGATTCCAGCGAAAAGCTCTCCCGCTAAATCCAGGAAAGAGTTGCTGGACAGACCTAGTGCTCATCCAGCACCTCTGCTACAGTACTGCAGACCTCAGCTAAAATATGGGCTCCCTGGAAGTGATTTAATTTATTAAATAGTGTCGGATCTGACCTTGGGTCACCTGTCAGACACGTGACAAGTTAAAATCTGGACGCATCCCCAGAAAACCGAGATGATTCAACTGCTCTTCATTAAATATTACAAAAGCTATTATTTGCGCCGGAGCGGCTGTATGCGGGGCAAACATTAACCAAGGGCCCCTTTTGTAAAGCTCACTGGCAACGTAAACATCCCACGCTGTGAAACAAAGGAACGGAGCAACTCAGCATTCTTCCAACTCGAGACACAGACGGTGCATAAATTATTGGGCACACATACACATACTTAAGAGGGGGGGGCATATTGACTCAGGGAGGACAAATAAATGACAGCCAGTGTGGCCAGGTAAAAGGTAAGTGGCAGTATGTGGACGGGAACTGGGAGGTGAGAAGTGCAAAGGGTTAGGGGTGTGAAAGTGTGTGTCTGTGTTGAACCATGTCACCTCATAAGACAAACTTCTTGGAAAATCTGTTGACAAAGCCTCATGCGGTGTGAGGAATGTATTCCAAATATGGGTGAAGTCTGCTAGGGTGTGTGTGTGTGTGTGTGTGTGTGTGTGAGCTAAAGTGTGTACGAGATCTAACTCCTCACCTCTCCAGAGAAGCTGTACTTCCCCTTGAGGATCTGCCGGTAGAGCCTCATGCGGTTGTCGTCTTCGAAGGGCATGGTTCCGCTCAGCAGGATGTACGATATCACCCCCAGCGCCCACATGTCCACAGCGTTCGTGTAGGGCTTCCTCACCAGGATCTCGGGGGCGATGTACTCGGGCGTGCCGCAGGTGGTCTTCATCAGACACTCGTCCCCCTTCTTCCTGCTACTGGCCAAACCGAAGTCGGTGATGATGATCTTGGAATCGGCCCCGGGGTGGTAGTAGAGCAGGTTCTCTGGCTTCAGGTCTCGGTGAGTGATCCCCAAAGTGTGGAGATACTTGACGCCGTCCAGCACCATCTGCAGCACCCGCGTGGCGTCCCGCTCGGTGAAGGAGCCGCGGGCAATGATCCGGTCAAAGAGCTCTCCTCCAGTGGCCAGCTCCATCACCATGTAGACACGTTCCGTCGTCTCGAAGACCTCCATCAGCTGGATTATATTGGTGTGACGAACGCGCCGCAGTACGCACAGCTCTGACTCGCACACCTCCCTCCCCTCCCGGTACCGGGTCTCGATCATCTTGATGGCGTACGGCTGCCGCGTGCTCTTGTGCTCCACGCGAACGACCCGGCTGAAACTCCCGCGGCCGATCAGAGCTTTGATGTCATACTTGGCTGTGACCCGGGGGTCAAACTTGGCTCGATATTTTGCCACCTTCTTCCGCTGAGGGTCCGACAGTTCGGATGGGTCCTTAGGGGGCTGAGCGGAAGCGGTGGGAGTGGCAGCTTGGGCCTGGGCCTGATACGGGGAGGTGGAGTCAGCCTTGTCACCTCCCCCTCCACCGGCCACACCCGTCTTGCTCCTAGTACCATCCCCTCGTATGAAGTGCTTATAAATATCTGTCTGAGGAGGTTGGGGAGGATCAACCTGAAAAATACAGGAGAACAGTTCATCACAGACGCAAGTTGCAAACCAGAGTAGAACAACAAAAGATTAAATACCTGTCATGTGTAAAAACACTGACGCACTGATGTATAGCTTCTTAGTCTATACTTGGTATAGCCCGACTGATATTGGATTGTTGAAGCCAATACTGATATCGATATTTGGGAGTTTAAATGGTAATTATTTTCTACATAAAAACATGACATAAACTAATAATCATAATAATAGCATAATAATAAGAATATTATTTAATATTATCAATATTTCTACTGGTAGTAGTGCACATAGTGTAGCAGTGATGGTACTACTGCTGCTGATAAGAATAGTAACGGTATCTCTGGGGGATAACAACAGTATAACACAACAGTACAACAGTAACAACTTTGTCCTACTGACCTTTTTGACCAGGTCCAACTGAACATCCCCTGGAGGCTCAGGGAGGACCTTACTGTTCCTGCACCCCATCACATCACCTTGGGCCACTGCCCAGCCAGCCACACAGGCCACCAGGAGCCCTGCCTCATCACCGCAACAGCTGATTCAACACAGTCAGGGCATCCAACATCCAGGCTGCACCCAGACTCAGACAGAGGGTTCATGAATAAAGCCGATTACACCCACTCAAGCCCCAAAGAGCTGGCATCAGCCGTCACAGTTCATGAATACACCTGATACATCCACTTCAGTCCAGTTTAAAAAGTCCAAGAGTTCATGAATATATTTTTGGCAAGCACGTTGTGTGTCTCGGCTCCATCAGCAAGTACTGTGCTACTGCTTGTCTTTCTGTAACAATATTCTTTTACAGGCCTGTGCCGCTCACACAGCCAGGCTGCACAGCAGGCAGGCAGGGGGTACCCTCGAGCCCCTTATAGAACCTACCAGGGCCCCATCTCAGATGGCGTAATGTGTTGAAGGTTCGAGAGGAAATTGCACAAGTATAGTTAGTATGGATGTTCATGACATAAAAATGATTGATGGGGGCAGGGGAGGGAGAGGGGAGCTCTGAAACAAGTTTAAGTGCGGTTTGCCTTTAGGAGAAATGCAGAAAGATTCAGGCAGAGCTTCCACCGAAAATAAGATCATCAACTCTGCTCCGATTCCATTGGGAAGAAGCTGCAATGTCAGCAGCGGCCTCGCCGCAGATAAAGCAGCTCCCCTGGAGAATCACAGGCTGCAGAACAGCAGAGGGACGCCCTGAAATGCAGAACACAAAAGTGACACATGAATGTCTCGTGATTATGGTTAGGCTCACCAAACACATGGGCACCCCGTCTGAGTATATGCTGCCATGAGGGGGGGGGGGGCAGCTTTCATCCAGGCCAAACCACTCAAAGGCAGGACTGACCTAAACAGATTGATGAGTTTAGTACTTAAGTCACACACACCATTTTTTCATGTGTGTGTGGAAGTTGCGTGATGAGGCCATATTGTGAAACTTTCAGCCAAAACATGATTACAGCTCTCCAGACATGTTTTGAAATGGCCAAGAAAACAAGGGACAGCTTCGCCATTGTGGGAAATAGCTGCACCATCACAGATGGTCACTTATATCCGAGTGTTGGAAGTCTGCTTGATATGCTGTTAAAAGTTTCCAGTACAAAATGTTTATCAACTTTTTTTTCTCTTAAAACAACAGAAAATGAGCTGGAAACATCCCTAAAAAGACATTTCAAAGTACTGTACACGCCGAAGAAACCATGACACATCCATACATTCATATCAGAAATTTAATGTACAAGTTTAGTTGAGATGTAAAAAGAAAAAAATGGCCAGGCCTTTCTCATGTCAATGTTTTCTTTAGCCAAAAACACAGTTGACCGTTATTTTTCGGCAACACTTGGGTTAACGCCAGGACAGTGTCTCATAAACCTCCGAAAACAACCCGGCGACATTTTAAGTGCAAAAATGACTTTCTCACCTCATTACTTATCCGAGACAGCGAAGTGTCTGAGCATGCTAGCTAGCCTGCTAGCAGCAGGGCAGGACTCCCAACTTTGCCAAATCCAGCCTCCTCACCCCACTCTCACTCAGCTGGACTCTCCATTTTCACCTCGTACTTTCCCAACTTTATTCCCGAGGACAAACAAGTCAAATCCGCCACTTCCCTTGTTGGCAACATTTTGTGTCAACTCCGGACTTTCATGGCTTGCTTCGGAGATGTTTCAAGTGTGAAGGGACAGTGCGAAAACATGCAAGGTTGCCCCGTCGGCTTGCTTCGCTGAACGGTGTTTTTCGACCGGGACCACCTTCCCACAGCCAGGGAGAAGCGGCAAGAGACGTAACGCGACCCAGCTGTTCCGGTTTACATTTTCAAAGTAAAACGCTCGCAGTGAGACTTCTTCGCAAGGATTTTATGTGGAACGAAATGGTTTTCTTCAAGGAGAAAGCAAACCAAAACACTAAAGATACACACTTAAAATGAAAAGTCACATTAGTGAGGAGGCCGAACTACCAACAGGGCAAAGCGGACAACTGCCCCCGGGGGCCCCTGGTTTGTGCTCCTTCATTGAAAAGTAGTTTCGGTATAAGGAAGCCTCTAAGCACAATAAATGCCATGATACCTAATGACGGGTCCTGCTATACTACACGATCTTGACAGGGCGTTGAAGACCTTCTTCTGTCAATCTTGTGCGTGTATGTTGCATAGTATTGCACACATACATAAATCCCCGTGTTGAATCAAATGGCCAGAAAGCAAATCACGGGCCAGAGAGAGAAAAAAAATTCACAGGAAGCAGGAGGGGACCCAACAGGTCATTTGTGCCTCAGGCAGAGGGCCCTCCGCCTCAGCCAATTACCCAACGTTACTTATCACCAGATATTAAGCCTATATATATACAGTATATATATTTATTTATTTATTTATTTATTTTACCGTTGCGAGGAAAATTATATAAATTGAGTAATTTAGCAGCGGATAACTCATATAATACATATATTTGTTTTTCCCACTTCTCACTTTGTATGCTCTTAATTTGAAGGGCCGACTATTCAACGTCCCGTGTGCTCCTGTCTGCCTCTGGCCAGCATGATGGAGCTCCTCTTCCACCCAACTTCTTTTGTAGAGACGGGACGACCTCCCTCGGCTTGTTTCGACCCCATTAAAGTCCTCGCCGTCACTTCCTGGATACGGAGAGAAGTCCCTCTGTCAAAGTGCTGACTTCTCTCTTGGAAAAGTACTAGAAAGTCTGGGAGGCACTAACTTCAAGCGAACTCACAAGTTCAAGTTAGACGAGTTGCACATAGTGACTCGTATCTGACCCCCGTTTGATATGATCATGCCTCAAGAAACAACATCTGAGAGAATCTGTGATGTAAAGCACAGTGCCACATCCATCTGCAGACATCTGAGCAAAATATGGATGATATGGAACTATAATGACATGAAAATGACATATATCATTTTGTTATTTTGTTATTCCCTTATGTGGTGGGGTCTCACTGGGACACTCTCAGGGACCCCTGGTGGTCCATGGGCCTCTTTTTGGGGATCAACTAAGCCACTTAATTCACAGCAGACATGCAGATGGATCCTATACACAGTAAAGCCACTTCACAAGGCCTCCAGTCTGAAAACATCACATATACGGGACTCAAGCATATGTTTACACATGTGTTTCACGGTGTATTAAATTGTCTATGCATATACACATGTGTTTTTTTTATTTTGAACATCGTTCAAGTGGTTAAAAGCTATATTTTGGTTACATTTAAAGATGTTAATTTGCAGAAGAGGACAGAGCAACAAAAAAAAAGAAAAAAAAGAAAATGCAATTGCAGTTCCTGCAGCATGGGCAGCACATCGTAGCATACTGGTGTTGCAGGGCATTTCCACATGGTGTCACTGTACACATAAAAGTCTCTTTCAAAGCCATCACTGTGAGGCTACTTTTAAGTCATTTATTAGGCTGGCTGTGCCTTTACATCCCAACACCTCCACCGCGCTTGTAAAACAGCCTGGGATGAGCAGCACTCAGTTTCACCCTGCTTCTTCATGAGCACGGTTACATAAAGAATGCATGGCCTTGACTTCAATATTGATGTGACAGAGTGTACTGGACTCATTGTACACTGACCATGACTTGTGCGGCCTGCGCAGGATGCAGCAGAGTTTTGTGGGAGTATCATTAAAAGTGGGAAATTAGTAAGAGGAAGACAAATGTTCCAGAAAGAGAGTCAGAGAGACAGTAAAAATTCATCTTATGATGCCAATAAAGCTCCTAGAATTGGATTGAGGGAGTGAAAATGAGTGGGAGAAGGTGGGGGGGGGGGAGTGGGGGTGACAGAGGAAGACAACGGATGACAGATGGTGGGTACCAGACAGAAATATAGGGAGGAAGGAAGGGAGGAGGAAGAGGGCGAGGAGAGATGAAGTGGCAGAGAGTAATCAAAATGGAAAGAGGGAGACGCGGAGAGATAGAGGAGGAGAGGCAGACACAATGCAGCCAGAAAGAGAAAAGACAAAGAGAGAGAGTCTCTGAGGGCCAGCGCTGCCCGGCCAGCCTCTCTGCTCTATCTGCAGTGCAGCTGAGGTCAGGGCCTCTCCGGCTCTGCAACTCGCTGCTACATCGTCATCCTCGTGATTGATCACCGCTTTGTCGCACTCTGATTAAGATGCTTTGTCTGAGCGCTCCGCTTCTATTGACACTTGTGTGTGTGTGTGTGTGTGTGTGTATTCCTCTGCGTCGCAACTCTCTGTTTTCTCCCCCTCTATCTCTCTCTCCGTTACCGCTGGTGTTGTTGTGTCGCTCTCTTTCTCCCCTTTCCCACCCCCAAAGGTCAATATCATCTATTAGATCTAGATTTGCTGACTGCTGTATTATTTATCCATAGAGAGGAAGAGGAGCTGCTCTATTAAAAGCTCAATTGACTCCGTCTGTGTCTCTGGCTCCATTAATATCCCCACGATGGTTTCCCCCTCATTTGTGTGCATGTGCGTGTGTGAGAGAGAAGAGTTTTAAAGTGTGTGTGTTTGTGTGTGTGTGTGTGTGTGTGTGTGTGTGTGTGCCACGCGTTTCTGTGTGTTTGTGAAAAGGCTGCAGAGGATGAGTAAGCAAGTGAGGAAAGGTTTACAGTGAGTGGACAACTTTATGTGTGTGTGTGTGTGTGTGTGTGTGTGTGTGTGTGTGTGTGTGTGTTTACAGTCAGCCCGGTGCAGTGGGACAAGAGCAGATACACAAAATGACTTCCTATGTCAGATATGATCCCAGTTGGAGGATATTGCTATTTCTGTGCCCCCCCCCCCCTTCTCCCCCTTACTCTAGCAGGGGTCTCCCCCAGAGAGTCCAGGGATACAAAGAGAGAAAAAGACAGAGAGGGACCACTGCTGCATGTCATCAGTACAATCAGGTCATAAACTCAAACTATTGATTACTCCAGGCATATAATTCCCTGAAGAAATATTGTGTGACTATACTAAACTGACACCGCAGGAGATAAAAATATCATAAACTACGTCACGCTCATTGTAGGGATATTATTGACCACCTCAGGCAAGCTATTAGTTTCCAGGGGAATATTATGAGAACATTACAGTGATTTTTTCTCCCTCTATTCTTGTCAGAAGGTGCAGCGTCTTCATGGCAGGGGCCTTTGAGACAGCAGGGTTTTATTTGGTCCCTGTTGAACACCTGTGGTACTAACTTTCATGGTCCAGCCGACGGTCCATACGTTACCGCTCCTGCGGTGTCAAATTTCTTTGTTGCATTTCTGGAAATTTCTCCAAATCACCATGTAACAGATAAAATGTCCTTGGTGTCCTTGAAATTCAAATCCAAGGTGCTCACAGCGGGAAAGCATCTTTCACTACAGAGGAATGTAAAAAGAGCAGCCAACACACTGAAAGACAAAGAAGGCTTCATAGGGAGGCTAACAGGCAGATGTATTTATATATATTGATATACTGATTTTTTTTTTGGCCACTTGGGGTCAGCGGAAACAAGCTGTAAACACAACATTGACACATTATCATCTAATTAAGTTGGCAAACGTTAGCTAACAGTTGCCTATTTACACATCCAGCAGTTACTGACCGACATGATCATTCATTTGGAGTTGTGTTTCAGGCCACCTGACGAGTTTAAGTCCAATATTCACTCACTACTTTTAGCCCTCCACCTACTCCTGAGGGAAGCATAATGATAATAATAAAAAAGCTCCATTATGTTCACCAGCTAGTTTCTAATTTTGTCGATGTGCTGTTTAGTGCTAGGCAGGTAGCGTGCAATGGGTTTTTATTACTTTTTTTTTTTACAGAAACAACTCCCTTCTGAGGCCGAAAAGATGCGGATGAGAGCGGTGGGACTGAACCTAAATAGTAAAGTTGCTACAAGTGACCCCTTTTCACTTTACATGTAGTCATTTGATCCAGTGTAAATATATCTAACAGGATATAGCAATGTGCAGCAGCGTTAAACTGGGCTACTTTTAGTACCTTTCTGACAAAAATAAATAAATAAAGAACTGGGTATCGATATTGATGTGACACATTACTTTGGGGAATATAATCAGGGTTTGAATTGAAATATATCAAACTGCTGAATGCATCAGTGTTTAAAAGCTTTGCCTAAAATGAATAAAGTTTCCTGATCAGGACATTTCTGATCACAAAATAAATCAAGCAAGAATCTGAAGAAGGATTCAATAAATATACATTTACATATGGTGTGTATATATATATACGTATATATATATATACGTATATATATATATACCCAGCCCGATAAAGGACTCCACCAGAATTTTAAACTTTTGAACTCTCATGTTTGGAAATAAAAATGGAAACATGACCTCAATATTTCTGAAATCCTGACTATGGCCCAGATAGAGGAGGATATAAAGTCAAGAACACATGAGAGAATAGACGATGGATAAAAGATGAATAGATGATAAAAACATATGGAATGGATAATACTTTAGCTAAAGATAGATGGAAACCCAAAACCTAATCTCTCCACAATGAAAACATCAAAAGAAGAAGATGGAGAGGAAGACTGGAAAGACTGACAGGTAGACAGCTGGTAGATGGAGTTGTAAGCTGACAGTTAAGATGGACTGAATGGCAGACCAACAGAGCTAACAGAGTGTCAGGCAGACACAGTGACAATGACGAATGCAACCAAGTTTGGACCAACTTCTGTCCAATGACAACACTGGAAAGTGAGAAGACGAGCGGAGGTGAGAGAGCATTATTTTAGATGCCCTTAAGTAAAAGAAACAAGTTACTCCAGTTAAACTTAAGGCCTGATAAACCACTTCAAGTGAATAAGAAACTACTGTGGCGATAAAGTGCTTAAGAGCTCCTTAGACAGTGCAGTGTGGGTAGATGTTAATTCATTAGCTTTCAGCTTAGGAGACAGGAGTAGGAAGGCAGGCACAGAGGGATCCACAGGCAGGCAGAGATAAATGGATCAGACGGGTTTCAGAAACCACAGACACAGTTGGGGAGAAGGACCAGATTTACACAGGTAAATTTACTCCGCTACTCGGCAGGTAGTAGCCTAGATACAAATTTGAGACTTTCATATGAGCTCCACAGCAGGTAAAAGCCATTTGATTCATTGGCAGCAAACTATTACTTGTGTCCAGCCATTTGTATCTCCATGGTATGCTTGACTGGGCTGCGAACCTCGGAAAATGTGCGTGATTGCTGAACTGCTGCACAGGCAGCAATGTCCAAACAAAGACCAAAAAGTCAGGCCTGACAGGATGTTTTGAACGACCCTCCACCATCAATGTTTCTCTCTTCTTACTGTTTCTCAGCTGAGGTGGTAGATGAGAATCTGAAAGCTGACATCTGCCATCCTGTTAACACTGAAACAACCCACTGAGCTGGATCTGATCTTCAACTCTGTTTTTGTCTTCGCAGAGGTTACTTTTAAACTACTCTCAGGTATAGTCTTAAAGCTGTCAAAAGGAAAAGCTTTTGGAACTTCTGAAGTTAGAGCATGGATTGGTTTAAATTAGTTTTATATGATCTTAGATTCGTTTTCTCCAAGTGTTATGGAAACAGATGAAAAAGACGGTATCAGCAATATCTTCTTGTTGTATTCTGCTACAACTTGATAGCATTTAGGTGGGAGGAAATTCTTCGAAAGTAAGAAGAAAAATAGAGGATTCAAGGCACTGAACAAGGATTGCTTGAAATATGTTAATAAAACCTAAATGGCTTTGAATCCTGAGGTGCAAAATGAGGCACAGGACATATAAGAGTTGTCCCAGTGCCCAGTGGAGTCTCCTGTCCTGTATACAGTGCACCAGATGCCTTGTGATTTTTATGGAGGCTCATTAAAGCAGCAAGGAAGAAACAAGTAAGTCAGATAATAGTGGACGCCAACATAAACATTAAGACGTAGGTCAGTTTCAGCTCATGTGCCTTTTACATATAGAAAAGATAAAGTTCCGACATGAAAGTCTCTCTTAATACAACACTCATACTACAGGACAACACCCATATGTACATTTAAAGAGTTACTGGTCATTGTCATCATTCCTCCTCTTCATACTGGCTGTGAAAGCCTCCCTTCTTAGCACAAAGAGATGGGACGAAATCCACAGTCCGCGGCTAATATAGCCTCGAGCCACTAGCCTCAAGCAGACGTGAGGAGTAGGCTGCAGAGGTCTGGTAACTCCACATCCCCAGATTTTTTTCTTTTTCAAACTTCAGCCCCAACCGACGCTGACTCAAGCAACATCACTCGAGGCAGTTTGTCAGATTTTGCACAGCTCCGTCTGGAGCAACTTCACAAGACCTGTAAACAGACTCTGATGTGTAAAATATGCGCAGTTCCCCTTTTAATGTAATAGAACAGCAAGAATTTCACAAATCTGAATGAAAGTTTGGTGGTATGGATGTAGGATAAGTGTTTTCCACAAGACGAAGGGATGTACAGAAGCTTCCAACCAGTGACACCATTGCTCATGCGCCAGCTTGACTGCCAAGGTTACTTGGGTCTTGGTTACCGATGCCATCATTTCTCTCTGCAGATGATGGCTTCCGAGAAAAATAATGCACACGGGTGAAGCTTTGGATCGGAGGTCGAATATCAGAGAACTCTGAACCAAAAAAGCTCTGCTAGCTCACTTGTCTCCACAACACACACACACACACACACACACACACACACACACACACACACACACAGACACATAGGGGGAAAGAGGGAGAGAGAAACTCAGGGAGTGGCAGCAGGTTAGAGAGGCACTGAATTAGAGGTAGAGGGCATGGCAGATGATGTCCCGGGGGCAGATGATGTCCCGGGGGCCGGTGTTAAGTTGGTTAAGTTAAAGTTAAAGTGTTTTCAAGTCATACAATACAATGCTTGTTATACAACAGCATGATATTCCAAAACCAAAGTAACTGTTAAGTTGTAGAAGTGAGCTGTGGGTGGGGGAAGAAGGCACACATCACAAAAGAAGCATTACTTTTGCTGGATGATAATACATTTTTGACATTATCCAATTGGTATTGAAAGAGTTACGTGAGCCTTCCTCAACCTATCAGAAAATATGAAAAGTATGAAATAGAAAAGGAGAGGATTTTAGTGCCGCAGAGAGGTCAATGGTAGATTAGAGAATGATCATCGCATTTGTTCATAAATGGCTCACAGTTTTCATTTGGAGTATGGTCTTTGAGTTACCTCTGTATAGCTGAATGGAGAGATTCAAGTTTGATTGGAATTGATGCCACCAGAGTGGAAAGATAGTAGACAGTACGGGTGCATGATCTCATTACTGAGTGGAAATCAAACTTGGAAGAAGCCGTTCATCACAATCTGTACTTGCACAGGGTGAAACTACAAGTGCAAAGTTGTGCTGATCTTGGCCTGGAAAAGGGTTAACCTGCATTAAACAAAGCGATGCGATTAGAAAAGAGGTCGCAGGCACAGGAGGGTCGCTGCTAGGAGGTTCAATTTCTGATAGCAGGCGGCAGCGCAGAGATCAGTGTTGTTGAACGCAGACCAAGTGTTTATACGCCTGACTGGAGGACGTATGGAACATGTGGCTATAAAACGTGCCAGCCTGAACTAACGCGAGGCTCCGTTTTATCTGCGCCTCCTAAAACAACCCATAAGGCCATTACCAAAAACTATTCGTATGAGTGCTTTCTAGTGGCATCAAGGCATCTAGCATCAAACCTTCTACTCCCAACTCCTCAAAAGATATTTTGCGGGAACAACGTCACGATACTTCTGCCACATGAGATAATTCGCATGACTGTAAGAGGCCGCTTGTCAGTCAAGACGTTTTTGGAAAATACGCTCGCTTCCTTGCACAGTGTCAGAGAAGAAGATTGATATCACACTCACGTTTGTGTGGTAAATTTGTAGGTGGAGCCAGCTGGTTAACTTAGCTTAGCATAAAGCCTGAAAATGGGGAAAAAGTTAAGCTACCTGGGTCTGTCTAAAGGTGAGGGCACTCATGATGCTGAATTCCCACGTGACCCATGTTCAACAACTGCAACGCATGACTTTGTCTTGTGAGGATGCAAAGTTAGTCTTTGCTGTTAGAGTTGCCAAGCCTTTGACGGCAGCACATGACGATGCATAAACAAATGTGAATTATTGTGCAGTTATGAGAGCAAACCTGAAACACTGGCTTTGAATGTTGGACGGGGTGTTTTGTAGGACAGATGTGGTAAGCCAGGGATCGAGGAATACTGGTAGATTTAGGCCAGTATATTCCCATGAGGGACAGTCGGCACCAGTTTAACATTTGACCTAGTATCCTGGCGCAATATTCAAAGGACTGTTTATTTTGTAGGGGTGTCCATGTCATGGGAAGGTGTATTAGATGAGGCATAATAAAGGAAGACGCTTCGGTTCAACAAGGTACCCGCTGAGGCTGAACGTCAGGCTGAAAAGCCAGCGTAAACCCTGTTTGGGTGGTGCAGCTTTGTAGCCATATTCCCATCTACATAACTGAGGGAGTGGAGGATTTGTGGTCAGGGATTTGAGAAGGCCACAAAGGCATCCACCATCCAAAATAAGGAGGTGTCAGGTGCATAATTTGGTGAGGCAATTGTCATGGAAGTCTAGGAATAAAATACTGACATGTCTGTATTCACCACTTCCTTCAACTTGCTGGTTAATTTTAAAAAATATAGCTCATCTCCCCACGGCGAGAAGTAAAGTTTCTTCCTGTCACATCTGTGGAGCTCTGACAAAAGAGCTCAATACCTCACGCCCTGTATTTTGGTAAATGCCCGTGCCCTACTCTTCTCGGCACTGGCCATGAGACATTAAAGCAGCTTATGAGTTCATTACTGGCATAATGATCATGATATAATAATCTTCTGTGCAATTTGCACAATGTCTAAGACCTCGAGGCAGTGAGTACCTTCTGAAGGAACTCTGTGGGCAACACCCTCATAACACAGTCATTACAGATCTATAATGTATTATGTGGTGACAGATTGTATGTAACTTTGAGATGTATTAATAATGAAACACAGCAGTGTACTCAATGTAAACCAAGGACTTCAGGTCATACAGAAATAACCAGAGAGCCATAAACAACTGTTATTTGGTCAAACGCATTCTATTTGAAATGATTCACGTGGCAGGTCAACGATGCGGTTTAATTACGTCCATGTCACTGTGCATAATGTCCAGAAAATGACTTTTAAATGGCAGAAGTCACTACCGGGTGTTACATGTTATGTACAAACATGCTGCTCACTCACTCACAGCACCTTCTACGACTCCAAATCTTTTGTACAGAAGAACATCATGTTTATCAAGACAGGCAGTATTTCAAGGGATATGAAAAATACATACATTAGACCTTGCGCAATATTAAATATGAATAGAAGATATGTTTGCAATGCTCAGAGTGTGTTAGCCTGTGAATTCTGAAATGGGGGAGATGCTGCATGCACGAAGATACACACACACACACACACACACGCACACACACACACACACACACACACACACACATCCACACATAATTGATCCCTATATGTGTTAAAAAAGTCAATCTAATCTTTTACTATTCTTTACGCTAATACATAGAGATGACCGTTATGACACATTTGTGCCTCTGTATCATGACAGTTTGCTTTGTCCACTCTTACATTAAAACAGCTTAATACTGATTTATACACTATGATGGAAGACAATGATAAATCCTTTACTTAAGTATGAGTAGCAATACCACACTATAAAAATACTCCTTCACAAGGAAAATATACACATTCAAGGAAAAGTACATAACCTTTATCTGCAAAACGTACTCAGTATACTAAAGTACTAAAGTGATTTCAATGCAGAAAAATGCCCACTGAGAGTGTTTTATTATTATTCAATATATTACTGGCTTGTTAAAGCAGCATTAGCCTCATAGAATTATTATTGTGTTGCCTATTTGGGGGCAGGGGAGGCTGTAAACAACACATTGGCATATTCTCACATTATAAAATAGTGTTGGCCAACGTGTTAACAAACGGTTGCCCATTTACAAATTCAGAGATGCAGAATTGTCCTTTTGGTCACCTGACGAATGTTAAGTCTAATATTCTCTCACTTTTAGCTTGCAGCTAAAAGCATGCAGAATACCCCTGGACTGAACGGAAGCAACTAAATGGAATTCAGCCATCGCTATTAATTACACATGTGCTTTTCCTACTGGGATTGGTCAAAATGTCTTCTGGGAAAAAGATCCATCTGGAAGTAGCTAAATACAGTATAGTGGTCAAATAGGTGAAACGTGTAAAATAAAAAGTACCATATTTGCACATGAAAGTGCCTCAGAAGTACATGTGTAAATGTACTTAGCTACAGTCCACCACTGGCTGTACAACCTGTAACACATGTGTGTTGATTTGTTCATGGTATCAGCCTTGCTAAACACAAAAGTCCTTAATTTCCTGGTTTCCTTTTTTCACTCCTGCCCATTTATAGTTTCAGGCTTTTCATTAGCCAGTCTGAAATTATCTCGCACTGCCAGGTTTGGTTCTTTGATTTATTTTCAAATTAGTCGTAGATTTAATTCCAGGTTAGAACTAAAAATGTCTTTCACTTAAGCACTAAATTTGAAACCTGCAGCTACAAGTCCGTCCATCACATATAATTTGCCACAAATTATTTGGACCCTGGCTCTATTGACTAATTACATACAGGTGAGAAACTAAAAGAAAAAAAGAAATGTCATGGAAGCAGATTTTTCCATTTCGGGTCTGAATGCTTCCTGTCAGTTTTTTGCTTGACCTCTGCTCTCTGTGGTGAATTAGCTTCAGGGTGGATTTTGCCTCCCAGTTGAGCTGCACCTGAGACTGTTTGGATAGCCGCTGGTACTGAGGTGTAATACAACGGAACAGACACACTCTGATCCAGCAGTGAGAGGGAACACACACTGGGGGTGTAAGTGTGAATTTTCCAGGAGGGAAAAACATGTTGCGGCTTTCACTTTTCCCTCCATCCATCAGCAAACATTCTCCCCCTCTAAAATGTTTCTCACCCACTCTGTTTTTCTCACACTCCTCCCCTCCCTCCCTGCTGTATTTACTATCCTTCCATCCTTTTTTTTTGTTTTTTTGTTGCTTTTTTCGCACTTTCTCCTCTCCGTCTTTCTATAACCTCCTTCCTGACTTTGCTTGCTTTCCTTCTACCTCTTTACACCTCAGCCCCCCCCCCCCCCCCCTCTCTATCTCTTTCACCATCAGCCCCCCCTCCCCCCCTATGGATAATTCATCAGTGTTTCTCAGAGCTGCTGTCTGCCTGCCTGCCGACTGTGATTTCCACTGGGACTCTTTCAGGGACCATTCACACCTCAGCCGGGAATTAGAGCCACGGCTATGGAGGGAAATTAATCACAGCCACCTTATACTAACCCGCATACTCAAACACACACACGCATGAACACACACACACACGCACGCACAGGAGAGCGTTCTTCTTAACTTTACTCTTTTTTCGTACACACTTCCTCTCTTGCTTCTTGTTATAACTCTCCTTCACTTTACACTTTCACACACAGACTTAGGGAGCTGCACAACGTATAAGCAGGCACACTTTCTCAAACTTTTTTTTTTTTTTTGTGGTTTCACACACTCTTCATGTCAAACTTACACACACCAGCAGCCTCTCTTTGATCCGTCGTGTCCCCAGTGGCTGAGCAGTGTACCTGGACTCTAGCAGCGATCGTGATAACGGACGAATACACATACACACACACACACACACCTAAAACACACACACACACACACACATCTAAAACACCCGCAGACATACTTTTAGACCAAAAGACGGATGTTCCACATGGCATTCAGCTATCAGATATTTCTTATCAGAATATTTTTGTTATCAGAGGAAGAGGAGGAGATTGTTTGACTGGCAGTAATCCGGTTGTCACCGATATGATACGATGAAGGAAGGCAAAGTGAAGAGGAAGATGGAGAAGGTGAAGAGAGGACAGAGAGAGCAGATAACATAGGAGGGGGGTGGGAGGGTTTCAGGCTTCCACCATTACGACTAGATACAGCAGAGGCACAGTATTGTGTGTGTGTGTGTGTGTGTGTGTGTGTGTGTGTGTGTGTGTGTTTGTGTGTGTGTGTGAATGAGGAGAAAGCAGTGTATTGATCAGGGATCGAGTGGCTCTCAGTGTGAGCACCAGAGGAGGGATTGGGAGCACAGTGAATGTCACCAAACACATTTACTTAGTACTTAAAGTGTGTGTGTGTGTGTGTGTGTGTGTGTGTGTGTGTGTGTGTGTGTGTGTAGGGGTAAAAGAGAGACAGAGAGAGGTGGGGGGACTTCACAGCTACCATACACAGCTATAGGGGAACGTCTGCTGAGATTTGCCTGCATTACAAATTTATCAACAGCCTCTTTTCTAGTGTAACATGTTGCAACTAAAGCACACATCAACTGCATGCAGTGAGAAGTTGTTTCATCTTTATACTTACTTACATGTGAGTAATAATCCGTAACATTTGAACGTAAATATACGACAATTTGGCTTCTCTCTATTTGATGTAACCAAAGATGCTCTATAAGATGGCAAGATTCACGAGGCTTGCTGTTCTCAGGATTGTACGTCATGTCGTTCAAATATAAGTTTTATTGAATATAACTCACTTCTTCTGGAGCGTTTGACCAGATCACACTGCTGTCATCAGCAGATGGAGTTTGCTCAGTTGTCAAGGAACTGTTACTCTGAATGCTTTCAGTGCTTGTCGTCCATGTTGGCTTTAAAGTTACGCTTGATGAAGACGGCGCGATGCGCTTGAAAGCTCCAGAACAAGCGAACAAGTGGACCTCGAGTTGAGATTGTTTTGTCAACTGAGTAAATACTCTTAAAGGATTTTGCAAGGACAAAATTAGGAAGAATAACACAGCGAGCTTGGCTCTCAGGAAAAAGTTGAGTTGAGGGAAACAACCTTTCATTTGCACTGCAATTAGTGTCACTCCCTTCTGAAGAGAAGGAGCGTGAACTAATTTACCCACGGGGATATAAGAGGGTTCAGAATATAGAATAACAAAATAGTGTCGGAAAGCTGCACTTGGAAAAGAACTCTCTCTTCGCACGAATGGACAATAAATCCGCCACTTTACTGCTCCTCAGTACACGTAGCCGCAGAACTGCTGAGGGTTCAGTGAAGTTCGTCTGCTGCACTCGGATCCAAACGGCAGTGTATTATGTGGAGTCGTCCAGTTTCTGGAGCAGGAACACTGCGCGTGGATGGTGACTTAAGTGGCATCCCTCTTTAAAGTGCTTGATTGGAACATGCAGGGAGTGAAGAGGAGCATCATCCCCCTTTAGAGCGGCGTGATAGAAAGGATAGAGCTCAATTGATTAGAGTCAATTAGAGAAAAGGTCAGGCCACAGCTGGGGCAAAAAGGCTGCTGTCACTGGGATTACTGCAGCGATAAAACACACACACTTGCACATCACACATGCGGGATCAAACCAACCAACCCTGTCTCCCGGAAATTATGTTTATATATTACTAAATTGTTTACATAATTACGTTGGGTTTGAGTCCAGACTCCTGTCTGTGGTTAGGTTTGGGCAACAAAGGCGCTTTGGTTATTTTTATGGAGAGATTGTGATTTAAAATTAAATGTTAATAAAAGAAAATCGTATGTCTCAAGTCACTGTGGACGTTTTCTGTATTAAAACAGACCTTCGATCTTTCCCTTACCTTAACCAAGTGCTGCCAGTGCCGAAATATAACCGTAAAACAGCTGCATAATGCTGTGGCCACTGCGAGCGGATATTACAATTTAATGATACGTTAAGTGTCAATATTTTTGCCAGGAATGTTAATTAACATTTCCTCACTATGGCAATAGAAAACCTCAAAACGTATTTGCTGTTGCAAATTACAAATATATAAACGTAATTTCTAGGAGACAGACCAACACACACACACACACACACACACACAGTATATCCAATAGAGACGGAGGAGCAGAACTTAACATGTCAAGCTGAGAAAAAACAATGTTAACACACACACATATTCGGTGTCAGTGAAGATGATCTAACTGAGTGGTAAATTGGTCTGCAAGGCTCATTACACATGAGGAGGATTGATCCAATGTTCAGAACAATCAGATAAACAGCAGGGTATGTGTGTGTGTGTGTGCGTGTGTGTGCGCGCGTGTGTGTTTCTGCACTTCTGTAAAACGTCTTCAGTTACATGTAGCTACTGATTTGGTGGCTCAAGGTCACATACGCACAAAAACAGACCTTCCTCTTTTTTTTTTATTTCTTATAACAAACCGTCTTTCTTTAAACATCCCTTGACACCAGCACATTCTCTCGCTAACCTCCCTCTCCTCTCTTCTTCTTTGCTTTCTTCTATCGCCTCCTCCTCCTCCTCCTCCTCTCTCTGGCTTCCCCAGTATAACCATTCATTAGTATAACCTTCACTCGCTTTCTGTTCTTTCTCTCTTTCCCCCGTGTTCACTCCTCCCATGCATATATCTTCATAATCTGTCCTTCAAGTCCTCGTTTACCCTCACTATGTTTTTTCTTCCCCTCTCTGTTTTTCCTTTGCTCTCTTCGTCACCACACTCCCCCCATCCATTCATGCTTCCTTCACTCTCCCTGCTCAACATACATTCAAACAATGTTGTTTTATCAGCAAAATAAACTGAGAGCAACAGGCAAGCTGCTCCCTCTGACAACTGTACATTTAATATATCTGATTACCTCTACTTCACAGCCTTCTCTTCGCTGTACTTTTTACTTGCTGTGAATGTTGACGCTCAGAAGGAGAAAAAGTACTCTTGCTGAGGAGTGCTCCCTTTAAGTTATTGAAGGGAACACTCAAGACTATGTAACTTTTGAAAGATGAAATAACACAATCTTTTTGAAAGTGAAAAGTTGAATTTCACGAGCAATAACACACCGGCAGTTTATGGTGGCTGAGGTATATATTAGCAATCTCGCTTGATATTGCTGTGCAGCAAACATTATGGAGTCAGTTCACTGACTTTCAGTGGCTGCTGGTCAAAGTTACATAGTCTAGCTATGTATACCAATGCATCATATTTCTTTCTCATCAAAGGCAAAGCAGGTAAAGAAGTGTCCTCTTACCGTCCTGCCACCACTCAAAATATTGAGAGACAAGCAGCAGCAAGGGGTGAGTGCTTAAATGTCTTAAAAGTCTTAATTAGGTGGGTGAAACACCCCAGTCCCCCCCGTAATTCAAACCATGGATACGTCTTGAACCCGAATAGACCTCTGTGTAATGGAATTGTTCAACTTCACCATCAGATATCCATCAAATCATCCAATAAATAGAAGACGACAATAATCTTACAAAACGATACAAGCACGCAATTGTGGGTAAGTTGTAGAAATATTTCAAAGCTACTTATCTGGGGCTTCTCTCTGCAGTTTCTTTTTCCTCCCCGTGCCTGTGAGGGTTTCTTCCAACAGTCCAATAACATGCATGTTAGGTAACTGGCTTTTTTCAGTTTTTCTGCCAGTGTGTACTCCCATGATAGACTGGCAACCTCTCTATGGTGTATGCTGCCTCTTGCTCGAATGCCTGCTGGGAAAGGCTCCAGCGCTCCATGATGCTCAAAAGGACAGATATAGAAAATATATACGGATGGATACTTTAGACCGAAAGCCTTTAATTACATGTGCCGTGGCCATTCTCAATAAAAAGCTACATTTATCAATAGTTTCATCAGATCAGTGGGTTTCATTGTAAAGCACGGGTCTCATTAGTGTAAGATCTCTCCTTCAACTACATCTCCTGATGATTGTTTTTAAACTCAACTGAACGTCTCTTCATCATTCACAATACATGAGTGTAAGTGAGCTTGAGAGTGCTTTAACTTCCCTTTAAACCCTCACAATTAATTGCTATTAGGATTGCATCTTGCCGCATCTTAGTGCTGGCTTTCATCAAAGGTATTATCTTGTGCTTCCCACAGCTGCCTCCTATATGTGTGCGCCGGAGAGCTGCCGCTGTGTCGGAAACTTTTGCACCTCAAGGTCACAATGAATAAATAACGAACTTTGACACAGATTTCTACCCACAGAGAAGAAGCTTTCACTATAATTGAAGCCACTGGAGCTGGAGGTTTGCTGCTCATCGCCTGTTGGAAAAACTGAGGAAACTGCGGGAAGGAAAATGACCTTTGAAGCTGATTGCTGAGTCCGAATCCAACATTATAACACCCTCACAGTGTCTATAAGTGCAGAAGTGTTTGAGTCCGTATTTGTGCGCCAGTGTCCCAGACCAGTGGAGTGTGTGTTTACACGTGCTTATGCACTTACTGTGTAAACCCGAAGAGGTCTGGGACTTCATCTTCGCTCTATAAACTGCTGCTGCTTCTCTGTTTACTGAGGCATCCGGCAGTGATAAAATATTCATCTGCAAAAAAAAAAACCATCCAAATAACTGCGAGCAACTCCTGCATAACATACATGGTTTTCACCTGAGACTCTCACTCACGCTCTCTCACACCACACTGTGGCGATGATGAAGCTCAGGGCAGGGATGAACCAGGGCCACACACACACACACACACACACACACACACACTCACAGTGGCACCTGCACCCTTGTCTTTCTTTCCTTCTTAGGTTTGCATTTACAGCTTGAGGGACCACCTCTGAATTACCAGGAAAAAAAAAAAATCTTCCAGGACTTGCAAATTTAGATCACGAAGATGCTGCTTCTTGCAGTTTTTAGCCATGCTACGTCAACAGCTATGGGATTGTTTGGTACACACATTCATGTCCCCCTCGGGATGTATCGCAATTACTGTAATCATGTTGACCAGAACTAATGACATTCCCATCAGCCTCGGTTGTACTTTGTGTTTAGTGCTAATTAGCTAATGTTAGCATGACAACAGTCTAAACTAAGATGGCATAGTCATTAGGAGCATGTTGCTATGCCCGTGTTAGCATTTAGCTCAAAGCCCCGCTGGTCAGCACAGCCTCACAGTGCTGACCAGCGGGGCTGTGGACTCTTAGTCTTGTTTTCACCAGAATCATACGCACTATGCATTTTTCACATACACATTTGTTTTTTCTTTTGCACACCTCCACAAACCAGAAACATACCCTCTAACTCACAGCTCAAAATTAAAAAGTACTTAAAAATATTTCTATTTACCCATTTGTCCTTAACCCATGAACTTATTGTAATGACTTAATAAACGACTTAATAATAAAGTTTCAAATGGGAATAGAATTAAGAATTAATGTTCAAGACTCCCCATACGAAAATCTTAATATACGCAGTTTTAAGTATCATGAAATTATCTATTATTATCTAAGGCATGCTTCTTCTTCTTTTTTTTTTTTACACAGGGGTGAAGAGTACTCCTTTTAAGGAGACTGCAATGCTTAAATGAAAGGTAAGGTATAAAAAGGTTTATTACATCAACCAGTATGTTGCAGCTTTAAGTGCACATATTAGAAATGTCCATATTTTGGGATACAACAAGCTGGGTGGATGAATGTGTAAATAATATAGGAAACAATGTATTCACACCTCATATATCAGCATTTGCATTCAGAAAATATATATGTGTATGACTGTAGAAATGTATTAGACTTAAATACATGTGGTATATAAAATATGTACATTTATGTGACCTTGGATTATTGGTGAGAGACATACATATGCACCATCTATGTAAATGTCTATATGCCTATGTATCATATATTTATGTATGGCTTACATTACAATCCACATCTTTGGCCAATTGTATGCAAACAGGAGTGAGAGGCCAGGAGGCAGCGTGGCCAGTGCAGGACAACATCTCTCACCACATTCACACAGGAGATATTTTAGGAGGCCCTGAGAGTAAAACTATCCCTGTGGTGGTTTTGCATGAACATGAGGAGTCGAGGCAGTGTGTAAGTATCCTGGAATCAGATTTCACATAATCACCATAATGTGCAAAAATAGTGTTCCTGGAATCCAGTCTGAAGCGCCAACCCAAGGGGGGGGGGGGACTGTTATTTTATTTTCAAGAAAAAGACACAACATGTTGTGTGTGTGTCTCATCTTTAGGTTGTCAGAGAAACCGCTCAAGCAGGAAGACTGAGAGGAGATTCAACTAGACTAAAGCCATGTGTTCAGAGCTCATATTCAGCTGCTGTAACAGAAAAGAAGCAGAACATTTCCCTTTTTCAGCTGGTGGCACTCATTATTGTCAGCCGCATGCTGCGAGTTCACTTCTTCATTTGCTTTATTCCAAACACGTTCGGTCAGAACTCCTCCATGGTGTTTGGTGCAGTAAGACCTCCGAATTCAACTACAAATTGCCTGCGAAAAAACGATCCATCCAGAAACACTGTGCTATACAACACTGGACGCAATTTTAAGCGACAAATATTCTTTATTTATAAGAATAAATCATGAAGTGTGGCTACAACAAAGAATTGTCTGCCCAAATAAAATCCTGCTCTTGGATGTGCTGCTGACTTTTCTGGCCACAGGAAATGAAGAATCAAAATTTAAGAGTGAAATCCAATCTGACTCCCACGCAGCAGAGAGAGCGGCACTCTGTCCGGAAAAGGGCTACACTCAGCAATGCAAGACCTTTTCCACCTTCATCACTTTGCTCTCCTTTGGTGTAAAGCATGGCAGACGAGAATGTTGTTCTGCTTACTGATGTCACCTTAAAGGATTTCTGGGTATTGAAGTTCAAAAGCACTTATCTCTTGCTGCAAAACATGCTGCCCGGTCACGCTTTAATCAGGAGTTATGAAATGTCACATAAAAAATAAACAAATAAAAAAAGGTCGAACAACTTTTCGGGGACATCCAAGTCTCGACGACGTGACACAAACATTGAAAGGTGAGGGAGGTGAAGATGTACAGCAGTGTGCATTAGAGCAGCACTGTAGTTCAACAGATATGAGACGCCACTCTCATATCTGCCTATTAGATATAAAGCTACACTACAGCCAGCAGCTGGTTAGCTTAGCTTAGCATAAAGACTGGAAACAGCTAGCCTGGCTCTCTCCATGGGTGCACAACTTCGGTTAAGTACATTAAATCAAATGTGAGGGAGTTGGCCTGTGCCCTTTGTTTTCTTTAAAACCTGTCCGTGGTTCTTGGTCGACTGATTTCTTTTTAGCTATGGTGCCACGTTCTCACATCTCAGCAATTAACAAGGTGAGTTCAATGTACCAAAATGAAGACCAAAACTACAAAAAGAATTACCAGAGTTATAGTAAACCAGAATTATCCTTTGAATAGATGGGTGCCACTTTTTGTTTTTGGTCCAAATCCAATGAATCTGACTTACACAGCACTGCTAAAACGGAGAGTAGGCAGCTTTGAAGATGCTGAACAAAGGAATGCCTACTGTACTGCATTAATGGTATAAATGTAACAACACTGTTCCTCGTCCAGGCTTAAATGTATTGTATTGCTTGTATTCAAGTTGGAATTTCTTTCTCTCAAAACTTGAAATTTGTCCTTTTCCTCCTCAATGTTGACTTGCAGATGTTTTCTGTTTAAATGTTGTCTTGTGCTCTTTCCACACTTTGGTTCCATATTTGTCCTTGTTTTCACACCCGAGAGCTTTAGATGGTGAGGACAAACAGGCACACTCAGGGAAGTAATGTCTCTAGAAAGGATTCGGTCCATAAAAAAAACAAAAAAAAATACTCCAAATACAGCTCATAAAACCTTGTCACGAACCACTCCAATTTTTCATTCTCTGGTGAGCTATATCTGCCATTTTTAGGAGATGAAATAATATTCTTTCTTTTTTGTAGTGTAAGTAACCTTGTTTCCACCCCAAGCACTTAATCCCCTACCCAGAAACATTCATTTGAATATTAGAGAGCAATGTGAACACACTCAATTAGTCAGTCAGTCAGTCAGCACCAGTTTAATGATTTTCTATAAAGGTAGCAAAACCTACTACGTATGGATGGATAGAAGGATGGGGGGGTGGGGGGGTAGAGAAAATACCTGTAAGAGGGGCAGAGAGATGGGACATGAAGGGCAAAGAAAGGAAGGAATGAAGAGGTAAAAGACGGAGAATAGCAGATATAATGAAAGACAGCCAAGGACAAATACAGAAAGTCTTCACAAAGTTCCTTTTGAAAGCACAAAGTGCTGCGTCTGCTCCATTTGAAAGGAATCCTGGCTGTATGTGCTGACGTACAATACAGAGCGTTTGTTACTGTCCACAGGAAAAACACAGCTATGTCATCTGTATGTGCACACAGCGCCCTGCTTTCATCCCAGGAAAAGTCCATCCTTCATCCGTGATCCCAGATGTTTGGATCCCCATTCTGTTTGATGGGAGGCCCAAAGCAGCAACAGCGGCGCCACTTTGAAGCCGGCCCGGGATGCGATATTTTTTCATCCAGAGGAGCGCACTCTCTTTGTCTGTCAGCTTCACATAGGTGTGTGATGTATGTGCGGAGTTAACGTGTGTGTCACAGGATCATACTTGAGCACACTGGCTTTAGTCCTGTTTGTCACACATAAGAAGGCAAAGACGCTCAGCACTGCATGCTATTTCTACA
The DNA here is from genome assembly GCF_043641665.1 of Enoplosus armatus. NCBI lineage: Eukaryota > Metazoa > Chordata > Actinopteri > Centrarchiformes > Enoplosidae > Enoplosus > Enoplosus armatus. The sequence continues at coordinate 22,711,049 of NC_092185.1, forward strand.
AACAAACAAAAGCTAGGGAGCGACATTTGGAACGGAAAGCGCTGGAGAAGAGCGGTTTAATCAGCAACAATGAAATGTACAGCGTGTTGTGTGGATGATTCCACAAGCTAATTTACACCACAGTGAGATATTTGATCTCTCTCTCTCTCTCTCTCTCACACACACACACACACACACACACACACACTTGCGCACAACCTTGAGCACAGAAAACAATCACCATCTGCGGTACAAAGACGACAATATAGTGAGAAAAGGACAATCAAGTTAAATATCTTCATAGAGTTTATGTTTTGTTTTTTTAACAGTTTACTGTGCATTTGACTAAAGGTGGAGGTCCAGTGCGTGGCAGGATTTTAACTTCCCGTTAGACTAGTTGTATGTCACCTTATTCCTAGCCCCAAGACACCATGTGTGGATTACAGAGAGCCGAAGTCATGACGTCACGTCCGAGCCGACCTCTGTTCCACTAGCTTCTGTAACTCGATGTAATCTGCCATTCAGGATTTCTTCAATCTGTCTTTCTTGAAAGATTTTGCGTGCTCCTGTCCATATCATAAATAAACAAAATGGCACCCACTACAGCAGCCGCTAGAAGAAACTGAGAGCCTTCGTGATGTTTAAAGTTAAGCAACGATTACTTTGTGAGCACAGAAAAAAACTACAGCTCCCATGGAAAGCTACAGGCGTGGCTGCACGGGCACGTAAATCATCGTGACTAGGTGTCGTTCATGTACATAAAATTCACCACAGCTCTCTTCCGCAGCCATTTCTCCAACTTGTACAGCGTTCGCTTCTCTCCGCGACACCTGATATTAAATATTAGACATTAAATAAACAGCAATATTAGATTGTTTTAAGTTCGTCCTGATTTACACATATATGAAGCGAGCCACACGAAAAACAGTTGAGAAGGGCTCTGCTCCGCGGCTCGATGTTTAGTCCTCAGCATAATTACAAACGTCAGCCGGGTTTTAAATGAAGTCGCCTTACTTCTGGAACAGAACGTCGGCTCTCTGCAGACGGCCTTGTTCACTCAACTGCCGTTTGCCGCGTGCGACAGCATTACTTCAGTTTGATTGTTGGTGCAGCAGTGAACAGTGCAACTTGTCCCCAAACTCATAACATTTTAGCATTTTAGGGAAGTCCCACCCATAATTCGCGCAGGGTATATTGGGCCTACGAAGAACGTGGATAAGGTGTAAAGCACAACGGACAGAAAATGTTGAAGCTTTAAAAGTAGCACTTGCAGGGCATATATGACATATATGTCTATGTACATATGAAATACTTTACTGCTATATAAATTGATATTCATAGAGCTGTAATTATTCACACTATACACAGTGATGTGACCTAACTCATTGTTAGTCTGTGCGTTTCTTGTCATAAAACAGTAATTTGACTTTCCATATTTAGAAATAGCTGTTTCAGTTTATTTAAGTGGTGTGTGTGTGTGTGTGTGTGTGTGTGTGTGTGTGTGTGTAAAAAGGAGAAAGGAGCCATTTAAATGTATTTAACTTCTCTCTTCTTCCTCTATACCAGCAGTAAAATTAAGATGAAAAGGTAAAAAGTATTTTCTATCATCGCCCTCCTCAATCTTCACAAAATGCATCTTCAACGGCGTACATGGGTCAGCGCCACACTTATCTTGTGCATTACTTTCCCAAGTTGTCAGTCTCTAGCAATTTGTCTTTGTCTTATCAGCAATTAAAACTGGGAGGTCACCGGCTCGAACTGAGTCTGTGAAACACAGCTGTGCTTGCAGCCACTTGCTGGAGGCGAGTATATGAATCTGGTTCCCAGGTGAGAGTTTGTCTTGTCTGTCTTGCCTCGAGTCGGATCCTCGCTGTTCCACTTAAACCTCCGGTCAAAATGTCATGCATTTTTCACTACTGCCATCTGCTGCATCTCTCCAAGCCTAACTTTGTGTTTGTTCACACTCAAAGTTGCTGGTCAAAAGTGCTGTTGAGTCTCGGGTCGGTGAGCGTGACATGATGTTTGATGCAGTTTGGCAGTTTGTTAGCGAAGCAAACTCGACTCGGTAAGACGACGATGGCGAGTCCATCGAAATTGAATTTTCCGGGGTAAGAATCTTTGATAAGGGATTTGGATTCAATAAAATGCTATCAAACCTCCAACCCTAAACACAGAGTCTTGCAGAGGAGGGAGACACTGTCAGCTGCAACACGCAGCAAAGGGTTTATGTAAAATGTCTTAATGTGAAGGAACATTAGCACTTACAACCGCGCGATATAGAGGCTACCAATCGTCTCTGCCGTTGGCTCACTGTAATAACAGCAAACAAACTGTACCGTTAATGTGACATTGATGTATTGGTGTTTACAGAATGTTTCCCTTTCTCCTGCAGTCGTTTCTGTCCAATTTAACCTATTTGTCAGAGCACCAAGCTGTTGCCGGAGGCGAAGAGATGTACGGTCTCCATCGCAGAGTGGGAAAATAATTCCCCGCATTTACCCTGCAGCGGTATTGAAAACCACTCTGAAATCGGATTTGTCCACCTGCCTTACATGAAACATATCTTCTCATAAAAGTTTTAGAGCACCTCTGCGCAAAACAGACTAAGACTATAGACTATAATCTAATCTGAAGCATAAAAGCATGGATTTGACGACTGGACTCACTATAGGCCTGTATTTATACAAACACGTCCAATCTGATCTTCCTATGTAGCCTCAGGTTTATGATTTACTCAGATTTAGCCTCCAGTGACAACATCTTATCTGAGCTCCGCAGAGATAGGTCAAATTGCTGCACGTTGGTGAATCAGCCATTGAGGCCTCTAATTGCTAATTCTGTCAGTTTAATTAAAGTTCAAAACTACAGCAGCCTCTTTAAACCATCCAAGCATATCTCTGGGCTAAGTCTCTTATGTAAAAAATAGCTGTGGGCTGATTGGAGGTTTTTTCTTTTTCCATTTTGAAAGAGTCCTCTCTTTATTTCTGCACAGTCCCTTTAGCCTTGCACTTGGATTTACCTCGAAGGTTGTTCTGCCAATGGGCTCCTATAGCGACTGGCTTTATTCTCAACACTCCAGTGACGAATCCAGGGTCGAGATGTAAAACGGGTCAAAGGTTTACTTCTGTTCGAGCTTCTGTGTCACAAGAATAACAAAAGTTGTCAAGGAAATGTCTATTTTTGACACTGAGGTCCCAAACCAAATAAGACATAACACAATTGCCACTGCTGTGTATACGCTGTCTCCAGATCTGCTTGCCATGCCTCTCTGTTTAACGAACTTGCCACTGGCAAGGTAGACAGGCTCAATCGGTTGTTAAGGTGAAACACGGCTCTCTTTAGAACTCTTTGTCTAATCAATCTAATATTTACTTCCACCTCTTAAAGTGTGGATACTGTTGCGGCCTTTGAGGATTTTCTTTTGTGCCTTTTCACATTCTGGCGTAAGTCTTTAAAGTCGACCCAGCTTTGATTTATTTTTTGTGAAGAGAGAAAAGTAAACCTGCAACCTAAAGCCCCCTGTGTAAAACACACTCGCTGCTAGACAGGTGGATTCAATCTTCAACTAGGCAGAACGGTGTTTGTTTTCCAGGTGCACTCATCTCTCGCTCTCAGTCTGTCTCTAATCTGATAGTATTTCTGATCCAGGGCCAGACAGAAACAACTGTCACCCGCAGCCACTTAGAATAACAAGCAGCTTCAGCAGGTCTGCAGGGCCAAACCACGACTCCTGGAGCATTAAATACACTTGGCATGCGAGAGGATCGCAGTTCTGACTGGAGAGCATATTGGTCCCATACTGTAGGGCTACAGTGCAGGATGCCAAGGAGGAGCCCTGGAGGATTTCATACCTGGGCAAGCACCAAATAAAAACAACTCCAGTAACGCTGACTTCACTTTAGCTTCAGCTCAAAGCTCGTGTTGCTGCAGCAGCTGCAGGGGAAGCTGTTATGCTGTTGGTATTATATTGAAAATACAAAGAAAAAGGTAGGGTTTGAAAAAAGGTATGTTCTGTGTTATTTGTCTCTCGGCAAATATATTTCTAATTGAAGTCTAACTGCGCGTTTTTATTTATTTATTTATTTTAGTCCAAAAGAGAATTTCTTTTCAGTGCTGCAGTTTTTGTTTCTGTATATGATATACTGGAGGTTTCTATATGATCCTATTGGGTAAACAGTACATGTTTAGTATGAAGACAAATTGCAGGAGCCATTATTCCCAGTTTGATGACATATTTCCAATTCTCTTAGATGATGTTGTTTCTCAAAGGCAGCTAAAAAAAAAAACAATCTAGTTTTTCCAGTTTCCAGTGCTGCACGTGCCTTAGCTAAGAACTTGTACTTAGGGAAACAATGTATGACTTTATATAGTTCCTTTATTTGGAGGAGGAGTCCATTTTTTGTTGTTGGGCTTTTTGTAGTGATTCCATGATGGAAGTATTTAGCCAGAATTCTTGGGGAGCAAATACATTTAGTTTACACGAATCCTTGAAGGGAGAATAAGGTCTTGAAGAGCTATTATTGGTTGTTTAAAAATCTCTTAAACCAAGTCAGCGTCTTCACTCAAAATGATTAAGGACACAGTGAAGTGTCAGTTGGCATCTTAAGCGTCTGTGATGTCATGAAGTCCAGAATCAGACGGGAAACGCAGGTAGGGTATCATTTCGAGAGGGACTGGATATCATTTTGAGTGTGACTTCGCAAGCATGGAGTGTCTGGAGATCCATGGTGATTTGGAGCTGTGGAGGACTGCTGGCCACAACTTGCTAAATCCATGTTGTTGGATCAGAAAGTGGCTGCTACGCTAATGCTAACACAAAGTGCAGTTAAGCGAAGTTGGGAGGGGTTCTAGATAAACGAACAATTAATGCAGGGCACGTGTTTTTGAGGAACATCTTGCTTTGCTTTGCTTTTTTTGTCTGTTAAGTATCATTTTCCTCAAACATCTTTACAGCAATAAAACAGGCCTATCTTACTGTACAGTAAATGTTTTTGTATATTTCGCATTCATGCTTTTAGCCATAGTCATTGCCAACAGAATTGGGGACTTCGACTTCAGAGACCAGGGGTGGAAGAGAAATGAAGAGTTCGCAGCACCTCACATCCACTGAGTCTAACTGCGAGTTAGGTAGCGAGCCAGGTATGTTAGATTTACACAATTATCAAATGTTTCACTCTGTAAAGCTGACAAACAGATGACATCTGGCCTCTTCCTCACTTAGTTTACAGGTTTATCAAGTAGGAGGTTATTGTTTCTCTCCTATTACACTCAGGAAGACAGACTCCCCCTGGAACCATCATGTACAAGCTCATACTAACTCAATGTAGGGGGTAGGGGATAAAGACAGATGACATGAGGCTGCGGTATGCATCTGTTTAACTATGTATGTGTTTGCAGGCCTGTTTGTACCGCGGTTGTCTATCTCTGCATGAATTTTGTGTGCGTTTCCAACGGAAGGAGTAATTAAAAGGCAGAGAATATGCATGAAACGGCACAGGCAGTTTAAAGATACATTATCAAAAAGACTGCCAGGCATCTGAACATGCAGTTAGAAATATTCAACCCCTGGCAGAACAGAGGAAAAGAAACTGTGGAAAGTCTATGGACTTACAAAGTTTATATCTATTCACACTAGTCCCATTTCTTTTGGGTAGTTATACCCAAAACAACAGCAGCAGCAGCAGAGGAGACAGTAGCATGAGAAGGTGGAGGCAGCCTGCCAGATGATCAGCGCGCCCTCTTAGAGACTCCTGGTTGATCTCTTCCTGGTTGGGTGAGTCGTACGGAGAGACCGAGGCCGCCGGGTGGTTGTTGCGGTTGGAGCACATGTCGTAGAGGTTTCCGGAGAACTGCATCTTCTTGGATTCTTGGCGGAGAGATTCCCAGACAGCTGCCGCTTCCTCCGGACAGCCGGCCATCGCCACGTTGGCGCAGTCATGGAACTCATCCCATGACCTGAAGAAAAGAGGAGGAGGAGAGAGATGAAGAGACGTGAGGACACCGTTAGGTGTGTCACATGACACCAAAAGCCAAAACTCGCAACCGACCCAAAACCAAATGAGTAAAAAGGTTATAAGAAGTCATAACAGCAGTTTTGCACCGGAAAATAGTACAATTCTACACATAGTTTTGGTACAAGAATATTGGACAGCTTGAATTACCAGGGGCAAAGTTCCTGTGTTTATGACAAATGGAGGTGGTGGATGATGGGAACCTTAGTCCAGGCAAAAATCACTGCAGTGGAGGATGAGCCCTACTGCAGGTCAGCAAATATATTTCAGATATTTCAGATACCTATCATCAGGTATTTAAATGTTTCTCATTTAAGTCTGCAGCACATCTTTGAAACCACTGACAATTTTTTTTACTAAAAGTCATAAAAATATATTGCATAATCCAAGTGGCTACCATGTCTAAACACAATGTATATAAAAGTTTACCTTGCATTATTTGTGTGAATTTGACCACTGAATTGTTTTTGCATGGCTATATGGACAATGCTGTTCTGTCTGTTGTTCTGTTCACCACTTTGGTCCATACCGAAATATCTCAAAAAGTGTTGGATTGATTGCGATAAAACTGTGGACCGACATTCGTGGTTCCCAGAGGATGAATCTTACTGAATTTGATGACTTTCCCTCTTTTGCCGCCTTCCTTTCATCCTGTTGAATATATCAACATCTATACGACAGATTTGCACAACATTTTGTACGGACATTTTTTCAGGGTTCCCAGATGATGTTTCCCATTGACTTTGGTGATCCCCTGACTTTTTCTCTAGCACCATGAGGTTGATGTTTGTGGTTTTGAGTGAAATGTCCCCATGACTTTGGTACAGACAATCATGTTCCCCTCAGGATGAACTGTAATAACTTTGGTGATCCCGCAATTTCTAATTCCAATACTTTGGTTTATGACCAAATACCTAAAAACTGTACAGCTGTACTTTGTGTTTAGTGATATGTGTTGTCATGTGATATATGAGCATGTTAGCATTTAGCTCAAAGCACCACCGTGCCAAAGTACACCCTCAGAGAACTGCTGTGTCATGTTTTCCCTGACAGTCGAATATACAACTTGCCATAGATGTGTCTTCGCTTCATTGACTTAATACACAATTGAACCACAACTAAAACCCAAGCCGATAATCTCCTAGAGACACATGATTATCCCGACTAGTGTATGGTCACATGATTTCACTAATGAAGATCGAAACACACAGCTCTGAAAATGACGAAGATGCGGCGACAGTGAAGCATTAGCCCTCTCACTGAGTCAGTTCAAAATCAATCTATTTGTTTGCTCCCTTGACTTCTTTTTGCAGTTGCCAAGAGACCATCTGCTGATCTTCACTGCTCCGAGAGCAAAGGTCGCCCTGTGGGTTAGACTGAAACGTGGAAAAAACCTTCATTAGTTCAGGGAATGGAAAAGCTGTCATGAACTGGGTGTTGGTTGAATCACTGCTGTGTTATATCCATCAGAAGCAAAACAGACTTTTGAAACACTTTCTTAGACCTGAGCAGAGTAACAATAAGGAGGGGGGAAAAAAAGGAGAGAGTTAAGAAGAGGAGGAAACGATGATGAAGGGGAGACAGAAGGAAGTAATCTCTCTTGGATATAAACATCCTTTTTTTTTTTTTTTTTTTTCTTCAGTGAAACACAGTATTCAACTTTATTCCAATAACCTTCAAGCTCCACATCCAAAGCTGAGTCTGTCTGACTGTAATTGGCTGCTAATTCTCCCTCTCATCATCAATGTGTTGACTAAGTTGTCTCAGAGGAAATACTGGCTGAGTGTTAACTAGAAGACGAGAGAGGGAGGGCTGGTGGAGAAAGCAGAAGCAGATGGCTCTGTTCGAAATTTGCCTGACACGAAACACTTATACACTTAAAGCACTTCAACACAAAAAACAGAAAAGTCCATATAATTAATACCGCGATGAACAGCAGGCCGCTTTCCAACTTTCATAACAGAGAAGCGATGTGCTTGTGTCAGTTATTACTACAAGGTTAGATGAGGCTGCAGATTATGTTAGGGTTTTCATAAAATTATTTTACAATTTCATACATTTTAGCATGAAAAGATTATTAGAAACGGCGGCTGTTGTCTTTTTACTGCAGCAGCATTGTGTTTGAGCCGTGCCATCAAGCGTGGATTTAAGAATTTGAGGGGAATTATGAGACAGTAGAAATACATGTAATACATAAATGAGAAGGTAACTAGTTGAAGGGCTCTGGCGAAATCGTTAATTGCATGACTTTTCACGAGGCATGTAATGTAACATTTCATTGTTGAGGGTTAACTGCCATTTTACTTTACATTTACTTACAGCACGGCCTCAACTCTCTCTCCCCCAGCAAAAAAAACCCCCTACTGACTATTTATAGGGTGTTCAATTAACACAAAGACTGCTTCAGCCAGTACCAAACAAAAGTGGGTGGACTACACCGTAAACTTATAATCAGAAAATCAAACACCATTCACGAGCTTACGCCTCAGCTCATTAACCCTTCCGAGTGGGTCGTTAATGGTAAATAATGACTAAAACATTACTTAGACTGTGTGAGAAAAACAAAAGAAGACCCCTCCATTTGGTCTGACCCAATGATGTCAGCCATGACATCACCAACACTGTAAAAATCAGAAAATGCTGGGTGGCCCCCTCCCAAACATTAGTCCAGCATGCAGGGCCCAAACAAAGGAACAAATAATGAAACCCTGTTCAAAACTTGCAACTCAGATAAAAGTAACTGAAACTAACTTGTGACTGCGTGTTTGCTTTAACCTACATATGCTTTGATGTGGACTGTAACTTAATGCCAACGCAAACAAACCCGGGAGAGTAAGTGATGCAATGTTACAAAAGCAATGGTGAATAATAGCAAAATGAACACGTGTAGAAAATGATAACGTAATGTGTAAGATTAACCTAGAAGGGACAAGCGGTGAGCAGAACTCTCACCGGCTTCGTCACCCAGACACAGCGCATCGCTAGTTCAATAACCCGACTCCGTCGTATTGGTATAAACATTGAAAGCCATTGCAGCCATTTTGCCAAGTGAGACCGATCCTGGCTGTGAGAAATTCCTGACATCTCCTGACTTGTATTTACGTCTGGAAGGCTGACGGGAAATCTTTCCTGATGGGGCTGCTCGTACACTCGGTCTGAACGGGTATGTACCAGGCATCATCATACGGGCGTCACATCTTTAATCCATGTAAACACGCAGAAATTAAACTAATATCGAGCATCGAGTTTGATGGCTCCTAATTTTCCCACTAAGTGTCACAACTGTTCCTTTTAACCATTTACGCGACATGTCTTTCCATAACACAGCAAGAGGCCTCTTTGCTCAGCGGCAGTTCTGAGCGAAGGTACACAGGAGAGACAAAGATCTAATGTACTGTTGTTGAGTCCAGCAGCCTCTGAGTGCAGCAGTTCATCACTTTTGATCCATTACTGCAGTTGGTGAGGGATTGATCACCAGAATTTAATTCAGACAAATAAGATCATGACGGTCATGATGGGTTGGGACGCGCTCCTTTGTTGCAGTCCTACGTCGAGATGCCCTGAAGGCGTCCTTGCTAATCCTGCGAAGTGTAGCTGTAATTCTCACCGAGACTCAACTCCTGAATCACAACTCTTACAGAACTCATTACAGAAGCAAGAAGTGACAACATTTTCTCATTTTGGAGGACTTTCCTTGTCTGAACTGTGTGTCATTTTGAGGACATTTGCTTCTGATCATAAGTACAGAAATACACACACACACACACACACACACACACACACACACACACACACACACACACACACACACACACACACACACACACACACACACGTTTATATCTCCCTCTGACAGATTCCAGAACCCATCTTCCCTCTTTGCTGCCACATGCTGTACACAGAAATCATTTCTTTACATCCAATCTTCAGCCACTTATTCAATGAATTCTGTGACTGTGTCGACTCGGCGAGGAAGGCACACTCATGAACACTCCCACATGCAGCTTTGTAAAATGAACAGCCACCGTCACCGCTGCAGGCCAGGCCTCCCTTGATGACTCTGCGTGTGTGTGTGTGTTTGGCCTGTGTCCAGGGCTTAAACACTCCAGTGGTCCACCTCTGACAGAGCGCTGCTGTAGGAGGATGGCTGCTTACCTGCTGCTGTGGAGGAGCAGCTGATGGGGGGGGGGGGGGGAGGGGAGCATCTGGCTATCATCTGTGTATACATGTTTGTGTGTGTGTGTGTGTGTAAGAGTGCGTCTACGAGACAAGAAGGATGACAAAGTTAGAAAGAGAAAGAGATGTTGCAATGTTTTTTTGTTTTTTTTTTAGTTTTCTGGTGTGCATGAGTTTGTCTTCCTGCAGTGTGTGTGTGTGTGTGTGTGTGTGTGTGTGTTTGGGCGTAGGTGTGTGGGTCTTCACTTAAGTCACAGGTGGTGCAGAGACAGCAGAAACACAGTGAGGACACTGACAGACAGCCAGATGCTTTCACAATAATAAAACCTCCTGAGAGCGTGTGTGTTCTGCAGCTAACATGCTGCTGCTGACATCCGAAAACCTCCAAACCCCAGTTCGGAGCGTATTTTTCTATGTTTTTTGACTGGAAATGAATATACGAAGCCATATGTTCATCTGGATGTTGCCTACATTTTATGGCTCTGTGTCACAGGATGCATTTACTGACATCTGGGGTAACATTTCACACTTTTAGCTCAACAAAGTTGTTTCAGGAAATTGGAGAGGGCAATCGAGTGCACGTGATGGAGCAGCAGCATTCAGAACAACATGTCACCATGTGTAAAGGAAGTTCGACATTTTGAGGAAATACACCGTCTTGTCGGGAGTTAGATGAGAAGATTGATACCACTGTCATGTTTGTACCATAAACATGACGCTGGAGCCAGCAGCCGCTTAGCTTAGCTTAGCATAAAGACTGGAAGACAGGGGGAAACAGCTAGCGTTACTCTGTCCAAAGGTAAAAACCCCCACGCCTACCAGCACCTCCGAGGCTCACTACTTAACATGTATCTTGTTTGTTTAATCTGTCAGTGGAAAACGATGGTGTTGTGGGGGGCTATGTGCTGGACAGTTTCTTGGCTGGGAGCAGTGACTCCCCTCAGCAAGCCCACGGTGACGACAAGATAGCGTGTTAATCAGTGAGCTTTAAACCAGGCAGACACTATACAGATTACGCAGATTAAGCCAGGCTTTAGCCCTCGGTCTAATTTTAGAATCAAGCCAAATGTCTGCCAGATCGGTTGTTGTTTGACGTGTTGCGGTTTTTAGCATTTCCACGGTCTGATCTCCCTCGTGGCTGCTGTGCAAAGATCTGTTACAAACTGTAGTGAGCTCGTTTTCATGTTATTGGAGTCGTGATTACAGGTCGTGGTCTTGACTGAGACTGCTGTGATATAAAACTTTCCATTCATAGTAGAATAGTACAAAGTAACGCTGACTCTCTCTCTTTTTGTCAACATCGTTGAGGCCATCTAGTTTGAATTAACTTTACTGCAGGCCAATTGAAATGCGCTGTGTGAGTCAGCACAATGTACCAGATTAGTAGAAACGCAGAGAGTCTGCGCAGTGCTGGTAGGCCGATTTTTACCTTGCAACAGAGCCAGGCTAGCTCTTCCCACCTGTTTCCAGTCTTTGTGCTAAGCTAAGCTAACTGCTGGCTCTAGCTTTATACTTAACACACGGACATGAGAGTGGTATCGATCTTCTCATCTAACTCTCGGCAAGAAAGTGAATGAGCGTAATTCTCACGATGTTGAACTATTCCTTTGAACTTTGATTTTGGTGAAAATCAGGAGTGGAAATATTTTGTAAGATGTTTTTGTTGTTATTACCTATGTTCTCTACTATTATCATACACTACATCGTGACTTTTTTAGATTCATTTTACTATAAAGTCATTATAGTGCTAAACTAGCTTAGAACATTCAACAAAACAGCCAAGCTTCACTATCAGAGCTGGAAATAACACAACATGGATGTTAAAGTGATTTTTATCTAAAGCATCAGTTATGCGGCTCTTTTTTTCCCCACATCCTGCAGGAACCTCTGAAAGCGTCGTGACGATTCTGTCCAAGGCTGATGTACTAAAAGGTTAAAAAAAAATCCTGACGCAGCCTTTTAGATCCAGCGAGTTGCAAGAAGCGAAGAAATGAAAAGAATTCAGCTATCCTGAGGACGAGTTTGACAAAGCTTTTCTATTAAAATCATCACACTTCAGCGGCAGTGGCCTTCATCGGGTTTACCGGGTTGACGTGCTTCAAGAAGGCTTCCTTCACCTTGTTGAAGAAAAAAAAACTCCTGCTATTTTCCACTCACACAAGACTTGATCTATATTTTGCAGTTGCAGTATCTAAGTTGTGTTAAACAACATGTATAGGCTTTTCACTTTCTTATATGAGACAGGTCTTTTGTGAAGATGACGGAAGGAAGGAAGAATGGAAACGCTTCCTTCTTGCCCCTTTAAATCATTCCTAACTCTACACGATACCCAGATAGAGGAGCAGAACTTAGGGATGTGATGGCGTCTTTGTTTGGCAGCAGTTTAAATTCCGACTGCTGCATCCTCAATGAGCTGTAGCGAGGCAGGAGTAGGAATAAAGACGCTGCAATGAGAGGCAATGAAAGCATGAATGGCCTTATCTAAATCTGTAGAGAATAAAAATGTAAAGGCAAATCAATGGGCGGCCGTGAAAGAGGACTGAGTGAAAGAGAACCTAATCTTGTGGGGGATATTTCTAATGTCACTTTAGAAAATATTTATATAGTAACTCGTGATTTTGCTGTGTTGTATTAACACCTTGAGTACCTCATGGCGTACCCAACGACATCTTAGTATTCATTTATCATATCATATAATAAGTTATATGATACGGGCTTATATAAGTTCTTTTGAGTTCATGGTATTTTTCTCATGTGATATCTGTGTAATAGTATATGATGGGGACTGGGATACAAACACACACACACACACATCAGGATCATGGCATTGTGTAACAACCAACCAGAATAACAGCAGCTGCACAGCCCACTGCGTGATATTGAATAGATTTTTTACAGAGCATAATACAGAATACGATAGAATTACATTCATGCAACACTTATGGGGTCCTGACTACTGCTCGTGAGAGAGATCGTTTTAGCGATCAGTAGACTGTAACCAAGGAAACACATGACACATTTTACCTTGCTCCTCTTTACACTTCACAAATACTTTAGCTAAAAGGTCTGAACGACCTGAGAGTTTTCTCAGTGTTATGTTGCAGCTACATGCTGTCATTCAGAGAAATCTCTTCAAACTTTGAACACAATACTTTATTTTATTTTTTTTTATTGTTTGTGCATTCTGATGTATTCGAAAATACGTCCTGAGTCCCTCTTTGGTGATTCGGTGTCTTTGATTGAATATCCACACTCTCGCGGTGTTTTGCCGCAGCGGGTTCAATCGACATAATAGATCTGGATTTTCTATCATGAGAGCTCCTCATTCACACGTGTTTGTTATCAGAGGAGCTCATTGTCGGGTTACTTAGTAAGGATGCGCCTCTTCCCTGCTGAATAGTATCAGAGTTTCTTGAAAGCAGTGGGAGGAAGTCAGGTGACAGTTTTATAGAGAGACAAAGTTGGGGTGGATGGATGGGACAATAAAATGTTAGGAGACAGATGTTCAACGTGACTGCGATCATCCCTTATTGAACCGTAACCCAGTCCTGTAGCCAGATGGCCTGATAACCCGTTCTATTATTTTTGAGTCCGTTCATTAATCATTGTAAACGATAATGGGAAATAATGGAAATATTGTCAATATTTACTCGGGCTGTGCCCGACTCAGAATTTTGTCAGTTGAACCAGATTTGGCTGTTTAATATGAATATTTCGACTATTTGTTCCTTTTTTTCAAATAGCCTATCAAGCAGCGCTTTCTTAAACTGTCAGATTTTTGAACGGGGTTCGGCGGGACGTTCAGGGTGTCAGCGATGTTCACATAATATAGGAAACTAGTCAAGTTGCGAACTACGCTACCGACGGATCAAAAATGTGCAACAACATTTTTTGACATTTTCCGACACAAGATATCAAACAAAAGCCAGAGACTAGATCGTATTAAGTTGCTGTCAGCTGTAAATTCACCACTTGAAGAATCTCAGTCGACTGATGGGTGTCAGACTGATGGTTTGACTCTCAGACTTTCAGGGGGCAGCCCTAATATTTACGTTTCAGAATTCAGATTGATTCATTTTCTCACTGAAATGTTGTGAGAGGCTGCTGCAGCTGTTGCGTCATGATCCTTATGCAAGATTCTGTGATTGTGATCTTCTTGCTAAACCAATTCATGCATGCAAAGTATTTTTAATTTAGTCAAAAAAAACAAAACAGCATTACAGTTACACTTTGTTACATTTTTGTGCAAAAGACTTTCATAATGCCAATGCAACACAGTAAGTTACATCCTGACAGCACCATATGGCGTTATGTCAGTGAAACAATATGACAGCATAAAAACGACATAGTCACCAAATGTATCAGTGTAACTACACTGAGAGCACAGAGGTGTCACTCATTGGAAAAGCACACTTGTAAGTGCTGCTGTTGGTTGAAAGCTGGATTTAGAATGAATTTTGGGTTTCATGGTAGATAGACCGTCTGAATCCGGTCCAAACCGTCCTGCCACAACAGATCTAACCAGAGCGATGTCACGCCATCAAACTGATTTAGTTTTCAACAGTGATTTGTAAAGGTTTTTGGAAGGAACAGACAAATGATGTTGTCATTATTTACACCTAAGATGTTTTTTCCTACCATATAAGCCATATTTAGGAAAAGACTCGGCCGTAGCCAGGATTTTAGAAGCACTTGCGACTGCCCTGCACCTTCACCACTCTCAGAAACTGTGACCAGACACAAAAACTAATTGTTTTTAATTACTTAGATTTGTATTTTTTATTCAGTTAACTATTCAGTTGTACTATCTGTAATTCCAAAGCCTTCTCCAGTTGGTCAGTAATACAGTTCCAGGGGAGAACACTGAAGTATTTATGTGTTTGAAATTATTCTTTTAAAACATACTTTTTTATAAAACTCACACACTGCCACGAATCACAGTTCTTAAGAGTTGGAGGGATTTCACCTCGAATTTGATCTCAGCTACACACCTGTGAGGTTCCGTGACTGCATCTTGGACGGTTGTGACGCCATTGTGTTGACAAAATCTGTCCACAGATGGACAGACATTTCAACACCACGCAGAGACCAATGTGAATGGGGAAAAAAAAAGTCTTCTCTGCACTCTGGTGTCTCAAGCACGTATGTTGGCGTCACATTCACAGCTTTAACAAGTGATTTTAACCATTAATAAACTCATTAGTGATAACCTGTAAAGCCTTTATAACTTTGCCGTACTGTAAAGTGCTCCCTATTGTTGCACCTGAACCTCACCTGTTCTTTTTAAAGCTGCAGCAAAAAGGTTACTGTTTAATTCCATTGTGCCTAATTCCTCTGTATCTTTAGCCCCAAATATTTCCTTTTCACCTCACCTACTCTGGATCCGCGGTGAATGATTGCAGCTGCATAATGCCTATTGTGAAAATGAGGAATAAAAGCAGCGCTGCACTCCTGGGAGAGCTCTGACAATGGAGCAGCCTTGGCCTAGATGCAAATCATAGCCTCTTATTCAGACTACACTGTAAGCATGCGCGTGTGTGTACGTTTGAGTGTGCGTGTGCTTGCGGATCTTCAGAGGGGAGAGCCATGCTACCCCCTCATTAGGTGGCTCTGATAGAAGCGCTAAAACCATGTTCCTGGGTGGGAGGGGGGGGGGGGGGGTTGGGGGGGCTGAATAGAAAAACTGAGTGGAGGGATGGAGGGAGGTGAAAGAAGAGAGGGGGAAAGAGAGAGCCAACAAAGAGGAGGAAGAAGGACAGAGGGATGGAGAGAGCGAAAGAAAGAAGTGAGGTGAGGACACAGGGAGTGTAGATTGGGGAGAAGTGTGTGTGTGTGTGTGTGTGTGTGTGTGTGTGTGTGTGTGTGTGTGTGTGTGTGTGTGAGCTCTTATGTCCCTGCATTACGCAACACTCACACTAAGGTGGCCGGGTTGCAGGATTAGTAGTTTAATTGGTACCTCAAGGAATAGAAGAGACTTAACAACAGTGGAGTGGTACCACGGGTGGGCTGCAGGGCCATGGTGACACGCACACACACACACACCCAAGTTGTTATTCTACTGGGGAGGAAATTTTCTTGAACCATTCCCATACCCTTATTTTAAATCAAAAGTCACGGTTAAAACCAAACTCGTTACGCGTCATTGTGTAGGGATAAAAATGATGCCGAGAAGAGGAACAGTGAATGAAACTATACTTCATGCTAACATTTGCTAATTAATGCTAAATACAAAGTACAGCTGAGGCTGATGGGAACGCCATTCGTTTGGGGGGGGGGGGGGGGGGGGGGGGGGTCATCAAAGTAATTACAATTGAGGGGACATGAATGCCTGTAGAAAAAAAAAAGTCAATCTCAATCTCACAGAGGAAAAGTCAGAGGATCACCAAAGACATTAGGTTTCATCCTCTGAGGACCACGAATGTAGGTCGAAAAATGAATGGCAACCCATCCAGCAATGGCTGAGATATTTCAGTCTGGACTAAAGTGGTGGACGAACTGGACTGACACTGCCGTCCAAAGAGCCACGCTGCCGGCATGGCTCAAAAAGGAGGGCGGGAACCAGGAAAGGAGAGTCGAACCAGAAAGTAAAGTAAAGCTTGAGCCAAGATATCCGTGAGATGACTGGTACTGCAAGGAGAGGCTCACACATACACACGGTCCTCACAGGAGGATAGATTCAGAAGACCTGCATTAGGTTTTCCTCTAGGACTAGAACGCCATGCTTTGTAAGATCTCTGTGAAAATGTGTCTTGAACAAAAAGGAAAATCTTCCCTGGAGTCAGGCACGGTGAGCTGAGCAACAACACCTCCCTGTGAACTATCTGTTGTCTGTAAGCTGTATTACATAGAGCGTGTGTAGAGCGCGTTTGCAAAAGCCCCATTCATAATGTAGCGAGGAAAGAGGGCTGCATTAAAGAACTACTTAACCTGTCAGCTGTGCAGTGCAGCAACTTTATTTGTGTAGCGTCTCCTTTGACCTCTTCGGCTGACCTCCGCTGTTCCCAGCATCTGTGTACAGTCTGCTGTGATGATTCTGTGCACTTCAGGAGTTCAGTATGATTTTGGTACTGTGCTAATTTCACTCGACAGAAACACTGCTCTCAGATCAGCGATCCTATTCTGAGACCCTTCACCCATTAATGGCTCCTTTCCCTGGTCGAGAGGATGCGACTTCTCAGGAAGATGGATGGCAGGGGCATGTATAAATAGAGTGGTGAGCGGAGATGACAGAGAGAGGGAGGGAGGGGTGATGGATGGATATAGGATGTAGAGAAATGGAGAAAGAAAAGGTGGGGAGGAGAGAAGGGAAGTGAGAGATGTTCTGCATGTTTAATCAGCGTCATCAGGCCTCCAGCCGAAACACCGAGAGGCTGCGAAAGAGAGCTGCAGCGTGAAGATATGCTCGGAGAGGAGAGGAGGCGGCGCTGCTAGGGAGTGTGCAAAGTTAAAATCATTAATTAAAATTATTTTTTTACGAAGAAATCAGTATATCCTTGGTATATCCTAGTATTTGGCTTACTGGTATTTTGTTTGCCACAATATCTGTGCAAGTGGGAGCTCAAAATTGTTTATCACTTAAAGGACAAGTTTGGCATTTTGGGGAAACACACTTCTTCACTTTCTTGCCGAGAGTTAGATCAGAAGACTGATGGCACTCTCATGTCTGTGTAGTAAATATGAAGCTACTGCCAGCAGCTGATTTACTTAGCTTATCACAAGGACCTGGTGGGACCAGTAACTTCCCGATGGCTCCGCTAGTTGCCAGGCAACTGGTCATGACCAAGAAATAGTCCGGCACATAACCCACCGTAAAGCATTTCTGTCGTTTTTACACCCGCTTTTTGTATGTATTAATAAAAAGAGATAGAACGTGTAAATTAGTGAGCTTTAGAGGCGCTGGTAGGCTGATTTTGTTGCCTTTGGACAGAGCTAGAGTTTCCCCCCGTGTCCAGTCTTTGTGCGAAGCTACAAAGCACCCACCAAAGCTTCAAATTTAGACATGAGAGTGGTATCAATCTTCTCATCTACCTCTCAGCAAGAAAGTGTTTCCCAAAATTCCGACGGGCCACACAGGCAGTTAACTAGCTGGGGAACAGATACTTCCTGGCTCCTTGTGTTACACTATGTCATGATTTAAATCATCAATGTGCACAGTGCTGAGGCTACAGGATCCGATTCAACGGTGTCATAGGAAACAGCCACTCCGAGGCCTGAATCCTAGACACTGTTCCCACAAACGTCCAAATGTCCAGAAATCGTTTTATCCACTTTTGAAAAGGGGAAAAAACAATAGCTGTGGCATCATTACAGCTCATATTTGCTTCCACTAAAAGTGAGGACTTCATGGTGGAGGTTAAAACCACTGAATTTGAATGTAGCATTTATTTTTTTTTAACACCAGTGTCAAATTAACCGTGATGCAATTTGTAGAAAACAAATGATACACTGAACAAGATAAACACGTTGGAAGCGATTTCTCCTTCAACTTCGACTGACACCTGGCAGCGCTGCGGCAATCTAGCAGTCATGCTGCATAAATCACTGTAATCGTTCTGTTTGTGTAAATGAAAGACTCAATATCCCTCTCATATAGTCCTAGTCGGTGAAATCATTTCTTATCTTATCAGCGACTTTATCACAGTCCTGCGATGCGGGCTTGTCAAAGACACATCACGAGGGGAATTCTCAGTGGCAAATGAAAATGAAAGAAATATCAGCAGTCTTGATGTCACTCTGGTGCGCCGGCATCTTCAGTGCCATGCTGTTGATGACAAGGAACAAAGGTACTAACCGCAGCAGTGTTCTCTTATTTACGTAGGTGACAACACTGAAGAGTCTAATTCAAAGCATGTAGTAAATGTAACAGACCATGATTGACAGGCTGTATAGACCACTAGCATACACAACACAACTAAGGCCCTGACTCCCCTTTACAACAGCCATGAAGCTTTAATGCAGTGGTCCGATTTGTCTATGGCGAATTTACTAACGTGCCTATTTCAGTGAATATTATTCTTATGACTGCATGTGAACAGGTCATGGGTAAGTCCAGTCCAGAGAGGGATTAGAGAGCCAAGACTTCGATCTGTGGTATTGTCCAGATGTATGGTCTGGGCGTGCCCTATTGATATCAGATAGCAGACTGACTTTGTGGAATTGTAAAATGCTTGTCTCGACTTTTCTTTCCGAAAGGCTTTGCATACTCAGTTCCAGCTGGGAGAATGTGTACTGCTTTCCCCAGAGAGCTTCTGTCTTTGTTTTCTAAACCGTCTCTCCTGAAGTAACTGAATACTCACTAATACTGCCCTGGCTGCCCTGTGGGGTTTAGAAATGCATATTTGAATACCGAAACTCTGCAGACTTTTATTTATCCGACTCAGTGCTTTGAGAGTGTGTGTGTGTGTGTGTGCATTGTAATGTGGCACTTTATGTGTGCGATTACACACTGACCTGCAGATGGAGTGTATCTCGTGTGTGTCTTCGTCCTTGCGGGCGCTGTCCGTCAGACTGTCGCCCAGAGCCATCAGACACTGAGCGAAACCCTTGTAGATGGAGTGACACCTTCTGGCTGACGCTGCAGCAACAGGGCACGGGCTCAGCACTGGAAAACACACACACACACACACACACACACACACACACACACACACACACACACAAACAAGAGATGAACTGAAAGTTGAACTCATGTAATGTGGAAATGGGAAATCAATCAGAGCAGACATCTCAGTGCAGCAGTTGACAATAGATGTATTTCTGTTTGTCTTTGTTAATGGCTGCGGCTGTTGCACCAGAGGTAAGAAGAGACAAGTGTGCAGATGGAAGAGTGCGCAGAGCGCTGCCGTCTATGCAGCGTTTTGGTTTCAATGATGGACTGAGAGCTTGAGTATCATCCGTCATGCACGCAGAGCCGCAGACAACATCTTCAATCCCTTCCCCTCTCACTCACTCAGTGTTTAAAGGCCGCCGCTGATCGATTTCTCACATCAAAGATGGGACGCGCCAAGGCTCGTTGACCAGGAAATAGAAATGCAACAGGGGAAGAAAAGTCCCGGTCCAACGAATATATATCCTCAATGATGACCCAATCGCCCAAACTGGCTAAAGCTGGGAACACACCTTAAGTTTACTGGAACCATCGACGTCTCGACAACCCGCACAAAAGGACCATTTTCACCAATAGTGAAAGCACAACAAGCGGTTTCTTTAGCTGCGAAATGCTCCACCATGTTCACCAGCTAGTCGCTAACTTTGTCTGTCTGCTGTTTGCCGCTGAGCAGGTAGTGCACAGAGAGTTTTTAAAAGCCCCTTTGCTGGAAAAACAAAGCAAAACAACAACAGCTGCAGCCAAAAAACGACACAGAGAGGAGCTGTGACTGAATTAAAACAGTCAATTATGGGTCAGAAAATCAAAACAATGAGATGAAAGACGCGGGGGCCGAGGGGAACTGCGGAGTGAGGCGCTAATTATCTGTGGGCTCGTCACTACGAGTGAGCCCCTTCCCACATTACACAGTCTTTTGATCCATAGTTAACATTAAAATATTGATTATTGCAGCTTTAACATAAAACAATATATATATATATATATATATATATATATATATATATAAATGCAGTGCTCTACATGCATTAACAACAGAAACCCAAGTAATGTTTTAGAAAAAGGATCCAACCGGGAGCAACAACAACAAATCTGTCAGGTGTCAAGCAGCTCAGGTAGCATCCTGTCAGTTGTCAGCGTGGATTGTCAGGACACTTGCTGAAGGAGAACAAGCAAGACAAGGTGTTTACCGTCAGTTCTAAGTACATACAAAGATTCGGGTAGGAAGTGGCGGGCATGACAGTCTGGGCTTTGGCAGGAGAGAGGGGAATCAGATTTGTATGTTGGAGATGCATTTTAATGGCAGGCGTCGGGAAGTAATGTTTACATACACCTACGCTTTTACGTGTCTGTTTTTCTTCATAATGTTTGTTACACTCATTTCTGATTTGAGGTCAGCTGTCCACAACATGATGGATCGTTTGTAAATGTGACTCAGCTCAGTCACACTGCATTCAAGATGCAGTCTCCATACGTCCTGTTGCAGAATATGTCACATCAGGTGAAACCAAAAAGATGAGGGGCCCATTCACTTCTTGTTCATATCTTCTATCATCTAGAAAATGTGGAGAAACTCCCATCAAAGTTTCTCCCAGGATTTCAAAGTCAGGCACTTAAGTGCATGCTTCATGCATGCACAAACACCCCCCCCCCTGAGAATACAGTCTAACAAGTCATTTACTTTGTACATAGCTATTTACAGCATCTCACCAAAGCCCAAAGCTGTTTGTTGAGTCAGACGTGAGGAGGAGTGAATGCTTCCAGAGAGATGTGATGTATTTTGAAATAATTATTAGCAATCATTCAATCGTTTTGGTGTTGTACCTCCATTTACAGAGGATTGAAATGACAGTGAACTAAGCTTTCATGTACACACTGCAGAGACCTAGATCTCCAATGCGACGTGGGCACCACTGTTTGATTAGGCTGATCCTTTCTCATCTTTTAAGCAGCAGCAAATGAATGTGAATTAGAGGCCCGAGATGACTTCGATGAGTGGTAAAGTGTCATGAAAACACAAGATGGAATTATTCCATCACAGGCTTTTTAAATTTCCAATCTCGCTTCCTTCATTCAACTCAAAGCTTCTTCATTCTTTCTCCACTTTTCTAGCCTGGTTCCAGACCTTTCAATCACCGCCCACATCTCCAGATTTTATTGACAGTTTTGCAATAAACCCCCCCCCCCCCATTCTGACTCTTATCCTTGGTCATCGTGGTTAAGGTTATTGAAAGATCGTGGTTTGTCTACAGTGCTTCAAATCACTGTCGATAGGGTTAGGGTTAACTCAAGATTATTATTATTATTATTATTATTAACTCAAACCTCTTTTTGATACTATTTATGGTCTGCATCTCTTCTACAATAGCCATTCAATATTTACATTCAGCAATTACCTCTGCATGCGGCACTTTTTACTGGTAGTAGCAGAGTCCGCCATTTGAGTGCCCAATTCAGATTGCCTACCCAGACACAAGGGATTTGCATGCATGTAATCCAGCATTGATCTCATTAATATCAGCCTCAGTGTTTACAGTTCACTCTCTTACAGCAGTGTCAGCGCCGAATTAAGTTACTGCTAATGCAAACGGAAAGTGTTCAACTGGTGTAAGCTTGTGTTTTTGTGAGGCAGTCATAGTAAACAAAATGTATTTGTCAGCAAGGTTAGTGCTGACCGTGGTCGTTCAGGAAAAATGCATCGACAAGACAAGACTGGTGGTATGGCTTTTTTTTTCTCCCTACATTTTTGCAAGGGAGTAATGGAACAAGACGCAGCAGCCACAGTGAGCTGTAAGATGAAGCGCTCAGGCTGTACACCTCCAACTCCTCAGCAAGGCAACCAACTCCTTTTGCTGTGTGGACTAATGCTACCTGCGCTGTGTGCAGCATGAAGTCAGATCACAGTTGCAATTATTATTGACTGACTTCTTTTTTTTTTTTTTTTAAAAACAACATGGGTTTGTTTGGCTGCACTGTAAACAGATACACCAGTTGCTCTTCTGTTGTATTTCAACAGGCAAGGCATTGACAAGGCAGCTGCTCAAGGAGGGTTTGCTGTACTATTTAACTGCACTTTCTCACCAAATCAACCCGGATTGAACTCTTAAGGACTCTTAACGTTTTACTGATATGCCAGATACATTCATTAACAATGTTTGCTCATTATGTTGATAAAAAAAACGTCATCCGGGCCGCATTACAGTACATATCCTTTGAAAAATATTTCTGCTGTTGCAAATTAGCTTGATATTACCACAATTTCTAGGAGGCTGGGTTGGAAAGGAAAATGTTATGAAGAATATGGCAGCAAACATGGATGGTATTGACACAGCTGTATTTCTTCAGTCCTCATCAAAAATGTTTTCCTCATAGCGAACAGCTTCTCTGTTGACTGAAAATGATGTCAGCAGTTACGGACTGACTGAATAATACAATGAAATGAAACGGCAATTCAGTCCGCTCATCAGGCTGCAACGTTTCCTCTTTAATCACCCTTTCCATCATGATGCTAATATAGGTGTGTCAGTCGTGATTATGTCCCAATCTCTGACAATGTGACGAACAAGAGAAGTTGGCTCGGATGGAGAAGAGACAGGTGATCATTAAACGAATCATCGGACTGTCTGACGGGTGTCTAAATTAAATTCACTTGACTGGCTCAAATAGAAATTAAAAATATCGAACAAATGATTGACACAAACCTTTCTGAAATATATTTGTTTTAAGGATGATACATAGGTATCGGCCCTACCGTGTTGTCCTACCTCCGTCCTTACTTCATCTCCTCACCTGTGGGACGAGTGATGGAGAAGGTGGAGACAAAAGGAGGTGCACTGAAATGTTTTGGCACCTTCTTTCTTTTGCCATCTGTTGCTTATTCCTGTCTTTTTCTTCTGTTTGAATTCATCTCTTTACTCATTCGCCTCGGTGCTCCTGTCTCATGACGGGCAATGCACACCAATGACTACCCGCCTATTGAATTGCAGTGTCTGAATAGTTATCACTGCATATACATGAGAGAGGGACTCTCAATGAAAATAGAGCTCATTAAAACTGTGATCTTAACTTTAAAAACAAATCCATTTTTAACACAAACAACAGCTTGCTTTAATTGTTTTTTTTTTATCTTCATTTTTTACCATTCATCACAACCCTGCTCACTTAGACCATTCAGTGTCAGCACTGGTATAAGCATTTTGTCGTTTATCATATGAACCGGTCTGTTAATAGTTATGTAAAAGACTGACAGTCGTGGATGAAGTACTCAGATCCTTTAGTTGAGTAAAAGTACCAGATACAACGGGGTAAAAATACTTATTTACATGAAAGAATTGCCCCCCGTGACTGACATATTATCATATACTAATACATCAATGCATCAACATCTGTTGTAACTAACATATGCCTGTGACATGTGACATATGCAACGCTAATAACTAAAAATAATTCGTTGTGTGGCTCACTTCACGTTTAGATAAGGACTGTAGCCTTTAACGAACACCATTTCCCATAAACCCTAGACCTTTCGTTAGCTAAATGTCACAGCTCGACAGAAGAGGCGAGTCGACGTGTCGCAGCGGGTGTGAGAAGCTGTGGCGTCAAACTGCTTCATCTCAATAACGTGACTGATCAAAGCACACTCATGTTCGCAAATACAACCTTCACTGTCACCACTTTACAAGGCAGTTTGCTAAATATTTCAAAAAGGTGTTTATTCGAAAAAAGCAAGTGAAAAGTTTGACTCCTCTGTCAATGCAAAAATAAACCCAAACCAAAAAAGTGTTTTAGGTCTCGCTAAATAATAACACAGTCCCAGAAGAAGAACCTCTCGACTGGTAACACAAAAAATGCTGAGACAATGTTTCTAAAGAGTTGGCGCATCCCAGAGGAGCCGAGTCACCGTGACTTGTTGACGGCCGGCTCTCCTGGAGAGTGAGATCACTTTGGAGCTGGTAGTGACCAATGTTTCACTGAGCTAAGATGGCCGAGCAAAGGTGTGACAGGCACAGATGCATCATGTCATGATTAGTGTACAAGACGGCCGGGATAACACTCCAGAAGAGTGTGACTGTCCCAGAAGTGGCTTGTCGTGTCGAGTAAAAGTCAGTGTGGAGCCACGGCTGGAGGCTGGCAGGTGAACAGGAGATGCTAATTGGGTCAGACGCTGCATCACCACAACTCTTCCCCCTCTCCCCAGAGACCTGCTGGTTAATATTTAATAAACCAGACCTTCTCCCACCCCCCTATTCTCTCTGTGTTGTTGTTTTTTTCGAGGAAACCTATTGATTTCAGGCAGGGTTGTTCACGGGGCCTGAAGATTATTGACTTCACTCATCTCCATCAAGTTTTAATGAAGACCTGAGGAGGAAGGAACGGCTGGAGAGGCTGAAAAGAAGACAGGTGTGAGAGAAAAAGAGGTGGAGATGGAGGAGAAAGTGACCAAGACTGCTAGACTCAGTAATGACGAATGAGTCGGAGGGGCAGAAATTTAGGAGATTGATTAGGCAGGTACACATTGAACACAGTGCCTTATTTTCAGGGACCACAATAATCCCATTTTAACATTATGTGTCTCGTTTGTTTAGTCCGTCCACAAACAGAATTGAAAAAACGTCTTTGGGGTTTTAGGGGTAGTCCAGTGTTGGAGCTATTCTGTGTCCATCTGTCCTGCACCTTATGCGGCATCTCTGACTACAAGCTTGGGTTGATGAGCACAGGTTTTGGTTTTGGTCTCTGTACACTCACTGTGAGAGCAGGACTTTGGGATGCTGTGCACAGACACGGCCCCTGGCTGTTGTTTGCCGAGAAATAGTCTGAACACACAGCTCCACGTAAAAATCACAAATTGTAGTTTTTACATGTGTATGCGTTAATTGGTAAGCTCCAGGTTTTGGGGCTGTTTTTTTTGCCTTTTTCTTTTCTCTTCGGAGAGAACCAGGTTGGCTGTTTCCCCTTGACTCCAGTCTTCATGCTAAGCTAGGCTAACCATGTCCTAACTCCAGTTCCGTACTGACATGACGTTGATCTTCTCATCTCACTCTCAGAAATACAGCAAATACAAATGTTCAAATATTATTTTAAAGCAGTGTTGTCTCACAGAAAAGCAATTAAAACAGCAAACTGTTGTTTTCCAAAAGACATTGTCTCTAATGGCTGTACTGTTTCTAACTGGGAATTATTGTAGCAATATGTACTGTATAGATGAATTATATCTAGTTCAACCCATTACACTGATTAAATGTAAATCAACAGGATATAGGGTAGTCCCATGATGCTCTGATTTGAATGTCTACACTTCTTTGAAAGAGGTCCTTTTCAGAAAAGTGCTGTATGATTATCTCCACCAGCCTCTATTCAAACTGAAATGAGTTCTGGGGGTGCAGCTGGGAAATCAAGGCAGGGAAACGCATCTGGTCGACTGGCAGGAATGTGTTGTTTCTGGTTTGTCTTGTAAAGTAATGATCTGTTTGCAAAGCTTGATTGAACCTTTTCTACCTCATGCTGAGGTCACTGGGGGGGGAGGCTCAGTGTTGTAACACTGTGGCCTCACAGTAAGGATCCCAGAGGTCAATTAAATGGCCTTTAATGTGTGATGTTTATATGCTTCCCTGGTTTCTCACACATAAGGACATGTCAGGAGCCTGTAAACTATCCACAGGCTTCCATGTATTTAGGACCTTTGTAATTTAAAACGTGAAGGGATCACCAAAGATATAACAATTCATCCTGAGGGGGGCATGAATGTCCAATAGGTATTGAGACATTTCACTCAAAAACAAAAATGTAAACCTCATGGTTGTGCTAGAGGACAAGTCAGGGGATCAGCAAAGTCATTAGGATACATCATCTGGAAACCACGAATGGCTGTATAAAATGTGCCAATCCATCTAGTAGATATTGCAATATTTCACTGGACAAGTAGACAAATGGTACTAGAGGAAAACTCAAGAGATCACCAAAGTAAGTAGGGCTCATCCGCTGGGGACCATGGATGTTTGTACCAAATTACATGGCAATCCATCCAATAGTTGTGGTGACATTTCAGGAAAACCAAAACATGTCAATATCATGGTGGCGCCACAGGTAAAGTCAGGGGATCAGCATTATCAGTGGGATTCATTCACTGGGCTCATGAATGTCTGTTCTAAATGTCATGGCAATCCATCCAATCGCTGTTGAGATATTTCAGTCAGGACCAATGACGGGAAGGATGGGAACGAAAGCTCTTGAGGTCAAGAAAGGCCAGCAGTCTGTTACTCCAGTGATGTACATTCACTTTGTTAAGGGTCTGACCCTGATTCCTGCTTAGTGAATGCTGGGATGGGTTCCATTCCCCTTAGAGGGTATGAGCAGCTAAAGAAAATAAATCATTGAACGAGTCCAAGACATAGCCAACCTTAGAGAATTATTAAAGCTCTTACAGGACTTTGCCCATTAGTCAGTGGAGGAATCTGTCAAGGTTAGTGCAGATGTGCGCTCAATGGCCTGAATT
Source organism: Enoplosus armatus (assembly GCF_043641665.1). NCBI lineage: Eukaryota > Metazoa > Chordata > Actinopteri > Centrarchiformes > Enoplosidae > Enoplosus > Enoplosus armatus. The sequence continues at coordinate 22,738,311 of NC_092185.1, forward strand.
TGAATCTTTTAACACTAGCAGGACTGAGCTGCGGGCGGCTGGTTTGAATTTTGGAATTGAAATATCGCTGCTTTCAAAATGTTGCTTTATGACATGAAGACATGGGCTAACAGAGACAGGGGTGTTCATTGGCAAAGAGACTGAAATGGGGACATAAGTAGGGAAAAACATAAGACTGAGAGAGGGGAAAAAAACAAACTTGAAACTACAAATGCTTATTGGAAGTATAACTCCAGCTGCGTGGGACACATCAGTGCTGAGGGAAGCCAGCAGATCAATGAAGGGACAGCTGATCGACTGCTTCTCAACCTCCCTTGATTAATATTTGATATCTGAACTAAGACTGAGAGAGAGAGAGAGAGAGAGAGAGAGAGAGCGAGCAGTGGTAACAGAGAGGTAGAGTGACTGATTGATATGGACAGCGAGAGAAATCTCCAGGCTTTGCAGACTTGATTGCGATCGGAGAGAGATAAAGGGGATAAAAAGTGATGAAGAAGTGTAGGAAAGCATTTTTCTGAGGGGGGTTAATGAATCGCACTGATAAATAGTATTTCTTTGGCAGAATTGTTTATGACAATTGATGTCAGGAAAACGCTGCTCTCACTGCACCCAATACAGTGGGGTATAATATCAATATGACAGATGTTAAAGGATACGACAGGTGTTATCCAATACTTTTCCTACTGTCAACAGATCCCCTGAAAAGACCAATAGTGTGTTAATCTGTCTCGATACTTTACGTCTTCCCTAGCCTGTCTGCCCTAGGCCATTTATTCCTACTGAAGATGTAAATCTTTAAAAAAACGGGTCCCAAATATATTATTTCATATTTCAAAAAGAAAATTCTGTCCTAAAACAGCTGGGCAACAGTTAATCAAAAAAAAAAAGAGAGTAAAAGAGTGTATTCATGGTCACAGTTTCTGCTTTTGTTTCCTCTGTACTCACCCCCCCACCACCCCTCCCCCCCCGCTTGTTGCTGGAACTAAATTTCGGCACTGCTCAGGAGGTGACACTAAATCCAAGTTCCAGGTACTTTGGGGGAAAATAAACGCAACACTTAATTAGCCAACATTTTTATTGTGACATGTCAGGTAGGGAGCCATATTTTTCAGCGGGGCGACGCGACCAAATGCAACCATCGGTATGTTTTATTTTCTGTCAAAGAAAAAAACAGCTCCGTAATGATAATGTTGCATCCAATCTGATTCAGGAGAGAAATTAAGCTTTCGACTTTCTGGTTTGTAAAGCGTGAGGCAGAACCTTGGACCAAAGCCTTGCGCAAGTTCAGGTTCTGGTTCTGGTTGAAAAGAGGGATGTGAAGCATGAAGTTTGGCTATGTGATTAATTGTAACTTTGTTTGTGATTATGGGAATAGGCACTATTAAAGCACTAAATATCAACTATCATTATAAAGGCCTTAAGGTGCGTCTTTTTATTACCTGACTTTACATTGTGCATATTCCTCAATAAATTAGTGTTTAAACAAGTGATCACACAGCAAAGCTGGGGCCATATTGCATTCCACCATGGCAATACTGTACACGATGCACAGATGGAAGAATGGGGGAGCTAAAAAGGGGCCCAGCAGCAGCTCATTTTTGCCCGCCGTGCTAGTTAATCTGTCCATGTTGCTGGTGACTGTTTTCAGCCCCGGATTAATAAAAAATGTGGTATCTCAAAATAAACTACAGTGCCCATGTTAATAGGCGGTGGCTCATTGCTGTGTTTTTAATAGGTTTTGGACAATAATGGAGCGCTATGGTGCAGGGGAATAAGATGTATCTGGGTTTGGATACGCAGATAATACTTGTTAATAGGATCAATATAGTGTTGTTTTAATGGGATTTATTGACAACAGGAAAAATATAAACCATCACCAGCCTCATCCGTTAAACTTGTGACTGTTCAGTTACTAGACAGGGGAATTGTTTTATGTGCTTGTCTATTTGCATCAAACACATTTGTCTTCAATTGTAACAGTTTCTTTTAACTGGCCTGAGTGTAATGGGCAAAAAGTTTTGTTTTTTTTGTGTATTTGTATTTTCAAAAGAAAAAAGTTCAATGTGGCATGTATCTTCAAGAAACAAAACTATATCAATCAAATTTAAGTAAGCAATATGCAGTGACACAGTGCACTGTGATTTATGTTGTTGTTTTGAAAGATGCGACACATTTGGTGACCTTTGTGTGGCGTTCACATTTATTAAGATTGTTTGGGAAACTCAAAGACACTCTTTTAATGTCTTTGATTTATTCTCTCAGAGATGCCAGACAGCTCACCTTTTCCCCTCGCATATTCCACCGGCACTTTGAAATTCATCTGCACTTATTAAAAGGAGTCTCGGAGAGTATATTTTTATCATGAAAACAGAAAAAGTGCATGCTGGATTCTGCTTTCCCTCGCTTTAAGATTCCCTCTGACATATCGGTATACAGACTGACTGTTACAGAATTATATGCTCTGCTCAAATATGTGACCTGAGGCCTTGAATGTATAAAACAGCGATGTTAAACATATTCAGTTTTACCCTCTGTGGCGTGTTGACTCACTTAAAATGGAAGCCGTAACCTCACTGAGCCATTCATTGCACAAATCCCATTACTTAGCAGCACAGGATGTAAGCTACTGTACATCTGTGTTCACCCCCCTTGGTTGTGATTGTACCCAGCATCACTCATGGGTGTCGTAGGGTGTGGTCAGAGGTGTGCTTTGCTGCAGCTGTAACCACACCCAGCAGTGATATCATGGTGTGCTGACACACCCTGAAGTGCACTTCTACATCACTGCAGCAAGGTAACCAGTTAAAACACGAAACCACCAAACTAATTATCTAAACCACTTATTGAGACGTGAAATCTAAGGTTAACATTAAACTTATTTCCCAACATTCATTGTAAAAACTGCTATGCCTTGACTGAGCTTGACCTGATGTACTTACATGACGTGCAAGCACATGCAGTTTTATTATGCCCCAGACAATTATGTGTAGTCATGTTCAAGGGTGTCACCACAATCAGTGAGGTTCGATCTCTGAGGACCAACATCCACACAAATGTCAACGTAATTCAGCAGTTAGATGTCCTGGAGAGAAAAGCTTATGGATCATCCATAGTGGAAAGGGTTCGTCCTCTGGGGAACATGAATGGGCTCATAGATTTCACACAATATAGACACTATATACACAGAATGTGATGCATATTGTGTACAAATGAGCAGTTTTTTGGCTAATGGTGGTGCTACAAGAAAGGTCAGAGGGTCACCAAAATCATTATCATCCTCTGGGGACCATGAATGTCCACAGAAGAGTTCATGGAAATCTGGCCATCTGATGTGGCCAGTAGTAGTCCACATCACCACCCTTAGGCCCTGCCACTACAAGGGCATAAACAAGATTAAGAAAGGTGAGAAGCCCATGAAATAATAGCGTTGCCTAAAACTAGTTTTCTGTGGTTTAAAGTGATGCTATCAAATGAGCTTGAAGGTCGATGTCACTTTCATTTGTTTATCTATCAAATCAGGCTAGTGATCAAAGTAAGGCTCTAGGCCGTAAAAGACTCACTCTAAATTGGACATTTGGTTTCATCTCAAGCAAATCCAACGATCAAACGAGCAGCGGCATGTCGCGTTTCACACCACACTAAGCAGAACAATCCATCAGTCAACCTGAAAATCTAATCCAGTGGGAAAAACTAAGCATACGTTTTTTTCAACCTTGATTACTGGCATCTGCGGAATACTGAAATATGAAATGCATCAATGTCAGCTAGTTTGCTTAAAATCCACAAAGCTGCCCCACAGTGCAGCGTGCCAACATGTCATCACCCACGCTTGTCTGTTCAACAAGAACGGCAGCACCTATACACAAGACACGAATACACAACGCTGCACTGGGTCCACAAAACACGGCCAAGACGCTTTATCCCTAACTGGAACTTGTTTGAAGGTAAATACTGAGTACAAAATGCATGTTAGCTAGTATGCATAATAATTATAATATTTCCCATTTCAGGCTGATACGCTCAATTTTCCTTAACAGAGTAACACGTTTCTTAGAGTTTGATATGATGGTTCTAAATACTACAATACCCATCAGCCTCAGCTGTTGTTGCGATGGAGAGGGAGAAGGCCGGAGGTGCAAATTAAGAATGCTTCGTTGTCACACAGGGAACGCAACACTGTGCCACAGCTGCAGAATGAATGCATGCAAATGCAAACAGTATTGAGTTCACCTGCAGAAGTTTCTATGAAGCGTTATCTTCATCTGTCGCTCACTGCTTCAGCTTCTTTTCTAATGCTTCATCTGTTTGAACTTTTTTAAGAACTTTTTTTTTTTTAAATGTTTTATGTCTTTGGAAGTGCTCCATCTTTTAGTCACATACCTTCAACTATGCAGAAAATAAAGACTTTAACTTGCAGAGAAATATCTCCTCCGCAACACGCAAGCTTACAAGCAGGCCGGTGTTTTTTTCAGTGGGTGTGTGCGGTCCATGTTGTCTGCTAACGGTGGCCAGCTTGGCTACAGCACCGCGGTATTTTTTGACAGAAAGCAGCTTTGACACGCGTCTTTTCATCTTCTGCTCACAGAGAACGGGTTGGGAGGACTGAAAGCAAGCGAGCTGATGTCAAACTGTCTTTATGAACCTTTGCCGTTCTACCAGCTCTACCTGTGTTTGTGCTATCGTTTGTTTCAGCTCAGGTGTTGTTTACATTTGTGCGCCTGGTGAAAATACATCAAAGTTCGTCTTTTCCTCTCTGCTCCACTTTCAAAGCGGCGTGCTGTGTGGAGCAGCGAGAGCACAGTGACGCCCCGCTGACAGCTCACTTTCCACAGCCGGCAGAGGACCGCCGCCATGTTACACACTGAAACATCCAATACGTGAGATGGACTAATGCCTCCACGTCCACGGGAAAATAGGATGCAGATGGCACCCAGACACGTCCATATACACCAACACGCACAGTAGCACGCACACACACAAACACACACACACACACACACACACACACACGTACTGAGCTATTCATGAGTCTGGTCGTGCAGAGGCTGGCAAGATCACTGCTGACTGGACTGAAATGCTGCTGATGCCTGCTGCTCAGCTCACCTCACCTGACAAACACACACACACACACACACACACACACACACACGCACGGGGCAGTATCTCAGGGGAACGCATTCAAATTGATTAGACCTGCAGCCATTTTTCTTCAGATGTCAATCCATCCCTGAATGATGCACATGATCCATGACCCCCCACCCCCTACACACACACACACACACACACACACAATATAGCAGTGAGTGTTGTCATGTGACGCTATGGTAACTTTCACTATGGAAACTTTGACGTGCCTCCTCTTGAAAACATATATGTAGAACTAATGATGGTACTCATGGTGACAGGTCTCATTGCGTGAGAAACAACGTCCCATTGAGACTGTTTACATCTACAGTGTGTGTGTGTGTGTGTGTGTGTGTGTGTGTGTGTGTGTGTGTGTGTGTGTGTGTGTGTGTGTGTGTGTGTGTGTGCGTGCGATGCGCTCATGTGTGGGAGTTTTCTCACGTAATTCATTAAAAAACAAGAAAGGGGGTAAATTAATGTATGCATGTGCACGTATATACACAGTATATTCCCCCATGCACATTAATGACTAAGTGTGTGTGTGTGTGTGTGTGTGTTGCTCTGACTGCCTGTGTGTTCATGGGACCAGAAGTGAACAACAACAACACCTTATAATTAGACCAGGCCCAGGTCAGGTGACTCTGCAGTGTGACTGGGAAACGGGCTCTGCAGTGCCTTTCCATTAACACCTCTGCGTGTGTGGTCTTTCCCAGTGCCTGTTATCTCTGTGGGGGGGGGGGGGGGGGGCAAAAGCCCAGAATGGAGTGGAAACGCAAGCAAGAAAGAAAGAAAGAAAGAAAGAAAGGCATCCTATCAGCAGGCCCTTCATTAGTCAAGGGCTTTGGGTAACTGACGTGGAGGAGAGTGTAACCTGTGAAAAGGGAGAAAAGTGCGCAGAAAGCCTCTGTAGGCAAGTTCAGTGCTCGTTAACATGAAAAGATCGCACGAGAGAGATCGGGGGGGGGGTTACAGCCATTTAAACTTAGCCTCATGTTTGTCCACATAGAAATGGCTCACAGCATTGAAACGAATGTTATTCATATAAACTTGACGACACCGAGGCAGAACACGGACTATAAAACCCAAGTTTAACTCCTGAAGGTTTCCCTCTGCTGATTACTGACCTTTGTCTGTGACTTTAGACAAACTGAGTTATTATGACTCTTATACTTTTATTATTGTGTTTCATAGTGAGTCTACGTCATTGTTGAGTAAGTAGTAGTAGTAGTAGTAGTAGTAGTAGTAGTAGTAGTAGTAATACCACAGCGTAGAAATACTCTGTTACAAGTAAAAGCCCTGCAAGTTAAAGTACACAAGTATTACCATCAAAATGTACGTACGAGTATAAGTACTGCAGAATGGCCCATTGCAGAATCATATATGCTTTATTATTGGATTATGGATGCATTAATGTGTAAGCTTTACTTTAATGTTGCAGCTGCTAAAGGCGGGGCTAATTGTAACTACTTTATATAGTGATGGGGGGCTTAATCTATGACATTACAACATCATTTATTAGTCGATTATATTTTGTTGTAATCGTTTGAATCTGCAAAGCAACTTGTAAAAGCTGTCAGATAAATGTAGTGGAGTGAAACGTCGAATATTTGAGTAAATGTTTGTAGTGTGTGCTTGTCATCACTAAGTGAGCTTGTGACCAGAAGGTCGCCAGTTTGATAAATCAGGATGTCCCTCATTACCACCTCTGAGCTGCTCTTGATCAAGGCCCTGACCCGCAACCTCTCCATGTGTACATGCTGAGGACAACAGGCGTTTTTCGGACCGGTGGAACTTTTTCATAGTTCTAAGAATAGTTGGAGGACCCCGCCCCTTTTTGTTGTGTTCACACTGCGAGAAACGGGATCGATCGATCGATGGTAGTTCTTAGAACACCGTATTGAGGGACTTTTTTAGCTCCTACTTCAGAGTAGGTACTCTCCCAGCACAAGAGGAACCTTGAGTGACGGGTGAAGCCAGCAGGAGAAACACTCACTGTGCATATTCAGCGGGCAGCACACCCCACAGAAGTAAACCCGGAAGCTAGAAACTTTTTTAGCGAGCGATTCTTATTGGACTAAATAGGCCCAATCTTTGGGTCCGGTATCCAGATCTTATAATATATCCATGGTAACAGCTCGGTAGCCTTTAAAAATTTACCAAAACGCGGACAAATGGACCAACAGTGAAGTCCAAGCTTTACGGAGCGTATATATGCGACGGGGGGAAACACAATGCGAAATATAAAAATCTTGTGTGTGATGTTGTGACTGACGTTGCCATACCAGCGGCCGGGCGGCTTACGCCACTTCAGCGCTCTGATTGGCGGTGCGAATGCAAACAGAAAAAAAGCGTCCCCGGAACTGTTTGGCCCGAAAACGTGCCATGGGCGGCGGACAGGGGACACCGGAGCTCAACCTCCTTGATGGGCGACTTGAGAATCCCTCCTGAGTGGAGTTGTGACGGAGGTGGAGGGGACCACGGATATTCAAGACGCACCGGATGACCCAGGTACATCATTTGCATTCCCTCGTTTGCAAAGAGAGTAAACCAAATGCATTCAAACATTTATTTCTACAAACAAATTTGACATTTTCTATTGTTTTTAATGACTGCGTGTTCCAGTGGGGTCAGTGGCGCTGCAGCTGAGGCCGCCCAGCCTTGTATGGAAGTTTCCCGCCTGTGGAACCGAGGCAACGCCATCTGCCTGTCAGAGGCCCGATGGTACACCACAACAGGGCGTGCCTGGCAATGGCCCAAACTGTAGTTTCCCTCCTCTGCGCTCTGCGGGTTGGAGAAAGGGGTGAGCGAGCAGCCACCGCTTGAGGGGACATCCGCTGTCGCCTGCAAGGTTAGTGGAGGGGTCAGGCTCCGCAATAGAGAAAAAAAAACTGTAATTGATTTAGAATTTCTAAATTAATCACCCGTACCGTAGAGTCCAGCCGTCACACACAGCTTCGGGCTCAAGTCTGTGCCCAACACTGCGGTTTTCTCCATATGAATGAGTCACGGGTTGATCCAGGCCACCGCGCCACTACATTTAGTAAGTACCAAGCCCGCGTCACATCACGGAGACATTAATCTAATGAAAATTCTTTCAATTAATGTCTATAACACCGATTATATTTGGGACAGTGCTGCAAATTGCACTTTTTTCAGTTGCCGGCGTCGCAGCTTCTCATTTCTCCAGCTGACCTGCGTACCTAAGTTTCCGCGGAGGACCGAAAAATGTCTCATTGGACCAGCGCCCAGAGGGAGCTGCAAACCGTAAACTCCACCTGCCGATTTTGAGTGATTATTGTGAATGCTCTGATTAATAAATGTAAATGAATAATGCCTTGTCTGTGATGGCAGTCTTTGTTGAGTTTTCTTTAGTTTCAACAGCTGTGTGCGGAGCAGCATCCTCTCTGTGCTCAGGCACAGCACGGGCTGCCAGTCACTGAACAAGGGAGAATGTGTATTTTCGGAGCAATGGGACATTTTTTGGATTATTGGGGTTTCGGAATAATGGGCATGGTGCCCATGATGCAGCTTTACCATGAAAAGTCAACCTGTTCTGTTAGTTGTGGCGTTCCTGCTGTGCATGTGTTGCTCACAGGGTGCTTCAGGGTCCCTGATGCAGAGAGGCAACCTCTGGCGTTTTTCATTCTGTACAGTATGTTACTCTTTGCCAAACCCATGTAAGCTCAATGCACACACTCGCTCTGTCACTCTCTCCACCCACACCCTCTGCAACACCTTGTTCCCCTGCAAACTCCAGTTGTAGCTTTGCTGCGTTGGCTCTCTGCCACTTATAGGATTGAGTTTAAAATGTGACTCTTGACATTCGAGGCATTACATGGTAACACAGAGTTGTTGTGCCCTCTGACCACTGGCTGGCCGTTTCAAGGTCAAGGCTGAAAAGTAAAAGGTGATGGAGCCTTTGCTGTTGCTCCCTGCTTCCTTGTCTTTCTCTTGATTTGACACCTTTTATTCTCTTCATTCTGCTGGTTTTACATATTGTCTTCTTTGTCTCTTTCAACTCCCTCGTTCCCCTTTTCTTTTTCATGTGACGCACTTGTGTTAAGTCTGCTTGCTTGCTATAGGTATAAATTCATAGATTGCTTTTACACACATGCAGGCACAGAGGTAAATGGACTTTCAAGTATGGACACACACACCCCCACCCACCCACCCACACCCACACACACGTGTATACGCTTGTTTTCTTTCCCTCTCAGGGAAGAGACAGATTCAGTCAATATTAAAGTTTTATCTATTTAGTGGTTTCCTGTGTTTCCAGAAGTTAATACAGCTTGCCAAGATAATCCTTCATTCAGTGCGTCCTCCGGTAAAAAGCGGCCCTCATTTCATGCATTAGTTGTCTTGTCTTTGTATTCACGGCTTCATTGTTTGTCATTATTCATGGTTGCATTTATTAATCATGTTTAGTAGTTGTAGTTGCGTGTGTAATCAGTAGTTTACTAGAGTAAATGAAGTAACCTTCATTTATAAAGCCTACGGACTGCAAGCAACAGGATGCCCACCTGTGTCCACATAGAACCAATCCTCGACTTCATTTTGTACCAATTTGTATTTAGGCCTATGCACTCAATTAAGTGGTATTAACGCTACACCAACAAGGCGTCAGCACAACTCTGTAGAAGGTATTGCACTTGCAGACTGATCCAGCTCTGATCTTCATACGTTTGGTGCGTTAGATAGTTGGCAGGAGCGAGATGTTTCATACCAACTGGGCGGACTCGCACAACTCTCCCTCTAAAAGCAGGGATGAAATGAAATGGAGTCTCGGAGTTTATGTAGCGCTTTTAAGTCTGATAAGTGGGCTTGTGATCAGTGATTAAATTGGCTTAAATTGCAGGGAGATGTGAGCATGTGCGTGTGTGTTCTCTGGTTTGATAGAAATTGGCCAAATTGGAGCTTGTGGCGGTATTTTGCAACTCTCTCCCCTCGCTCCATTGCAGGGCAGGTGCTCATAAAGTTGAAGTAAAGTCTTTTATCCTGTCCTCTTTAGTCCTCTTCTGCTCATCTATGCCTTCCCTTCTCTCCACCTCTGCATGAACCTGGGGCTCTCTATTAGAAAAAAAGGTAAAGGACGCAACGAGAAAGTGCTGGAGACAGTTTTGGCCCCTGCTGGCTGGTGACATGTGACTGTAGGTGAATGAATATTCATCGATACGCCACACATTCCAGGGCACAGCTGGAGTTTATCCCAGCCAGCAGCCAGAACACACGGGCCACATTCACCCTACAGTGAAATATGGCTGGAGCTCCTCAGTCTCCTCATGGGACAGTTAAATCCTTTACGCATGCTAATGAGCCAGAGTGACAACCTATTCTACTAGCAGGGCAAACATGAAGTGCTGATTCAGATCATTTCAGCACCACAGGAGCGCTGGACTAGTATATTACAGCATGTGTCCGCCAATGCCAAAGAATGTCAGGTCAAAGTTGGAGCAAGAAATTCGTAAAGAGCCATTTACCATCTTTGGTCTGTAATAAATGTCGCTATGGTTACAGCATGCTATGGTTACACTCAATATGCTATGTCAGCAGAACATCCGCTTCCACTTTGCATGCCGTTGTAGTCGTTCCTCCGTGCTCCACAGCAACGTTTCCTCAGAAAATCAATTCAGCTCTACACCAGGTATGCACTCAGACCTGCCAGAGTGTAGCCAGAGGGCTGACAACCCGCTCGCTGAACGAGCATAAACAAATACATGCATTACAATTCCTGCAAAAAGGTCTAACAGGGTATGAAAACTGGTGCATTTTGCTGGTTTGCTCAAAGACACACTTCCAAAGTGCTAATTGTGTTCCTATTCATCCATCCCCAACCACCAATAGTGTGCTGAACAGATGCGGATAAAAGGTTTTATTGCTAAAACCAGGGGAACAAAGACTTACAAGGTGGTGAGGCAGGCAGGGGTCAAAACCGGGAAAGCAGACCAAAGAGGCAAACAGATCAGGCAAGGAAGTCCAAAAAGGGGTAGTCCAAAAACACTGGGAACTGTAGGAACACTTAGAACGCAGGGAGCCAAGACAGGTAACACACAGCAAAGACATACAACGAACCGGCCCTGGGGAGAGGGGAAACACACAGACTACACACAGAAGCCAGGTGGAGGTAACGAGGGGCAGGTGGAACTGATCGGGACAGGTGAAGACAATCACACAGGCGGGAAAACACACAAGCGCAGGAAGTGACGTAGACCGGACCGAGAGGAGGGTAAATTAACAAAATAAACCAGGAAACGTGAAAACCTAAATGACAATCTGCACCACTGCCGTATGTTGCATCTCATCACATATTCAGACACGCAGTGGGTGGTTTGCTGCTGTCCACGGTGTAGAGTGAATGAGGGCAGCCCACTGCTTCTCTAGGCTCTGAATCTTCTGGGACACACGGACAGATTTAGTTCACTTCATTGATTGGCTGCTGCTGTCAATCAATATCTTTTTAGGAACAAAGGACTGATACCTTCATTGCTGTGGCTCGTCCCCACCCCTTTCTGGTGGGGACGAGCCACTGTTCTCACTGTCCTCCATCACTGTTCTCCACTGGCGATGTACCGACACTCGGCTTTGCTACTGTTTGGTGCTTGTTGTGTAAAAGAGGTGTTGTTCACAGCCATCACAGGAGGCGGACTGAGGGGACTGTTTGCGAAGTTTGCACCTCGACTGCAGGGACTTCTATCTAGCTTGTATTGTTGGTTTGCCAGTAGTGTAGTCTATCTATCTATCTATCTATCTATCTATCTATCTATCTATCTATCTATCCACCTACCTGTTTATTCATTCATTATGTTCAAAGAATTCCTCCACACTAGGCCTGAGTCCACAAAGTCATTAATTTTGAATAGAGCAGCTTCCCACAGTGTCTCTTGATGACGTCACAGACAAGGGTTTCTGGTCCCTTTCACACAGAAAAGATGAAATTGCTGTATTTACGAATGCAATGCTCCTGGTCTCTGAGCCATTAACACTGCGCTGTGCTGCATTAGTACTGCAACATCTTTCAAACTCTCGGCTTTCACTTTGTGCTTCTCTCAGTTCACCAAGCAAATCTGCCGCACCAAGGTCGTGTCCACCCTCTCTGGTCCAAAGAACAAGATGCTGTTAGGATGCCAGTCCACAGACTGAGGGGAAAATGGCTGCAGCGCAGTGCTGTAGTGTTCAGTGACTGCATGTTGCTGATGGGTATACTGTGTCTCCACCAGGTGATACAGTATATGTCTGTGGCATTTGGATCAATAAGTGAGTGTAAATTGCTGGGGCAAGAGGCTGGAGGAAAGCCTCCACCACAGCACCGCTCCATGTTTCCCTTTTCTTGTGTTCATTCGAAAAATATGAGCGTGTTCAATTATTTCCTAACCAATGAATGTATTTGTTTATTTCTCTCTTCATTCTTTAATTCATGTGCATACTCTCATTTTTTCACTCATTCACAACAACAACATCCTGTACTGTATATCTTACTAACTATCGCTGGATGAAATCCCACTTTGGTGTGGGATTTACGGAGTAAAAGCTGCATAATAAGGCTCTGTCTTGGCTTTAAATTGCTGGTGCATAGCCAATTACACTGACTGACTGCCAAACCTATATTTCCCACTGACAAACAAACATCGAGACTGTGATTAAGGTGGGTTAAAGCCCAGACAAGCCGACGCCTCTGTTAACAAAGTTGGGAGTCTGAAATGGACACCAGCCGATGCTGGTGCATTTTGGCATAGTGACTGTCTCAATCAGCAACTCTGGCAGATAACCAAGTAACAGGCTGACTAGTGGAAAAGATTCATTCTCAAAATGCTTTTAAATGATTGGAAGGAACTCATAAATGTGGCTGATTAAATATACAAGGACAAGCGGTGTAGTTCATCCCCCGGATACTTGTTCAAACCAGTTTTACTCCCAGCATACAGCGCACACACACGCAGTGGTGCACACGCAGTGGTGCACACGCAGTGGTGCACACATGTTGTCCAAATAAGTATGACCTTCAGTAAGTCACTGAAAAGCAAATGACCACCCACGGAGCAGCGTCACGTTTGCCGCTTGATTTTAATTTACTTTTACTTTTGTTGAAAATGTATATACATTTCAGTCTTCTGGATTATTGTTCATTATAGAACCCCCCCCCCAAAAAAAAAAAAAAGATAATGTAGTTTAGTTGTGATCAGTGAAATAAATCAAATGTTTATTGTGCATCGTTTTAGCTTCAGAACGTCAGATAATAAAATATAAATATAATTAATATAATATAATTAAATAAATATATACATAAATATAATTAATTAAAAGCAGTGATATTTCTTTAATGAAAATATATAGGGCAATACAGATGACTGGCATCTGACATTTATCTAGTACTCATTCCTACCAAGAGCCTAATAAACCCCACAGAGAGTCGACTGAACGTAACGTGAGCCTAGACTGCATAATAATTCATCTTCAGTGGAACTGCAGATTGATTTCGTTTTTTTCTTCTCTTTTTTTTCTACCAAGAACTTTTTATTTACAGGTCAAGCGGCTAAATCAACTATGACGTCAATGTCTTATTTTCTGGACACATGCAAGTCGTGGAATAAGACTTTGCATTGAAACAGCAGTTAGTTCATTTGTCCGTCTCTCTGTCTTTCACTTTATCGCTCAGTTTTTGTGCAGAATTTGTAACGCATTGTTAGCTTGCTGTTCCTGCTAGCCGTGATGCGAGCAGTGAGCTTACAGTATTCTTGAAGATTTCGCTCAGCCTGAAATAGAAATATATGCCAAATAGCATTCTGGGAGCAAAAATTTAAGTTTAAGGTGCGTTTACCCTCCACTAAATCCCCACTGCTGCTCTGCATCATTTCATCACGCTGAGTGGCAGTTGGACAGGAACGCATCGCTTTCCACATTTTTTGGGAAATATGCCAAGTTACGTCGATGAATATGTATGAGGCTCAGTTTGAAACCGCTGCAGCACATGTGTAAAGTGAATTCCTCCAGAGACCGACTCTGATGGGTACAACCTCGCTCTCACACAAGGCGATCTAACGTCGGCAATCCTCTGAGTGGGAGCGACTGATGCACTTATCTGAGAAACAGAAAGAGGAAGAGAAAGAGAGGAAGCTGGGAAGAATTTTAAGAGCGGACAACAAAAAAAAAATGGGAGGAAAGTTAGAGGAGGCTCTGGGGAAAGTTGGGACGATGGAGTGAGAAATAAAGGTTGCTGAGGAGAGAGAGAGGAGGGGGAGGTAGAGGTGGTGAAGGAGAAGAAGGAGAAGAAGGAGAAGAAGAAGAAGAAGAAGAAGAAGAAGAAGAAGAAGAAGAAGTGGGGGAGAAGAGGACACCGTGAGAAGAGAAGGAGAAGAAGAGGAGTGAATGACAGACAGTGCGGCGAGTGTGGAGGGTAAATGCAGCCACTCAAATCAGGGGGACGTTTTCTGCCTGGAAGTTAGTTAAACTTAACTGTGAGGAGGAGAAGGGCAGAGGAAAAGACAGAGAGAAAGTAGAGGAGACAGAGAGAGCGAGCAGAGAGATGGAGATGGACGGAAGGATACAGAAAATGAGACCGAGACAAAGTCGTTCTGCTGTGGTAAATATCTGTCAGTCTCTCCTATAAAACAAAGAAAGCAGCGATGTGTGGCTATGATTGTTCTTGGTGATTTCCCTACTGGTCTCTCTCTCACTCACACACACACACACACACACACACACACACACACACACACACACACACACACCATTGTAAGTGGTGACAAAACACACACACACACACACACACTCCTGCCTCGCTTTCAGTCCCCTCAGAGCAACACTGGGGTGATTAAAAAGACCTTTGAACAAATGGTGTGCGTTGAGGAATATCTGTTCACCTTTCAAAAAGTGTGTGTGCGTGTGTGTGTGTGTGTGTGTGTGTGTGTGTGTGTGCGTGTGTGCGTGCAAAGTGGTTGGGGATCCTCCAGGCGTTTAAAAGCTGAATGCGTCCCTTGCCACACGCACTCACGCACACACACAACTCAGTGAGTGGAGCACCTCAGGAGGTGGAGGATCTAATCATTTTGGCAGGAAGCTTTTAACATCAGCGCCAGTGTTGTACTCCAGCAGACTTGCTCCCATCAAGCCCCTCTGCGCGTCAGGACAGGGCCTGGCAATAAAACAAACGCACCTGGCCACAGGAGACGAGAGAGGGGAGCCATAAGAAGAAGTTTTCCTCCAAAACCGCATTAAGAGCAGCAGCTGTTTCTTGGCAAAAGTGCACCTCATCATGGAATATAGATGACGTTCAAGGCTTGCAAGTAAAAACATTTTCTGTTGAAATAAATCAAATTTCGCTGGTGCACTGAAGTCCCCACCTTTGCACTTTTTTGGACTTCACTACCCTCATTTGCTTGTCCTCTGTCTTTGGCCAGTTTAGGCCCAGCTGCCAGGCAATTAAAAGCAAATTAGAGGGAACTCTCTCTCCAGCTCATCCGGGCCGCTTTCGGTTGTCTCGCCTGATGACTCTGTCAGTGGGTGTTTAACTGCAACCTGCTGAGCAATAAACTTGATTCCTCGTGGAAACGTAAAGCAGAAAATGAGGAGAAACTTAAATGCTTACAAAAACATTTGTTAAAAATACTGGCTTCCCTGTTGGGACTGACTCCGCCTCTGGGAAGACCATTTGGCGAGACCCAAACACGAAGTCACTGTGTGAGCGGAGCCACTTCAGTTTAGCAGGAGTTTTGTTTTTATTCCTTCGTGCTGCCAAACCCCCGAGATAATTACCTTGTTTATTATCCGCTGTCCGTGGCCATTTCTGATTCCACTCAAATCTGAAAATAATTATCACACTTTCTGTCAAAATTATGCACAGTTACAATGTGCGCTCTATTTCGGAAGTGCCCATGCAGCATTATGAGGCGTTGTGAGCAAGAATGCACAACGTTATGCAACAGCCTATCAGAGAGCACTGAAATGGCACAAACAGTGCTCCAGACAGCACTGCACGGCGAGGAAACCTCATCTGTCACTACACAGAAGTAATTTAGTTTATGTGACAGATACGCAAAGTGGCTTTTCACATTGAAAGAGAGTGTGATGATCCTCTGTCGCGGAATCATTTTCCAAACAAAACAGCCAAGTATAAATCCGTAACTTTCATAATGCTCAAACAGCAAACGTGACGATGCAATTAGTAGTGTCGCTGCTGTGAAGTTGTTTTCTCTTGATGGTTTTGCAGTTAAAATGTCATCAGCCAGCCAGACGAGGTCCATCCATCCACCTTTCGTCACTTCAGCTGGGTTTGTGCTGCATCCTGCTACAATTATATTGCCAACAGTAGATGTGGGAATATTCTTTCACTTACTTTGTGGTACAGAGCTACAGGGGCCTACAAATGTATTCACAGAACTGGCGTTACAGCCAGGTAACGTCTATTTCGCTTCATCTTCCTGCTGAACGGGAGAGTATTCGGCATGTTTAAGTTCCTTTCATTCACTGTGATAGTGAGCGGCGGAAGGTCTTCTTCAACTCACGCAGTTGAATTGGGTATTCCCTGGGAATTCCCAGGCCCGATGGGATGTGTGATCCCGCAACCAAGTTCTGGGTCTGTTCCAAGGTTTTCAGTTGCCTGGAATACCTCCTCAAGGATGCGTCCAGGAGGCCACCTCAACATGAAGGAGCAGCCGTTTTTCTCCCGAGCTTTCTCGCCTCAGCTGCTTGTGTTCACAATCACATTCTTACCCTCACCGCCCAAACCTCATGACCACATGTGATTTTAGGAAATCAGATTGGCTGGAAATGACAAGCTTGTCCCTCATCTGTATCGCTGCTAACGCTGCACCAGTAGGCCTGTCCAACTCAACCCTAACCCTCACCTGGGGCAGCGGCTTGATCCCATCTTCAAGGGGCAGACACGCTGTTCTCTGGCGGGGTACCATGGCCTCAGACTCGGAGGATCAGGCAAAGTTAACACGAATGAATCTTAGCACTGACTTTGTCAACTCCGTCCATGTTTCTTAGCAGCACAACGTGAGGAGCAAATCCTACCTAATGTGCCTCCAGCACACTGTACAGACAGAGCAAAGTGCAGTAAAGCAGGGTGTTACCGGCACTGTGTAATGGTGTGACTAGAACTATAGCAGTTCTCTTCTGGGGACTACTGGTTGCTCAATCCAAGTAGCTATACAACACAATTAAACATCAGAGAAGCCATGAAAAAATAAGAAATGTTACGAAAACAATTTAAAACAAGTTTTCGTCGGAACCTTTTCTGAAATGACCTCCCAACTAAAGGTGAGCGTGTTGTTCGAGCACAGTCGCCCTTCTACTAATCAGTTCACTTGTTTAAAGCTGCAATAATCGACATTTTCATATGAACAATCGGTCAAATGGCTAAGTGGCAAGCGGAAGAAAATGGATGGTTTTCAAGGTTTTCAAGCCTGAGCCTGAGGTCCCTTACCCATGAGGCCTTGCTGATCAGTTAGCAGCTCCTCATGTTTTTGGAGAAAGTGACTTGCATTCATTCGTTAAACATGCACTGAAAGCAGGCCTCTCCCCCGCTTGTACCTGTGACCTCATAATCCTCCTTAGAGTCATTCCAGCCACCACCCACCTTTCTGACCTTTCCCCATGAGGCACAGCGTATTGATTAACAATGAGTTAACACGTTTGAGGAAACAGATACTGGTTCCTAAGTTAACAGAACATAGACCACAGCGCTAGTTTGCGTCCACTGATGATGAGGAGTCGCATTAACCTTCACACTTTTATTTGATTGTTTAAAGCCATTTATGCCTGACCGAGTGAGACAGAACACTGCCTCGCGTGAAATTGCAGCAATTTCAGTGGTTTTCCCAACTAATTGAGAAATTGTCCATATGTCCTACTGGTGTGCCCTTGGGCAAGGTACTTAACCCTGCAACCTCCCTCCAGGGGCGCAGGGCTGTCCACAGCAATGCCAGCAGCAGATGAGTGAATGGGGCGACTGCCACTCTGCCATTGAAATGAATCTGACCTACGAGGATGTGGATCTGATAATACCTACACACACTCGCGCGCGCGCGCACACACACACACACACACACACAGACACAGCTGATGTTCACAGACCGGCAGCATAGGCCGCTGGCCATCAGCCGGTGCATTATTCAGCCTAAAAGCTTGTTAAGCAGAGCGCGCGACGGAGCTGTAATGAAAGATTGATGTGCAAGAAACAGTTTAGTTAGCCTGTGTTATGTAAAAGCAATAAAACAGCGGTTGAGAGATGGGCATGTAAAGGCAGAGAGGGAGAGAAAGGGAGAGAAGGGCTGGGAGGGAATTACAGCACAAACACGGGACCCAAGGACAAACACACCTGCAAGGAGCACAAGAAACGAGGGAATGAGTGCCACTGAAAAACAAGAGCAGAAAGACAAAGATGGAGGAGCAAAAGCAAAGCAACTGGACAGAGAGAGAGAGAGAGAGAGAGAGAGAGAGAGAGAGAGAGAGAGAGAGAGAGCTCAGATGAATTAATGAAGTTCTCCCTGAGGCACAGGCTAACATCTCCAGATGAGACACACGTTACAACCTCTCCAGACCAAACACAAGTCAGCAGAACACACCGCATTACAGCGCCAAGGCAAACAGCAGCAGCACACGGCAGAGACCAGACCAGACCAGTATGAAACACACCAGTACGGACCAGCGAGATAGTGGTCATCAAGAGATACACTCTGTAGCATGATGCTGCTCTACCTCAGTAACTCCCAGCTCTTCGGGGGATGAGAAGGCGGTGAAAATGGTATTCAAAAAGTTTTTTTTTTTTTAATTTTTTTTAAATTATTTAAAGCTAAAACTTTAGCATGGTTCAGCACATTAACTGCAAATCACACGCACAGACCATTTTCAAAGCATATCATAAGTTTCTAACTTATTTCTTACCATTGGCTGGAAATCAGTTAATGGTTCAATTCACGAATGCAGTATGAAAACCAACGTGGAGGTTTGAAACGTGCTTGAGACAAGAAATCCAACTCAGTAAATGCCATGTCATTGGTCATTCATCAGGTGGACAGAAACACAACTCCAAATGAATGCTAATGTTGCTCTGTGTCTGTCGGATGCATAAATAGGCAACTGTTTGCCACAGCAACTTTACAAAGTGTTAATATGTCATTGTTGCACAGCTTGTTGTGCTGCCCCCAAGTGGCCAAAAAATGCAGGCGAAAGGACTGTCTTTTTTCTTTTGTATAAACTTCTGGACTTCAGTTTTGCGTCTGGACTGGTTTATGTTTTAAGACTTTGAAGACTGAAATGAGACTTTGGTGTAGAAGCACAACCATAAAGGTTAAGTTTTATTTTGCCCGTTTATAGCTTGCACACCCAGGACCAGTGGCACCAGTAACATATCAATGCAGCACCAGCAATCAGCATCAGTTTTCCTCAACTTTTTTACACCTCAACATGCGCATACAATTTACAGCAAGCACGATGAATAGATAATAATTTACCTGATTTCTGACGCCCCCCAGGTCAAAGGTGATAATATGACAATGTTGTGTCAACAGCTTGTTCTGCTGCCCCCAAGTGGCCAAAAACAAACAAACAAAAAATTGCTGCTTTTATCAAAGTTTCTTGAGTTAAAAAGAAAATGTGTTCATTATTTTGCTAATAACAAATATATTTGCTGTGACATACGAAACCTAAGACCCATCTTTTTACAGTTGCATTTGAGTCCCCTTCATAAATTGCTTTGATGTTGTTTTTTTTTACTTTCATTTGAATTATTCAGCTCAATTTTAAATGTCCCTGTAAGACACTTTGGTCAACACGTGGTGTCTCTAAATTGACTTGGCTTTTTCACAGCCGACATTTTGACTTGTCATAGCAGGAGGAGCACAGGTGTTACTAACAGCATGAACGATGGCTTAGTTTCCAGTGTTGTCCCATTAAGATATTCCAATGAGCCAGCAAACAGACACAGCAGGAACTTGGAACCGGTGAACCTGAATGGAACAGCTCCCATCGCTAGTGATATTAATTGCACCTGTGCTTAATGACCAGTCAAAATACCTGCTGTGAAAAAGACATATTACTATCTTAGCAATTTTCAAGTCTCTGGAATCGGATTCTCCAGCTGAACTGAAATGAAGTGAAGCGAAACGCTGCCTGAAAGGGGGGAAATCTAAATTGTGATAAGCCTCAAAAAATGGCGGGCAGTTGCGTCAATTATGACAAACTCCGTCAAGATCAAGTTGTTATTGATCACGTTAGTGTTATTGTTCCCTTTCATTTGTTCCCTTCCATTCTCCAGCCTCCACTTCCTCCCTCCCTCTCTTTCTGAAGTCAGAGGAAATCAAGCGTGTAGCCCCATTGATCCAGCAGCTCACACATGCATGCATATGCAGAGAAAAAAAAAAGAACGCAGCCACTCTCTCTCTCACACACATACACACACACACACACACACACACACACACACACACACACACACACACACACACACACACACACACACACACCGGGCTCCCCTTTGAAGAAGACGAAGTGGGAGGTATATTGTGGTGGACGGAGCCGCTGACCCCCTCGTTGAGCTAATGAGCTTTTATTGACTTCAGCACCTGAAGCTGCTGCTGTAACTTATCACTGTTAGCACCTCACTCCCCCAACGCACAACACACAGGGGAGCACGCACGCACGCACAGGCAAGCAAACACACACACACACACACACACACACACACACACACACTATCTTCAGCTCTCAGCGTGTAAACCTACAGCGTCTCCCGGGATACGAAAACACAGCAGAACTCCCCAAATGGGGCTTGAAGCACGTTTCAGAGTTTGTGCTTCAAATTATGAACAGCTGAGGTGTGCAAAGATGACATCACTTTGACATCATTTGCGTCATTTCAGGTGATGCTTGCTTGATTTACGCTGCGGCTGTGTCTGAGAACGTTCCCTGTTTCCTACATAGCGCTCTACATACTGTCCAAATTAGGAGTGGGACATATTATACCTACATCCACTATATAAATCCCCACAACGGAACGAAAAAAGCGCTGACCATGGCTTGTATACTAACATGTGACTAAACATGTGCAATACCAGGACCCTGAAACTGGAGCAGCTAAATGGAATTCAGCCATCATGGATTTTATTATTTACACCGGTGCTTCTCCTACAGGGACATGTCAAAGTGTAACTATGTTTTGCAGGTTACTTTGAGTGCCCCATATCATTTATTTATTGTATTTAGTAAATCTATATAGCTCGGCGTTCTACCTCAAACTCTTCCTTTGCCCAGGCCCCCGCAATTCTCCGTTTCTTCTTTCAAGGTTTCCGTACACCTTTGCAATCAAACCACAACTGCCTGTACCTGTATCCTGTCCCAGCCCCGTCTTGGAAAATCCGTCCATGATTTGCTGCCTGTGTGTATACCTCCTGCCTCTTCCCGACCTGCCTACCCGACCTGCCCCAGGGGACTTGTTTGCCTGTTCTCAGTGCTCTCCTGTTTGCCCGACGTGATGCCTGCTCTTCCACCAACAATTCTCTAATTGTACCTACTACACATGCGTCTCCACCTAAATGTACAAACGTCCCTTGAACAAATAGTTGCGCTAGTTAGTCTGAGTGAGTACAAATGTCTAAGACAGGTTCATATCCAAACATTGATCTTTTTTTTTTTTTTTGCCGTACTACGTTGGTAAAAGGGAAGGAAGGAAGCATTAAATTGGAGTAGAAATTTTGATTCTGGTGCTTCCAATAGCAAATGAATGCAAGGTCACATGACATTTGAATCCCTATACCTTTTACGCTTTGATTCATCTAAACGAGTTATTCACTTTATGACCAGAACAACCCAAACCTATGTACAAGCTAATGCAATCCAATGCAACAGTCTAATTATAAATCCAGTGTTTGCGAAGCTTATCATAATCAGTTTTTGTTGACATGTTTAAGTATTTTCTTTAGTGGAATTGGACTGCATCATGCTTCAAACTGTTTCTAATAATCCATCCACCACCACTGTTCCACATAGGGAACAAAGTATTGGAAGCACTTATCAATAAACTGTAATCCAGTACAAAACCATCACAAAGCCTAAAACAGTGATCAGAGGCTCACAAAGGTCGGACTTATTGCAGGTCGCTCACAGGAAGAAGCAGCACCGACACAAACGCTATAATGGAAGGCAGACAGCACTGCACACAAGCAAAGGGACAATCTAGATCTTTGGTTTGCATGGCAACAAACACAGGAGGAACCACGTACCCCCGCTGACTGAAACCAGCCACGCTGTTATTCTGCTTCAGACCCGAGTCTTCATCTTCACACGTCGATTCAAGCGAAGTCACTTTCATTCATGTAGTCACGCCACAGATCATCTCTCAGAGGACAGCAGCTCAGCGTGAGAATGATCTGTGTAAACAGTGTGTGTGTGTGTGTGTGTGTGTGTTTTAGTGAGGGTTTGTATCTTTCTCGTTGAAATAAGCTCAGAACATAACAGTTTTGGAATGAGGTGAAATTCAGAACTTTCAGCACTAAAAAGATGAAAGCTGTTCCCTTTGTAGCTGACTGGGTCTGAACATTCACCTCTATTCCCTTTAGGCCACATTCATGCACACACACACACACACAACGACACACAAACAGGAAGCTGCCGTCCTCTGGAAAAAAAAAACACAACCCTCTAATGTACACAAAACGGAAACTTAATCTTCCACTTCCTGTCCCAGGGGCTGAACATGTTGTTTGTTGTTCTATATCTATGAAGATAAAGATGTATATGTATCTATGTAGATCTCTTTAAATTCTGTTACTCTGCTCAGTAAATAATTAGGTCTGTTTGTGTGTGTGTGTGTGTGTGTGTGTGTGTGTGTGTGTGTGTGTGTGATAACCTTGGGATGTGTTGATAAATGTGTTAATTTTCACATTTACATTTCAGAGCACTGAGTGATTAGGAGTGAACCTGTGGCGGTGCCACTTTATCAACACATTTGCAGCCATGTTGGAGTGTTTCTGAGTGTGTGTACTGTATGAACGCGTGTAGGGATTCTTGTGTTGCCCGACTGTAGCGTCCTCTAGCTGGTCAGCAGATTTCTTAAGACTCTGCTGAGCATCTATTTGCCTAATCTTGTAAGTTATTGTGATGGCAAAGGTGGTTCTTGTTGATAGGAAATTGAAAATCCCGCTGCAGTTTATGTGCTGCTTGTCAGCTCATTCTTTCTGTGTGCCCAACCTGCAGATAGTGGCTTTAAAGTTAGATGCTGAAGATGTCCGTGTTCGACTCTCTTTCCACCGTGTCAGGGCTGTATTAAGTTACTGCTAATGCAAGTGGAACACGGTCGCTGCACATTCACATTAAAAGCTTTTAACTGGCAATTATGAGGCAGTCACAGGAAACGCTATTTTGTCACAGAGATTAGCACTGACAGTGATCGCTCGTCCAAAATACGTCAACAAAACCAGAAAACGGCCAGTGTCTTTCCTTTTTTTTTTCTTTGTGAATGGATCAGTTTTAAATATTGGAGGGAGTCCTGGAACAGGGGGGAGCCACTGTGAGCTGACCACCTTTGTCTGCTGTGGGGAACGCTACTTGCGATGTGCACGGCATGAACTTAGACAGCAGTTGCGGATGGCATTATGGGAAATGGCACATCACTGACTGACTTCTGTATTAAAACTATGTGACTATTTGTTTGGCTGCACTGCTAACAGGCACACCAGTTCACCAGTTGCGTTTCTGTCAAACACCGGGAGCTGCTCAACGAGTGTTTACTGCACCGGTAACCCCAGGTGACGTCAGATCCACCACGACAGAAGAAGACTCCCTCCAGACATACAAGTAGTCTGCTTGGAACAATAATGTGAGTCTGATATGTCTTTTCTGCAAAAAAAGTATAATAATAATAACAATTAATAATAACAGAATTAATTAAAATCCTTAGAAAGGCGTCTACTCCTTCTGGCTCATTACAAATTCCAGAAACTTTGAATATGCAAATGTTGTTTGTTTCTAAAGTGTTCCTGCTGGACACAAGATGTCTGCTACTTCACAGCAAAGTCCATTCTCGGTGTGTGTGCACTGGCGGCTCCGAGTTTCTACGTCACACTTGTAGAAGTTGTAACTTGGAACGGGATTGGCTTCCAAACCATTTGTGATGTCACAAATCATGCCCGTAGGCCCCGCCCCTACAAAATAAAATAAAATCTGATTTTCAATGAGCACAGAAACTTGTGGAAGAAGCCTTCTAGTGTCAAACTCTGCACATACACCGTTCTGCACAGTGAAGCTCAATCATCCAACTGTAGGATCAAGAACCCACATAGTCGAAAGGTGCAGGGAGAAGATGACTCATGCAAGATTATGTGAAAATCAAGAACCAGATTTCTCTTTTGGAGACGGACTGGCATCTATTTCTAAAGCATTTTTGCAATGAAACACAAAGGAAAAGAACTGAGCGCAGACGCCTCAGAAGTTCTTCAAAGTTTAGGTGATGGAGAGGTCGCGAGTTGTTAAGTTCCTGTCATCCAAAACAACTATATATGTCTAAACGTCTCTGTGGGTTGGCTCAGTTGTGAACAACTCAGGCAGACAGATAGATGTGTCTTCCTCAACCTTCACATCTTTGATGACTTTAGTTTGATTTTCCCGTTGGCTTACTTTTCTCTTTCCTTTGACAGTGTCTGGTTTATCTCCACCGTCTGGTTTCTGAAGGAGTCTGCGGTCGATTGGGTTCTTTCTTCTCTCTGGTAGCCCTCTGCCCTGTAGCCACAAGCCTGGGCTCTGTCTACTTCACCTTCCCCTCCATCCCACAGACACAAGGGCGTTCATGCATGCAAGCACACACAGCCACACACACCTAGATACACGGGGGCAGGTGCATGCCTGCATGTGTGCTCATCTGCCGAGGCACGCGCATCTTTTTTTAATGCTCGTGTCACTTCATATCCTCGCAGGTTGTGCACATTTATTCAAACAACTTCCTCTCTCATCTGTGGCCGGATGCAGACAAACAAAAACACAAGAAAAGTACTTTAAATGAACTAAACTGCTAAGGGAGCTGCAAAAGCAGAGTTGCTGAATGCATTATATGAATCGTCATGACAGAACAGTTAACTATTTGGGGAGTGACTTGCTTTCTTTCCAAGAGTGAGATGAGGAGATCGATATCAATCTCATTTCTTTGTAAAATATGAAGCCAGAGTCCGGGGGTGATTAACCTAGGTTAGCATAAAGGCCGAAAGCTTGGGTTTGTCCGGGATTGTCCCGGTTTCAAGCCGGACACAACGCTTCAACTTTCACAACCAAATTGTTCCGGTTTGCACCACAATTCAAATAATAATGATAAAATGTATAATATATTGTAATGTCATGTTCTGTCCAACTCATTATTAGCTAACCCGATATAAAAACACAAACAATGCACCGCGCATCTGAATTCAACACTGATTTGTCGGTATTTGTGTCAATCAATCAATGTGTCCTTGTCACGGCCGTTGCTAGGCTGCGAGTCATAGGCAAGCGGCATAGCTTGCGACTCTTTTCTGTCAGCATGCTAACGGTTAGCTGTCATGCCAAAGACAAAGTCAGTCTTTTCTAAAAGAGCTTCCTCCTTCCTTCGTGAAGCATCATGGCGTCCATGGAGGTGAGAGGTGCGCTGAAATACCGATGAAAACGACTATGGTGAACGTGCGGTGCATAAGGGTCCCGGTTTGGGGGTTTGAAAATATGGTCACCCTAAGATTGGGCAAACAGCCAGTCTGCCTCTCCCCAAAGAGAGAGCGATAGAGAGAAATGCCCACCAACACCGTTTACAGCTCACTCATCAACACACATCATTAGCTTTGTCTGCACACTTGTTACAGAGGCAGGCCAATTGTTTCCCACTGCTTCCAGTCTTGTTGTTAAGCTAGGCTAACCGCACACTTAACACACTTCACGAGATTCATCTTCTCCTCTTGCTCTCGAAAAAAAGAAAGCACAACAACACGTCGCTCCCGAAATACTGAACTATTCCTGTTTTTCTGTGCTAAAGCTGAGGTGAAATGACATGTTTTAATGAGGGGAATACATTTGAGTCCTTTAAAAATATGAGTGTTTAAAAATAAAGTGTGTCTGAAGGTTGTAGGTAGCTGCACTATTTGTTTCCTTTATTCTGATTATCAGACTGCTTCATATATATATCCGTTCATCCTTTCTGTGTGCTGTACTGTATCGAAGGAGCTTCCAGTGAATCTGGACGTTGGTGACATGCAACTAGGAACCACATTTTCCATGCTGCATAACAAACAAACATATAGCCCAGACGAAGGACCTTGCTGTGTAGAGTTTTTGTTTTCTCCGAGTTTTAAACAAGTGAAATAGTTCTTGCCTGAACTGCTGAAGCACTGACCCAAAAAAAAATACAAACTGCACAAATGGTTGAATGTAGCACCGTGAGAGCCTTTAAAGCTGCACAAATCAGTGTTCTTCTCTGGTGAAAGAGGGCGCTCACAGCCACGAACCCACCGAGGATCGTCGCCCGACTGCAGTTCCCCTCGGCTCTGCGAAGCGTTTTAGCGTCTTTTATGGCTCACATGTTCATCTCTCATCCCTCATTGCAGCTTTAAAACCACACCAGCGCACCGTGCACACATACAGGACCCATCAGGGATAAGACGAGAACATTATCAATCTAACGATGCTACATAATCTGCCCATTTATTACGCTAACAGCCTTTATCACATTTTCGGGCCATTCAGAAGGATGCCCGATGACATTTTGACTAATGGCGACATCGGCAGTTGCTACATGCCCCCTTGTCTCTGTTTACACTGCTCAAGTACTCAAAGAAGGCTTCCCCTGAACCTGTGTGGGAAACACACTTCGACCTCGTTCGTCCTTCACGAAACTGCGGCTTCTCCGTGTACCCTGTCTCTCCTTCTCCAGCTCTGTCTTTCTCTTTCTCCCTGGTGGGTTTTATTCAAAGTTTCCAGAGTTGGAGAGCTGTTGCAGGATCTCTTCTGTTGGCTTCAGGTCTTATTAAATTGAATTGTCCGGAGGCTCTGGTCAGTGATCCATGATGGTCCGTCTTTTTCTGACAGGCCTGATAAATACAGGTCCTGATCTCTCGCTGCGTCTCCATTCCTCTCTCCCCCACCTTCTCTCCATCTTCTTCTCTCCGTCCTCTGTCTCCACTTGCCCTCTGCCTCTCTCACCCACCTCTGTAACACTTCTCTTACTTCTCTTATATTGTGTTCCCGTAAACTACATTGCATTTTTCACTTTTCTCTATTTCTCTCCCTCTCGCTCTTTCAGACTGAAAGCTAATGCTCTCTGCACTTCCCTATAGAATTGTGTGTGTGTGTGTGTGTGTGTGTGTGTGTGTGTGTGTGTGTGTGTGTGTGTGGAGGCAGTCTAAAAGACGAGGGCTCCACTCACCTTGGACACCCAGTGCTCTCCTCCTTGCCAATAACCCTCCTATATGCTCTGTACATGGGGGGGTTTGGGAGAATGAATGTATATATACACACACACACACACCCACACACACATGTAAATGAATAAGCACATCAAACACATGCACACGGATTACAACGTCGGCTTTAGAAGCTACATGCCAACACACACACACACACACACACACGACCACACAGTGAGAACAGGAGAGGAATTCAATTAGACTAATTACAATAGAGGACAGTGACTCCTTCATACAGAATATGTACGGGTGCATGAGATACAGCGTCTTTAAACTGTATGTGTGTGTGTGTGTGTTTGTGTGTGTGTATGAATATTCATGCTCAGCGTAGTTTGGGGATAAGGAGAAGAGAGTCATGCTCTGCTGGTACTTCATTACTTAGTATTTGTTAGAGGAACCTTGACACACACACACACACACACATACACACAGCTTGTTTAAATGGTCTTAATCCAATTCTTTCTTTATTCTACGTGTGCACACCAACTGTCACCCTGTGCTTACATGCACACACACACACACACACACACACCTACATCAACAATCCCCCTCGAGGAGATCAAGGAGAAGGTGCAGAGACAAAAAAAAAAAATGGAGGACACAAATGTGTGTGAGTGTTACATGCGTGCATATGCTGTTGTTGAATATGTGCGCAGTGTGTTTGTTGGTGTAAGATTCAAGTGTACCCTCGGACGGTTTAAGTGCTTGTGAAAGATGTAAGAGTATGTGGGCACGGTCACTTATCCCTCTGTCTGTTCATTAGGGGTGTGTGTGTGTATATGTGTGTATGTATGTACGTGGGTGTGTGTGTGTGGGCATTGCTTTCCTAGGCAAGGCTGAAGGATGGAGGAGAGGAAACAGGTAGGAAATAAAACATGGACAGAGGACTAGGGAAATTAGGAAAAAGAGGGGGTAATTATGCATGATTTTGCAGATTGTTTGAATGCAGCGCAGTAATGGCGGACTCCGCCACTCCCAATAAAAACTACTATATAGGGAAAAGTGGCCAAAGAAATGTGTTAATATTATTAACCATAATGTACATGTGATAACCACAATTTCATTAACCTTAAGCATTGCGTAGTTACCATGCACAGAACATGTAGAAAGAAGTTATTTTATATCTGGGGTTCAGCAGAATCATTCAATATCAGCATTCTGTCTGGAGGTAGAGTTGTTTTGGCAGTCTTCAGTTTAGTCTATTCTAGCTAAGGGTGTGTGTGTGTGTGTGTGTGTGTGTGTGTTTATAAGGTTGATAGCTCAGCAACCACCTTCCTGCACCAGAGTTATTTCATTATGTCTATTTCTGAGAATTTAGGGGTCTTTCAGTAAGCTTTGAACAGTCGCCAGCAGACTCCGCGCTCCAATGCAAAAAAGCCACTGACAGTCTCAGTAATCATTGCTGCGATGTTTCCTCACTTGTGATGTCATGACATCACATGTCAGTCAAACAGTGTTTCCCATGAGATATGTACATGAGACCTCTTAAGGTCTATAAAAAAAAAAAAGAGAAGAAAATCCTGGAAATAAAGCAGCTCTGCTTTGATTTGAAACATGTGACGCAGGATTCTCGCCATGAGATTTATCAATATTTGTGAATCCCTGATGAAAAGGATGAAGGCAGAACGGAGAAGTGCAGGAAAAGAAAAAAAGAGAGCAGGAGGGGATGATGAAAGCAGAAGCAGAGAGATGAGAGATGGAGAAAGTTTAAAATGAAAAAGAAGAGGAGCGACGGCGTGGAGATAAAAATGACTGCAGAGACACGAGAAGTGAGAGAAAACGAGGTTTGCTAGAAGTAAGGAAGGAAAGGAGAGAGGGGGATGAAGGAAGCAGGGGGAGGACGGGAAGGAAGAGGAGGATAGAAAAAGTGTGCAGCGTGGTGGACACAGCCGTGTGTGTGTGTGTGTGTGTGTGTGTGTGTGTGTGTGTGTGTGTGGGTGTGTGTGGGTGTGTTCAGCGGTACAGACTGTGATCTTTGTGAGTCGGACGGGGAGGAAAGGAGGGAGGGAGGGAGGAAGGAGGAGGAGAAGCACAGGCAATTTTCCATGAGACTTTTAAACCTATTTTAATGAGGAATCTTCCACTTCATGTGTCTGTGCTGCAGTTTAAAAAAAAAAATAAAAAATTACAAAAAACACCTTGAAAACGCTGCAGTCGACCCGCTGAGAGGGAACTTAGAGAGAGAGAGGGAGGTTAGGAAGCGTTTCCTGAGGAGAACAATTAAAAGCCAAATATAATCTCCCTCTCGCCTATGGACCACTTTTAATGTGATTATTGGGGCGCTGATGACGCAGAGCGGAGACCTGCACCCAGGGGAAACCTCCCCGTGTCTCTGGCTTTTAGAGCGGAGACAGAGGAGACAGACAGACACTGATGCACAACTGGAGAGAAGAGGAAGACAGAGGCGGCATGAGGCTGCCTGTGTCCTAAAAATGAACGTAGCATCACCAACACGACTACTTTGAGGTGAGGCTAAAGCAACAGTTTGACATTTTGGGAAAAGCACCCACGTTCTTTTGCCGAGAATCTGCTGTGAAATTGATGCAACTCTCACGTCTGTCCAGTAAATATGTAGCTGGAGCCAGTTACCAGCTAGCTTAGCTTAGCATAAAGACTGGAAATGGTGGGATTAGCTAGTCTAGCTCTGTCCAAAGGTTTTAACACGTTTATTAACACGTTGTATTAATTGACCAAAAACGGGCAGGCAACCAGCGGAGACTCCAGGAAGTTACTGTTCCCAGCCAAGAAATAGTCCCCCCCCCTATTAATCAGCAAATTGTCGGGGGGGGGTTTAATGGCTCTGTCCTATTCAGGTGTCCCAGTAAGTCATTACAGTGTGACTGTGAGCCAGCATGAACAATACCAGGGCCCTGAAACTGAAGCAGCTAAATGGAATTCAGCCATCATTAGTTTTGTTAAACGTGTCAAAATATCTGTTTTGTATGAACAGCTTCTTGGTTATGATGTAACCAGCATTTCATTTCCATTTTCCCCGACTCACAGCCCTCTCGATGCCGCTGAGGAAGAGCGCCAAACCTGACACATGTTGAAATCCAGCTCAGCTGCCAGTCCAAGCTTTTATGTGTATTTTTTTTTTTTGGGTGCTTGTATTTGTGCACATATTGAGCAGATTACATTTTTCTCACATTTCTGCTCCGAAGCCCTCTTTTTTTTTTTCTCCCTTTGAGAAATGTCTCAGAAAAAGATATTTTTGTAACATTTGCAGAATGTTGTATAAATATAGTGAAAGTCCTCCCACGAGACAGTCGAGAACAGACTTACAAGATACAGTGGAAAAGACTTTCTACGCTGGTGTACTCCTGTATGACACACACAGGAAAAGGAGCTCCGTGTTGTAAAGATCTATAGTGATCAATGGCAGCTATAAATACTGTACCGCTTAAATAAGAACAACTACAATGATAGGCTATTATTACTCGCAGCCAATTTGATCGCCTGTTTCAGTGTATTTGAAGCACGGAGGATGATCGTCTTTCTAATAGGTATTTCATCTTCAGATAAAGGTATTTTAAGAATTTGTGACTGATGACAGAGGCACTGCTCATGGACACACCTACAACACATCTGCGTATACACACACACACACACACACACACACACACACACACACACACAATTTGATAGGAACAAAGAAAGAGTTTCATGTACAAATATCAGCCCATATGAATTCATAACGAGCCCATTCTGTCCCTGTGTGTCAGTAACATGACAGAGTGATGACAGCAGCAGCAGCAGCAGAGGAGTGCGTCCCGCTCAGGCTCAGACGCCGGGCTCTCCAGAGACTCCGCTGAGCAGAGGAGGGGGACAGATGCAATTCATTCATCATTTATCTCCATCGGTGGGACTTTTTTTATCCCCCCACGGTGTCACACTCCCATGGGACCCCCACTTCATCCACCCCCTCATCGTCATTGCTCCGACAGCATGCATTGATGATCGATGATGAATTTTAACTTGCACTGGAGTTTAACGTGGTTTAGACGTGGCAATGGAATTCAGTCTTCATTTAAAGGGCCGCTCCGCCAATCTTACACATCGAGTTCAGATCACTCGTCATGAAGAGTGCTGTGAAACCCTGATGATGTCACAGTGATGTCATCGGGGGGGGGGGGTTATCTCAGCTTGAGTATAGGGACTGCACATTTTTAAGAGAAAGTCTTCGCCACAAACTGTTGGCGTTTACCAGCCAAGGAGGGTCTAATGAAAGATGCATTATGGGAAATGTGGGATCCAGTGATTTTTGGAGTTTGACTAAAAGTCAGGATATCTCTGCTGCAAAAAATAAATAAATAAATAAACAAATCTCTTGTAAGTCCCCCAACTTTATGAAAGTGCTATACAGATATGCTGGAGTGCCCCTTTGATTGAACACACTTCACTTCAATAAACTCATTGAAGAGTTAACTTGCCAGGCAGTGGGTGGGAATCACGAGAGGAACCTCTATCATCGGTTTGACATAAAAGGTTCCCATCATCTGCATATTCTACATGAATCAAGCTACCATTGCTGCACTATTACTACAGTGCAGCCTATACATTACCTGCCTAAGCTGCCATATCAAAGGCTGGGGTGACATGATTATATTCCACTGCAGCTGTTCCTCAGCAGCTGTTTGCATGCATGTGTGTGTGTGTGTGTGTGTGTGTGTGTGAACAGCTGGAAAGGTGCAGCCAGATCACACTCACTGCAAATCACGACGGCAGTTTGCGTTGTGGTCCATGTATCCAGCTTTGGGAACACAACACACTCAGCCTGCTGCACCCACACCCTTTAGGCTTTCTATGATCTCTCCCAGATCCCCCCCCTGCTGCAGCGGCACAGGGACACGGGACCCTCTTACAGTGCGCACAGATGCAAGTGTAGAAGATGGGGAGGGGGGGGTCAGTCATTGTAAAGCACTAGTTAGTCCGGATCTGCAGCTGTGTCATTCAGTTACGCACAACGACTCGCAGCCCAAACTACTCCAAATAAGACCCCCCCCCCCCTCCTCCTCCTGCAGTGGAAGTTGAAACACAAGTTGGAGCAGAATGTTTGAAACGTGTGGAGCACTCACTCATCAGCAGAGCAACAGGCAAGAAGAGCAGGCACGCGGAGTTCACCAGAGATGCCATGCTGACCCGACAGATCGTCCTCCGCCCTCGCAAGTTGGCGCCGGAATCCCCAAGTTGTTCGCACAGAGAGAAAAGGCAGCCCCCGCCGTCCCGTCCCGCTCCGCTCCTCGGTGCTGGTCCAAGTGTTCCCCTCCTGTCCTCGGTGCAGCTCTGTACTCCAGCGCGAGAGCATCCACACAGCGCGCGCTCTCGCCCGCTCCGCTGAAGGGTGGGGGGGGGGGGGGGGGGAGGGCGCGTCCGTGCTGAGGAGGAGGAGGAGGAGGAGGGAGGAGGAAGGTCCACAGCAGCTGAGAGAGTCCCCGATGCGCTGTACACGAAGCAAGGCCTGGTCTGGACGGAGGGGTGGACACTGGGAGGATTTTTATTTTTTTTTTTTGGGGCTGACAGCGATGGAAGAACTATTCACATCCTTCCCTTAAGTTCAAGTTCCAGAAAAATCTACTTCAAGTCTCATTCTGCAGACCTGCACATGCGCCTGTGGTTGATGTATTATTATATGGGACATTATTAGATGGTTGTTGCTGGTGACGTAACTACTTTGTACACTGTTCCCCCAGTGGTCCCCCTCCCTCCAGTATTTTCTTTTTAATGTAAAGTCCTTATCTGTTAAATAAAGGCGGCAGATTATGAATGGTACACTGATGAAGTATAAAGTAGCACAAAGTGGAAACACTCAAGTACCAATACCTCAAAATGATGCTGAAACACAGTAGTGTTTACTGTCGCCCCTCATCTTCAGGGAATGATGCTGTTATAACTTTGTCCCTTCACAAACAAATAAAGACACAATCAACAGAGCACATCTTTTTTTTTTTTTTCTTTCTTTTTTTTAATTCAAAAATGTTTAGGGTAAAAGAAACCGTAAAAGATACAACATAAACCAGCCAAGCCGAGGGAAATGAACAAAATGGAAAGAGAGAAGAAATAC
This sequence comes from Enoplosus armatus, assembly GCF_043641665.1. Classification (NCBI taxonomy): domain Eukaryota; kingdom Metazoa; phylum Chordata; class Actinopteri; order Centrarchiformes; family Enoplosidae; genus Enoplosus; species Enoplosus armatus. Next base: position 22,771,908 of record NC_092185.1, read on the forward strand.
ACACTAGCCTCAGTCCTGTTTGTCTCACACAGCTCCCGGTCAGGGTAAAGCAGGAGTCCTTCTGCTCCGAGGACAATAAACCAGGGCCTGGAACTGAACCGTGAAGTCAGAAATAATACTTCTCTCTTTCTGTTTCATGAGCATTCAAATATCGGTCCGAACCAACTGCCTTGGTAGTCAAATGTTTGCAAACAAAACATACAGATTCTCCTCCGCCGTGTTGTTTGAGTCTCACTTCTAACTGAACCAAAAGAATGACCTTTCAATGGCACAACTGCTCGCAAAAAGCTGAACTGAACTGCTGTGGGATCACGTTAGAACATTACAAGTGGTCTAAAGGCCCAGATGGGATCAAAATGTTAAAAGCAAAAACACGTAGAATGCAATAAGGCACTTACAGATTTCTAAACACAGAGGTCAAATGAACACAACTTTTATTTTACAATCAGCAAGAACAGTGTGGCCACCCTGCAGTTAAACAACGATGAGTGGGGCTTGTACACAAATGATCATACACGTTCAACACACTTTAAAGATGAACAAATGGTGCGTTTATAACCTAAAAGGCAGGCGCTTCACTGTCGGGTAAAAACAGATACTGTAGGAGCAGGAATGATTTCCGACTTCAAAACCTAAACGACAAGCGGGGTGAAGATCTGCAGTTCAACAAAGTGCTGCCTCCTACAGCCTATGAGAAGTAACTGCATGTTAACTTTACAAACATTATTTGGAATATCCTGGTAAAATAACATCATCAGTAACAATTATGTTTAGGAAGTGTTTTATTATGTATTATAACTAGTTTGACAACTCTTAAAGCAAGTATACAAGTCTTACAAATACTAAATGTTTATATAAAAAAGGGACTGACGTACAGAAGAAAACGAGAGGAGAGGTCTGATCAATTTACAGGACAGAGCTGTACACGTGGACGGCTGCCAAACACGTCAGATTCTACAGGGTCATTCTTTTCAGCCTGGGAGGACCGTCATGACTATGTGGTACATTTCAAAAATGTCATTTCTCATCCTTTAATCTTATTTGCAACCTTCAGAAACGCTCATTAGAATGATTTGAGAAAACAAGGTCAAATGGAAAAGGGAATAATGAGATATGCATTTCATCCTGAATACTTGAAAACGCAGGGGGGAAAAAAATATATACTCTATGAACTTTCAGTAAAACAATTCAACGTGTTGATCCTCTTCAAAGCCCTGACAAAGATTTGGCCTGGCATGGTTGTCGTCTCTGACCCATTACGAAATAACTGAAAGGAAATATGCAACCAACATAACATGGCTTTGGATGTTACATACTTTTGGTTGCCGGGATTAGCTTGGTTGTTCTTCAAAAAAGAAAAAGAAAAAGAAAAAAAGAAAAAGAAAACTGAACTGAGGACAGCGTAATCCTGCAGCAACTGAAATTCCAAGTTGGCTCTAGCGAGGATGCTGGTCTGTGTTGAAAAATAAAAATGTGTCCAAGCCTGCTGTTTTCTCTTAAGGCCGAGATACAAGGCGACGTTACGAGACGAAACACGTCTTCTTTTAGCATACCTTTGTTCAGTATCCCAAAAATGAACTGTGTCCGACTGACGGGTCAGAGAAGTAGAGCGGCAAGACGTTTGGTCTTGCGGACCACTCGGCGGAACATTCTTTTGAGTCTTTACGCACATTTGGATGAAGTGACTTCAAAAGGAGGCGTCAGGTGGGATGTGTTTGGGAGACGGGGACCACCAGAAGTATCAGGCCCTCTGGCTGTCTTCTTGATGGGGATAAAAAGGACGAGAGACAACAAGGATGCCTCTTGCGGTGAAAAAGTAGCAGTAACGAAGGTCTGGGAGAATCTACTGTGAACTACAACATTATTGTCTTGCATTGAAGGTCTGTCCAGGAAAAAAAAACAAAGAAAAAAAACAGAGCAACAAAAACAGTTTCTATTTCCTAACTTGACACTTCACTGGTGCAGGCAGAGCAGGGGCAGGAATGTGAACAACGGGGGAGAAAGAGCTGGATTTAGGGTTGTGTGGAGGGACAGGTGGGCTGGAGGGGGAACCTTCTTCAACTAAGTGAGAGTCATTTAGGAGCTCTCATCTTCCAACAGCACGTCCCCTCCTCAAGCTCCAACTAAATGCTGAAAGGGGGGGGTGAAGTCGTCCTTGTTGCTTTCTCCTCTAAAACATTCATGGACTCATAACAAAAAAAAAAAAAAAAAAAGGACTCGTGATCTGCGTCTATGAGGGAAACGGCTCTTCGGCACCGCGCTTTAAACAAAGGACTAGTGGTTGACGAGACCCTGCAGCATCATCATCAGGCGCCGCGCCCTCTTGCTGAGCGGGCTGTGGGGGTCCTGCTGCAGGAAGGCAAAGAGCTTCGGTCTGACCTGGGTCACCACGGAGGCCATGTGGTCTCTCGTCAGCGGATCGCTGTGGTCCAGATTCATCACTGCGTCCTCCAGGTAGCTGGACGGGGACACAGAGGGACAGAGACGTTGGATAATGACGACAAAGGACAACTGACATTTCCAGCCATGCACATGTTATCTACTGTGAAGCTTAAGAAACGAAACAGGATGACAAAGAAGATTTCCTCGGCACGAGAGGCCGTGGTCACTTTTGTTCTATGTGGAGAAAAACATTCGCACATCTGCAATCTGAAACTTCATCCAATCTGCTATAAAAACAGTACAAGGATAACGTGCATGGACTTTGTGTTTTGACCTTTGGAGCAGCTGCAGGGGACAGAGAGAAAGGCCGGTTCTATCAATGTCTCGCCTATCTTTCGCAGTTTGAATGTCAAGCGGCGTCCTTGATCACCTTTCCTGGCTGCCAGCCCACTGCACGACTGTGTGCCTTGTGTTTTCGCTCAAATATTACCGCCGAAATTGAGTTGTGCCACCGTCACCTGCGCCCTGTCCTCTCACTCAGACTACACTACATTTAACTACTCCATTAATTGTTTTAGTCAGACATCTGGTGGTCAAGACTGTCCAGCAGTGCTCTATTTCTGTCCTGCTCTCCCGCCCTCTGTGTCTTTACGGTTTTAAATGACCATTCATCTCCATGTCCGGAGCACTACCTGATCCCAGTCTGACATTAGAGCTGTTCCCACATCGCGCAGCTGGCCTGCAGCCAGCGTTCCCCACAACACACACATCACAGGTCTATCAAATCTCCATAACACTGCCAACGAACTCTTTAAAAGGGACATTTATTGTCACTGCACAGAACACCACAGACACTGACTCGCTAGTTAATGTCTTCTGGGAGATAATCTGCTAACTAAATTGCGTCAAACCCTTTCAAACCCATTAAGTTGCTATTCATGCTCCCTCAGTTCACATTATTCTTCCATCCGTTTGGACACAGAGTTCTTCAAAACCAGCCAACGATCTTCCATGGTCCCAACAGTCCTAATGTTGCTTTTCTCTTTTGGAATCTTTCATGGATTCTTCTAAGATACTATCAATCGTAAGTACAGAAAAAGAAGGATCCTTTATCTTGTGCAAAGCCTCAAAAAAATACACAGTGCAATTGCTGAGATTTTTGTCTTATCCCAATATTAATTGACTTCTATTTACCCATGAGAGCACAGAGTTTTCCTGCACTGCTCAAATAAAATTAGCCATTAAAGTAGGCAAAAGTGGGAAGATGTGAGAAGGAGTTTTGCGATTGATCCTGTTTTGATTCCATCTACTGAACTCCCTCGCACCACAACCCATCCAACCATGACTGTGCTGTGTCCTAATAATGCCTCAGACTGAGCCGCGCCCTACTGCCCTCATCTCTCCCTCCAGATGGCACAGAGCGGCGCCAGAGGGCCATTTCAGCAGCAGTAGTAGGCAGCTGCAATGTAAACTCAGAGCCAGACAGGTGATCCAGACGCAGAGCGGTGCTGTAAAGGGACTCTGATAGAGAGAGAGAGGTTTTCTGGGGTAGAAAAGAACCAGGGGAGAAGGGATGCAAGGATCCATAAGAGAAAAGGACATGAAGAGGGTGAGGCGGGGAGAGGGGGGGGCTCTCTGAGGAGACACATTCACATCTTGAGAATAACAGCACAACACAAGACTTTTCTGTTAAAAGACCAGAAAAAAAAACATACAAGGACAGAACAGAACGATGGAGCCCATCAAAAAACTGCGCTGCTATTCACAGGATTACCTGCGCTATCGGGACAGCCATGTAGCAGGGCTATAGACGGAGCGAGGTGATGGGGTCAGCACTTTAGCACCGTTTAGCACGCGGGAGACGAGGAATAATGGACATACAATGGAGATGAGGTGGGGAGCAAAAGTTTAGGCAGAGACTGGCTTTATTGCTGATCGACGGAAGCACAGGATCCGGCGTGTGTGGGAGAGAAGGCGTGTGTTGCAATTCAAAGCGTGTTCACTGCTAGCGCTTAAAATTATAACATTTTGGGAAGAGGTAAGCTTGTACAGTTCACAGGGTTTTGATTAAACCCAATGACATTTTCCAAAATTGCAAGTTATGCCTGCTGCATTGTAAGACAGTTCTTCCATCAAACTACAGCGGCGTGGGGCGATATCCTGCAGCTAATATGAGAAGTATACAGGTAAGAAAGATTTTTAATTGGAAACAGTGCACGCATTTCATGTGTCAATATTCTAATATATGCATATAATATATACATAGTGGTGCATTTGTTAAGGAATTATGCATCCATCTTGTTTATTTGTCTTTATGTGGAGGGCAGAGTGTACTTGAGAGGGTGGATCTGATGTGCTGTGGCAATGAATGGGACCAGGGTAACCACGTTATTGTTCCTTCATCATCCTTCAGGTAAACTGGGTTTACAAACATCAACAAATGTGTTTTTAAAATGTGGAATTACAGCCACACGCCAAGCAACTGTTTCACTCAATATCACTGCCATTACCATTGATTTCCCTCTGCACGTGTAGGAAGCCTTCTGCTCACTAACATTCATTATATAATATTCTCCGATATCTCAGACAGCGTCATCGTCATGGGTGTTCATATCTCGATAAAGAACGGACTCAACTGATACAAATTCACACACCGAATGTTAACACTGACCTGTGTAAGGGAATAGTGTTGTTATGGATGCAAAGAAAACACATCACATACTGTACCAAAAGTGGCATATGACATAACTTGTCTCACCTGATTTTGAGCTCAGAGCGGGTTGTAAGGTTGGAGGCCAGCTGCTGGATGAGTGACAGCAGAACAGGCTGGCTGAGAGGGCAGGTGTGCTGACCAAACACCTGCTGAGAGTCGATGGTCTCACACACATACAAGACCAGGTTCAGATCTGTCGCTGACAGAGCCTGCGAGGGGGAAGTAAGAAAGAGGGCGTTTTATTCAGATGAAACCATTTTTTTAGGATTATTTGCACACTCAAACTTAAATTCAAATGTCTCTTTCCCTGCAATAAATCTATAAGAAAAACATCTGTGCACAGCTGCAGTGGGCCCCCTGAAGAAAGGAGTAGTCCACCAACTTTAAAGCAAGAAAGAGTCCAGGCACAAGCCACTTCCTCCTTAGTAGTTGGATACTTTTAAAACCAGAGGAATGTCTCGAAATATCTTTCCTGGTGACATCATAATGTAACGCATTTATTCAGACTAGTTTTATAAAAATGTGAGCTTAGACAAGCTAATCTGATGTTTTCAAGTGTCAATCCAAACGTCCATGAGTTAACAACTGTAAGTGGTAGCAGTATACTGGCAGTATATTCTGGGCCTTATAATCCTGGTGGGCCTTTTGTGAGTGAACCTGCATGTGTATCTGTGCATGATCACAAGTTGTGTGAGGGTCTTTGCATTCATTAACAGTTAGAAAATACAGTTCAGCTGCAGAGGCTGCAATATGTACAGAGCTGCACCTGCTTATATCTGTGTGTGTGTGTGTGTGTGTGTGTGTGTGTGTGTGTGTGTGTTACCTGCTGGAAAGCCTGGTTGAGCTGGCCCTGCTGGAGGAGCTGCAGGATGTTGGACTGCTGTGTCTGGTAGTCGAGGTGCGCTGTGGGAACGGGTGTGCCGGCCGCAGACCTCATTGCCTGCATGATGCTGGAGGTGACCACGGCCTGCTGCTCCTTCATTGCCAAACTCACCTCCCCTTTCACAATTCGCTGCACGTGGCTAAGAATAGACTCCTGCAAACTGGGCAGGAAACGGGCAGAAGAAGAACCAGAGGACAGAGAGAGGGTTACCCTCCATATCACATGTATATGTACTTTCAACCAATATGCAGCACTGTAGCAGGCTGGCTGAGTCAAGAAACAAAGGCCCGACATACAATATGTGCTTCAGAACACAATAGCATCAGGGAGAATTCCCTAATTCAATCGCTGGTTAATGTAATCTTGTCTCTATGTTGGCAAGTTTGATATGATTTGAATCTCAGGGTAAAAAAAAAATTCTGGCTCTGCACAGTCTGGGGCTGTCATTTCCTTTTCAAGATTTGAAAGTTTTAGTTGGCCAACTACTTTCCCTCCGCTCCGCCCCCGACAAATCTATAAACTCTAGAGGCCATGAAATTAATTGCAGAGGGAACAAGAGACTCGATCGAATTTATGTTCTTACATTAGCCCCAGGATTAAGCTTTGCTTGTTTCTACTCTCCAATCCATTACGCACCTGCTCAATAAGCAGTGCATAAGGCCAGGGCTGCTGGCATAGGCACCTGCTGATATGCATATCTGATATTCAAAATAACTGCTTGGAATGTCAATTAATGCCATCAGATCAATCACTGCGAGTAACATCAGTTAACAGCTGGATTCTTTTAAAACAAACAAACAAGATTCGATTCTATTTAAACAACAAACAAGGTCTCAAGGTCTCAGTAACAGCTTTCCTATCACAAGTGGCTAACAGTGTGATCGATGAGGGATAGCTGGGATACATACTTTCCCACCATCATCTGGATCTGGTGCTGGACCTCTGCCCGGACGTTAGCTGTGATGTTATTGGCCAGCTGATCAGTGGAGCTTTGGAAGCTGTCGATCATCTGCTGGAGCTGGACAATCATGGGGTCTCGTGTCTCCTGCTCCCTCTGCTTTCTGTTCTTCATATGGGTCTCAAGCTGTTGGATGTCTACAAAAGATGAAAGTCAACAGAACATTGGTTCTCCCCCACACACACGCAAACTCATAAATACACTTAAAACTACCTCGAGCAATAGTTTCATTATTACATTAGATCAAATGACTCAGTGTCATGTGAAAGAGTAGCAGCAATGCCAAAATTAAGTTTTCTAGATACGCTTATTTTACTGAAATTTGAGGACTTCATTTCCGACACATAACCAGTTCTACAGGATCTGTTGTACAGATTTCTTGGCAAAAGTGAAATCCTTTACAATAATTAGTGTTATTAGCAGGTTTGCAAGTTAAGCGCCATTGCGGTAATCACGGCTTGTCTACTTCCGCCTGCAACCCCGGATTCGGACCTGTACGGTTGAGTCACACAGCTCTCATCAATCTAACCCTCATAAATACCAACAAGCTGCTTTCTAAGCTCAGACAAGCGGAGCATACACTACCTTCCAAGCACAATCAATCTATCTATCTATCTATGTATCTATCTATGTATCTATCTATGTATCTATCTATCTATCGTGTTACATATTTATTTAACAACTATTTTCAAACTACAAAGAGCACAACAACACAGCTGAAGGTCAATATTTACAGTAAAAACAAACGTAAACCCAGAATGTGACCATGGATTAAGTTTAATTGGAACATGCTCGTAAGAGCCCATGTGCTTCAGAGAGGTATTGTGGCCTCCCTATTTACTGCAGGCTAACTGTGCGTCTCCCCTCTGTACACATTATGAAAGCCTTGGTAAATTAAAAAAAAAAATCTTGCCGCCAGCTTCCAGAGGTGGGCATGAGCACAATCTCAGAATAAATAGACTACTTATCAACACATCAGTGCCCTGGCTCAGTCTGAAAAGGCATCATTACAAAAGCTGTCCCTGAGCATTTTGAAAGATGATTATTTAATTAGACTTCTAGATAAGCAGATCCTGATTTCAGGGCTAGATACAGGAAGCAACATGAATAAAGTCCCTCAATAAGGACACTGCACACCAGAGCAGCTTCAAGGGGATAGTTCCAAAACTTTCAAGCGCCTGGACATCTAGTGAATGGATGTTCAGTCTATTTCAAGAGCTTCCAAGTTAAAATGACCTTGTGCTGCAGTAGGTCATCTAGGCTGCATTTCATCTCCTATGTATTTTGATATTTATTTGATCATTTTATTTTGCAAATTTTGATGTTTGATGAGATTGTCTTACATTCTTGTGTGCCTTGTTTGAAGCTGTCGTTGATTTGTTGAAACATGGACTGGCAGCTTCTTTCAAAAACGGGCAGCACGATGCTCTGGAAGGCGTCTTTATAGGCGGCCTGGATGGGCCCCTGCATCGCTTCAGCTGCCGCTCGACCAATTGCGTCCGTTGTGTTCTGTGAACAGGAAGTGGGTGCAGCGAGAGGGGCATTAGAGAGGAGGTGATGTTTTGAAGATTTAGGATAGGACAGGACAGGATACAGGGCCAGCCACTTACCTTTGATTTGACCACCTTGCTGACATTGTCCTTCAAAGTGACCTCCACAGCGGTGAGCTTGGCAGCAATTGTATTGTTCAGCTGACCTGTCACTGGCTCCAGACTCTTAGAGATTGCTAGAGAGGGGGAAGAATTAGCTAAACAAATTAGCAAGAACTCCCCTATAATTAGGCATGACATCAAGGCTGGAGGAAAAAAGACAGGGACATCTCATCCTCGAATTAAGAGGGCAGGAGAGGCGAGGCAAGAAAACATCTCTCCAAAGACTGCTTAATTTTAGTGTTGCAGTCCAACTCACCTCAGCTGCCTTTATAATATCTAATTCATCTTGCCCAGGATGGTCTCAAGCATTAAAATAACACTGTGATTTATTGATGTACAGCCTAGAGTGCACTTTGTCCATTTGTTCTATGCTGCACAACAACATTTTGCTGAGAAAATAAAAGAAACAAAACAAAATACAGTAAAGTAGACCAGATTTACTTAACTATCAAGGGCATGACAATCAGGCAATGTTTATAGCCGATTTAGATCAGGGATGCAGTGATCCGATCCGCCAGATTGCTATCAGCACTGATACTGACCTTATTAAATAATGTATTGGCCATAACATGACCGAGTAAATAGTTTCTTTGTACACGTCCTTATAATAGTACTCAATATTGGCAGAAACTCAGGGGTGAGGTACATTAGGGCTAGATGTACATTTAGGCTTTCTGCAAGGATTTGTGGTGGTAAATGGGCACGATCAATGGTGATAACTTAAAATATAAGCTACTGTGTTCATAACACGTCACACCTGCTTTGCCACAAAATGCCTCAAACAACAGTGAAAGTAAATTTTGGCTATAAACCAAATACGGAGAACCGTCTGAGCTGCAAAATAAAAATGCTCTGCTTCAACTATAAACTACAGAACAAAAGAAAATTAGATCAGGAAATACAAAACAATAAGAGGCATCACATCTCTGGTCATATAGTGCACCTATTTAACAATAAATCAATTTCTTTGTATTCTTATATCAAAATCCAATCATGTTTTCCCTGTAAATCCAAATACGATGTGTGCTTAGGTAAGCTTGAACCAACCAATAATATGACATTCACCCATCAATCAGTCTTCAACTTTTAGTGGCACAAAGCAAACATGAGCTAACATTACCATTAGCAAAATGCTGCTTCTTCTCGACTGTAAGCGTTACTCAGGAATGATACAAACTTTGAAAGTATTGTAGACACAGCTACAACAGATAAAAGAGAAGATCTGTAACCTTCAGTCTACTGAACCAAGAACCAATCCATTTGCAAGTGGATGGTGGAAAGAAGAGAGAAGAGAAACAGGAGACACCAGTGTGCAACATGTGCAGACCTAAAACACTGTTAAGATTTATACTTAAGAAAATGGTGCAATACCACCATCATGTGGTAACAAGTGTTTATGACTGTTCTTACAAGCAATCCATTAGGCCCCTGCAGAGTAAAACTCTGCTCTGTCACTGCCGATTTTGTTCTCAATGACGTGTGTGTGTGTGTGTGTGTGTTTGTGTGTGCTTCCTTACTTTGAGGGACTGTTTTCTTCATTTCCTCTCGCAGCACTTTGTCCATTCTGTTGGTTAGCACTGAGCTGAGGGTGTGGCTGAGCTGCTGGCTGAGTTGTTCCTGAAGCTGCTGCTGATGATTCCGACTCTCGGCCAGAACTCGCTCTAGTCTGCGCTCTGAGGTCATGAAAGGTCAAGGCTCACAAGAATATGATGTAGAGGGCTCATCATCAAGACCAGCATGTGCACAGTTATAACAACTTAAGTTTGTCAGAACAGACCTGTGTTCCAAATATCATTCTGTATTTCTTGAATTTCCCCTCTGGGGATCAATAAAGGCGTATCTTATCTTATTGTCTACACAACCTTTTTGTGTCATTAGGTAATATTCTGTACTCACTTTAAGTTAGTGCTCACTGGAAATCGTGCAGGGTAGCTTCGGGGGTGTTCCAAATAACTCCAGGCCTCAGGTTGTGTGACCAAAGAAAAATCCATGTTGCTACTGCTTAAGACTTTTGCCGAATTCAAATAGAATTTTTAAATAATGGCATCACAGTTGTTCATTAAGCGAAGGGTACAGAGTAGGCTCAAGCTGTTCATAAAAAGTTTTACAGGTGGTGGAAATGCAAAATGAACTACCAAAAAGGTTCATGGAGTAAGAAAAGACTGAAGGATACGTTCTTGTTCCTGGTGATTGGTCAGGACGTGCTCTACCTGAGCCATAATGGAGCTCTGCATGGCTTCAATCTGTCCTCGCAGGTCAGTTAACTCCCTCTGCTGGCTACGCAGGAGCACCAATAACTCGTCCTGCACCTCTGCATTCTGCATTACGGGGACAAAGTGGAAGAAGCGAAAGTGCTGCTGAAACATATGAATGACTCTTTTGAGTTTAACACTGAATTACGTAGATAAATAGCCACTTTATAAGCTGGTGGCTATGTTTATTCCTGTCCAAAATTCTATTAATGGTTAAAAGTAAAGAGCAAATCATTTAAAAATACAAAACAACTTCTCTACCATTCATAGTATAATTGTGGCAGTAAATGAATATAAAATAAGCTGACCAATATCCATAGATTGTTTTGTGATCACCTTACCTGACCAGAGTCCATTTGCCTGGACTGAGACGATTCACTGCGGAGAAAAGAGAAAGAACCAATGACTCGAGTACCAAGTATTGTGTTTATATGTATATGTAAATATTTTGAGCAAATTATGCACAATATAATATTTGGAGACGATTTTGTGTATATTTATGTAGACTGGCTGTTTTCGAATTAATAATGCTGTGACAGAATTACCGAGAGATGAAGACAGTCAGTTAACTGTGAGCAAATATTCCACTGAATACCATTAATACTAACAAAGTATCTGGAGCTACAAATACATTTTCGCCTGGTCTTTGTCTGGTCTTGACTATCCATACAACCTCAGCTGCTAAACTCAGTTATGATGAATGAAGTCACGGGATGGATAGCGAGCACTCAAGTTTATTTGACGCAGTGGAAATAAACCTGTACTGAACGGCAATCTAACAGTAATTTCAGTGAGACTAGTCATTCCCCTGTCAGTCAACAACCTACATTATGATCGAGCCCAATCAGGCCAGGGTGACTGGCTGACAATCACCTGATGCACACACAGCCAGCATCATCCATCACTGCAGTGTAAGAGCGTCCTACAAAATATCATTAAGCCAGATTTGATTTTCTACCCTAGAAAAAAAAATTCTGCATTTATGATATAAAATGACCCAATCGAAAGATTTTTCTCAATTTCTAAATTAGTTCATACCTGAAATCATGAACGCTTTTTCGAGTACCCACCACATACTGAAGTGCTGCTCTGATTCCTTCACTATGAAACATCAACATACCCGTCATCTTTCTTGGTCTTCCTCTTTAGTTTTGGCGAGCCTCGTGGTGAGGTCTTCCAGTCCTTAACTGGTAGTCTGTGAGAAGAGCGAGCGCCACAATTCCCTGTGGATGATGCCAGGCTGGCCACCTCATCATCAGGGTCACTGGGCCAAACACAGAAACAGACAGATGCGCACAGCATTAGACAGCTGCTGTGGTCTATGTAGCAGAGGGTATGACACACGTACTGTAATCATCTTGGAAAAGGTCAATAAAAACAAAACGTTATTGTGCCTAAAAGAGTAAAGTAGTGAATTTGTGCTGTGCCTCGTTTTGTGATATCTTCCATCTGTGTGTTACCTCTGCTCGGCGCCAACGTCCTGACTGTCATTCGGTGCGAGGTGATAGGAGTGCCGATGGTAAGGTGAGCTCAAGTGTCTGTCCTTCGACTCCTCTCTTGAACTACGACACAGACATGTCACTCAACCCTTTTGATACATGTTTTTCACACTGCTTTGACAATTTCAACCAACACAGACGTAAAAGATAAACGGACCTGGACACTTTATCAATTCCATGTCATCTCTTTGTTTTATGCTCATAAACCTTGTGCAACTGCTTGTTTAGGTTAATGTAGGTATTCATATACATTCAGGTACTCAATATACTTTTGTATGTTAAGGCTTTTGGAAATAGAGAACAAAACCGGTTCACCAGTAATAATTTTCCATTATTCATAAATGAGACACAAAAGCAATTATAAGTGTTACGAGATTTTAGAACTACTTCTTTTAGAAATCCTTCATGTAGATGTGTATGTTTTTCTTGTTAAATGTATTTGCGCGTGCAAATTCTTACCAGTCTCCAAGACCATTGTCCCTGAGACTGTTCCTGGTTTCTCTTGTGATGTCAGGCGCAGCAGGCCAAGGTGTGTGGCTAACGCTACCATCTGAGGACCCTCCTCCAACCCCAGGGTTCTCCTGTGATAAGGCGTTCTCAAGTAGAGATGGGGTGTGGCTGAGTCTGGGCTCTGACTCTGCTGCCCCACCTGATGGCCCGTCTACACCTCCGAGTTCCAAGGGCAACAGGCTGTGAAAGAAAATAGTAGTTTTGTTCATTTAAAAAAGGCCCATACCTGTGTTTTTGCAAGTTTGTCTCTCATCATTTCTGCAGGCTTTAATTACTAGTGAGCATTTTTGAATGCATGCTTGTTTGAGAATAGACTTTTATACCTTGCTGACAGCTTCAATGTTGTGTAGTCACTGTGAACATTAAGTCAGCATGAATTAATCAAACATACCTGTTGTTGTTAGCTGTGCGTGGTGAGGTGAGCAGGTGCAGGGCAGATGCAGCAGAGGCCATGCTGTCTGTCTGGAGCGCAGAAAGAGGTAAGGGATCCAAGCTGGGCACTAGTCCACGCTGAAGCTGCAGAGTCTGGGATGCGATCTCTGGGATGTCCTGGGACATGGCTGTGGAGGCCGAGGAGATGACGTCAGGGGAGCGGGCCCGGGTTGGAGAGGCCAGAGGCGGCAGGAGGGGCGAATCCAGAATCTGCGGGCTGTCGAGTGTGAGAGCCCCACTTGAGGACGCTAAATCCTGGAGATGGAGAAGAGGAGTTTAATGAAGACTAGATCACGCTATTCGGAGTATTAAAAGGCTGTCAGAAGTAGGAGAATGTGTCAGGACCTACCTGTAGGTTCTCCAGTCCAGGCAGCAGCACAGCAGAAGCAGCTCTTGGGCTGCTGGTGGAGGTGGAGAGCGCCAGACTGCTGCTGCTGTTGTTGTTCTCTGCTCTGTTAGGACTCTGACTGACATCGTCTAAAGCTCTGCACACAGTAACAGGCATACTGCGCTCAGGGATACATGTTCATACATAAGAATGTTTTCACATTAACACATTATGAAATGAAGATTCTAACATGTTATAGACGTTGGTCACTACTACTTTGTTACGATCTTATCCCTTCTAAACTGCATAGAAAAGCTCACCTGTTAGTTGAGTCAGAGTTGCTGCTGATAGCTGTCACGATGGTCAGACTGCTGGCGCTGCTGCCAGGAGAAGCTGGTACCTGGAGGGTGACATAAAAAAATGACAGTAACATTAATACCAAAAATCTTTAAAAAAAAAAAAAAAGGTTGTCGGATCAGTCTTGTCCCTTCTGTTATCCCTTCACTTCACATATGGCCTAAACTGAAGGGCTGCTTGAGTTTACATGTTTACAACATACAACTCAAACAGCTAAAGATAAAGTAGGCCTTCAGTTTATATAGAATGTGTATAAACAGGGTTATGGGCTTGTGTGTGCCGAGTGCCGGTAGCAGCACTCGACCAATATGTGAGAGGAGGTGCTATTCCTGGGGTGAGATGTTGCTAGGCGACAAATAAATTCGAATTATGATTCTGATGACACTCGAAATTCAAAGTGAGGCAGGAAGTGAAGGCAGAATGGACGAGATGGAAGAAAGCCCTGTGCTTGTTTTTGTTTACTCATTGTGTCGTCCCAGTCAACATGTGTTTTTGGAATCGCCCAATTCATTCTTAAATTATGGCTGAAAACCTATTTTGAGGTCACAGTGACCTTTGACCTTTGTCCTACCAACTGTGAAATATGGTCACAATCTCGCCTTCTGTTCCTGAGTTATGGTGTTGAATAATGGCCAAAAAAAGAACATAATTCATCATTGTTTCCCATGAAACATCTGTGTGAAATTTTGACATAATTACCGCATCAATTCTTGAGTTATGGCCAAAAACATGTTTGTCACGGCTATCGCCAGTGCAGAGGCATAGTAAATGTTTTTTAGCTTCAGTAAATGAACCCCATGCTTCAGTGTTTTGGACTATTTTGTGTCAGCATGTGTCAACTGCATGCTGAAGTGAAACTCAGACATCATCCCATTTATTAATGAAAGACAGAGAGTAGCAGTATACAAGGCTAGTGTTCCTACCGAGGTACTTGGGGTCATGAAGGCGTCGGGAGTCATCAGCTTGGGCATCGTCCCACTGCTGGTGCCCGAGTTTGACAGGAAGTCAGTGGGAGCAGGAAGTGATGGGATCTTCCTTAGGTCGGTCTGGGAGCCACTTCCTGATTCCTTGTCAGAGCTCTGGTCAGTGAGATGGTCTGAAAACCCTGCTGGACACACAAAATGCAGAGAGTGCTTCATTTGTGTGGCAACGTTTGACAAACAAAGAAAGCACAAACACAAAGTAATATATGAAACATGTAGAGCAAAGAAATAAGCATGTCTCCACACCA
This sequence comes from Enoplosus armatus, assembly GCF_043641665.1. Taxonomy (NCBI): domain Eukaryota; kingdom Metazoa; phylum Chordata; class Actinopteri; order Centrarchiformes; family Enoplosidae; genus Enoplosus; species Enoplosus armatus. The sequence continues at coordinate 22,787,105 of NC_092185.1, forward strand.
AATGACAGAGGAGCCAGTGAAATGAAAAGGGAAGATCAGGGAGGGAGCTGGAGTTGAAGAGAAAAGCTTTATCAAAGAATACTGGAAACTGGATAATGGAAACATATATTTGTTTAAGTGTAAGTCATTTTGTTCAAAACAAGTCAATAATGCTTTTGTTCAGCTTTCTCTCTGGAAATGAGTAAATGACTGAGTTACACTTTTAATATGCTAGATCAGTCTGCTATTTATTTACATACCTGTAATGTCAATAATATTTAACATTTTCCCATCATAAACTAAACCTCTAATATGCTTCTCTTAGCTTTCTACACTGTTTGCACAGGAGAGTACACACATGTTCACAAGTGTTCACAATGAGAAGGAAACCTTTGTAACGATAGTGACTCACCAAAACCATCCTGAGAATCAGAATGGGGCAGGAAGACTGCAGAGCTGGAACCCAAGTTGGGCTGAAACCAGATCTGGACATCCTGCAAAGTCCTGACAACACACAGACACAAACACACACATTTAAGACCACCCAAAGTATTGAGACTCAAGCCCATTGCTTGCCTCTTGAAATTTGAAACATTGTGATTCACTTGACTGTTACAAGTGAGTCTCTTTTCCACTCAAGCTAACATGATCTTAACACTGACATCAGACAGTGGGAGCAAACTTACTTGGTGTGAACACAGTATAGTTTAATTTGGATCCCAGACTTGGACTCTGTGGGTCCTTGAATGCCCTCTGGAAAAAACACACACACACACAAAGTAATGCTCTGTTAATTAGGATCAATTCTGCTACATATTTAATGACCCCTTTTAATTCAGCGTGTGTGTGTGTGTGTGAGTGCACATGTGCACCTGTTGTCAGGCTCTCACTCTCCTCCTCTGCAGGGAGGACCTCAGTGTGGCGCAATCGGCTGTGGGCAACTTCCCGGACCCCAAAGCTGAGCACAGGGTGGGTCAGCAGGAACTCTGACACCGCAGTGAAAGTAGCATTGCCTTTCTCCAGGTCCTGCCGCAGCTCCATCACATACAGAACCTGGCAAAGAAGGACATCAGCAAAGTATGAAGCTCGGCACAGGATAATGTGGGAAAATGGAAAATGGTTTGGTCCGAAAACCCCCCCACAAATAATGGTCCAGTTTCATGGACAGACTAACCCTAGCTCTAGTAAAAGTGGCCTTTTCAACAAGATTAACTAACTGGCTCTCTCAGATCTGGCATAGTGCAAGACTTAATAAAAATTTTGTTTAAGTATCTTGGTGTGTATCTTCAGATTCACACTGCAGGTCAATTGAGTGACAATGAGTGATTGAAAAGTTGACAGGAAAATGCTTATATTATGCTCATCTGGGACTCCACTAGAGTAGCTTTGCATGATTCACAGTTCAGAAAAGTCCTTATGTATCATGTAAAACCTGAAGAGTAGTCCTGAGTAGAGCGCTCCAATAACTTAGACAGACTGGAGTGGGTAAACCACTGCTGACAACACTGTGCTGACCTTCCTCTGTACGTCGGTGAGGATGAGATACTCAGCAGAGAGGTCCAGACTGGCCTTCAGACTTGGCAGAACTGATGAGTTGAACAGATCTGGAGAAAACCTACAAAATTAAAAAACACCTGCATTAGTATCTTTAAATCTGGTGCTCTTAAAACAACAATATAAAGGAATGGGATGAGCTTCAGATAGCAGGAATTACATCCACAAATCTATTGAGAACTGATCTGAAGCACCTACTTGAAAGGGGACTTTCAAGTCATTTAGTATGGTCATGCCTTATTACTACACAGGACATAAAAAGGATTTAAACTTATAATGATGGAGTAAAGCAATAACCTGATGGTCTGTAAACAGGTCCAGGAAACAGTGCACCACATTTTTAACTCCTGGTTCTGATCTGCTCCAGTAATCAGGAACCGCCAAAAAGGAACCCTATAAAGAGTAAAGTCGAAGGGACCAGAGATGACAAAGGAGAGGAGAAAGAGAACGTAAACCAACTAAAATTCAAACTTTCAGATGAATATGTAAGTCACAATTTTCCCTGAAAGCTGTGTGTGCACCGGTGTATACTAACTCAGGGTCCTGCCGCTTGTGGTTGTCACAGAAAAGAAGGCAGGAGAGAGGACGCCCTCCATGAGGCCGCAATTCATGAAGACATCTGGATGACAGAGAGTAGAGAAAAGTGAAGAAAAGATGGGAAGAAAACCACAACCACAGAGTAGGAGAGGGGGTAGAACACAGACAAAAAGTCAATAGGCGACAGACTACATTATGGACCTCATGTTTCATTTCTTCATGATAAAGTGGAAAAGTAAACGAATAAAACAAACACCCTTGGATCCTTGCTGACCTTGGCTTGTCCTGTCCTCCTTCTATGTATATCTGCCAGAACTTGATGTATCCATCATGGCTGGCTGTGGCTAACACAGTTCCATCTGGAGACAGGGCCCCTTCACTGACTCGCTGGAGAGGCAGACATGGAACAACATAAACAATCAATACTGCAACAAATCTATGTAAAGATTTATGATTTTTTTTCATACGGCATACCACTTTGTTCTTCTTGTCAGTGTGGTTTTACTTTTTTAAAATAAAAATATCTGACGTCTCTAGTAATGAACATAGTGCCTCATATTTCATAAAAGGACAGCAGCAGACAATCATCATTTTAGTGTTACTGCATTGAATGAATACTTGACTGGTTAACTGACTGGTTAACTGTTCAACAATCTGCAAGAATTCTTACATTACTGCTTTATCCTCACCCCTACCTGGGTATGTCCCTTGATTGTGATGAGGCCTTCTTTTAGGTCTGTGGCATCGATGGGCCAACTGCTGTTACTGGCTCTCAACACTTCCAGGTCCCACACCTCAGCCTAGATGGAGAGGAGGATAACATTAGTGTGATGGGATTTTTCTTCTTTAGGTTAAAAGGTAACAGGACACACTGGTTCCAAAGGTCACATTCAGGTCAGCTGTAAACCTAAAAGCAGTAGGTCATAGCTTGTCTCTTTCAGAACAATAGTTGAGCTCTCTGTCTCCAAGGATGTGTGGTCAGACTGTAGCTGTCCTGATAAGGCGAGGTGGTCTCCGTCTCCCAGGAGACCATGGTCGTAGGAGATAGGCTGTACTCTCAGAATCAACAGAGTGCCGACTGTCTCTGCGTGGAACACACCGAAATGTGACCTGAAGTGACATGCAACCTGACTTATGTTAACTTCGGTAAGCATAGTTCCTTGTTTAGAATCCAATACCCAATAGGATCTTGACACATCTTTAGATGGATGAAGAAAACCCTTACATACATACATATTGAATCTCGTATGTCTAGTAAGTAACTCGGTAGGAAGTAACCTTCAGGGTGGCATTACACGGTGTTCACTTGTATTGCTGATCTCTATTCTCCTTACTTGAGCTTCAATAAATCTTCTGTGTAAGACATCCAAGTCTCCAACTTTTTCAATCAGCTCCCAGATTTCCATCACAATTAGGGATGCAAAGTTCCCAGTTTTCTCTCTTTTGATACGATTCTCTTACTTTAACACATGGAGTATTGATCTAATATCAGGGTTCTTTCTTCCTTGTAAAAGTTAAAATCATTGTGTATGATCATTCCTTATCCAAGACCATGGGACCATTCCAACATGAGTAACTTGACATGATGGCTGTAAATACACATTACTTTTTAACTACTGTATAAGTGGAGGAGTTTATACAAGTATATTCTTTTTAGGCAATTGTGATTCAGGAACAATGTCTCAAGTTTCTAAAAGTAGTGTCTAAGACAAACATTTGTGTAAAACATTGGTACCCTGTCTTCATGTAGAAGGGCTAAAGTCTGGCTGGTGTCATCCTGGTTCTCCTCGTTGTCATCCTGGATGAATGGGCACCAGATAAGGCGACGGTGGGAGTTCAGCGGAGTATCCTCTGGCCGTCGGACATGAACCACCACCTGATCACTGTAGGGAAGATGAGTTAAGGAAAATGGGAGAAAAGACCATTTCTTGACTGACTTGTTTCTATAATTACGATGCCAAAGCAGGCTGTGATATCACGGGGGTTTGTGCAAAATCACAAGGCAGTTTGGGCTGTGTGAGTGATTATTTGCACTTATACCCATAAGTGTAAATAATCACAGACACAGAGAAATAAAATAAAATGAACAGTGCAAAGAAAAGTAGTAACACCCACTCTACTGACACATATAGACAACCACATCCTCCTACACACTCCTTTTCAGTTTCTCCCACATGCCAGGATACAGTATCTTGCTTCCGGTGCAGGTGAGCTGCCAGACCATCAGGTTGCCCGCTTCATCTACACAACCCAACAGGGACGAGTCGAGGTGGGCAAAAGCCAGATCTGTGACCGCTCCAGTGAAGCCCTTCAGTAGGGAGCGCTCTGCAAAACCCACGCTCAGGACTCGAATCATTGCATGGTTGTTGGCTCCTGAGGGAGGAGACGTTTATTTGTAAGGCAAACAAGAAACGTGGGTATCACAGCACTCCATTTATCTGAGAAACTACAGACTGATAGTATCTCATCATGTTATACCAAAATATCTGTTTAAGTAGAGGAATGGGATAATACTTAGAAGACATTTACTCTAGACCTGTGGCCCTCTTACACACATAAATACACCAACACACCGGTTTTCATTACAAATACTTTCTACCAAGGAAATAGTTTCTATTAAACCTTCAGGCAGTGAGGTGGGTATTATCCAGATTTACAGAGACACTGTTACTAGAAAGACGTGTTTGTGTTGTATTTGTATCTTTCAATACTGTGAGTAAGCTGCAGCAGAAACAAAATGTATTAACCTCTACTGTATCTACATTGCTTTATACACTGCATGCTTTATTACAGCTTTGATTCGAATACTTGAAAAACTGATTTAGATTAAAAATTCTCAATGTCCAAAATGAAAGCATTATATTATTAAAACAGCATAACATGCACTTGCACCCTAATTGTCTGTGGTAGTAGCCCTTGTTGACTTATAACAAGTGCTATTTGATGTTTGTGTCATTTAATGGTGGAAACAACAGGCACTCCAGGACTCTCACCTCTGATGGCGTAGGCCAGGAAGGAGTTGGACACAGCTATCAGTCTTCCATAATAATACTTGTGTTCCCAGTCGTACTTGGCGACCGGTTGAATCTTCACCTGAATGAAAAACAAATTCACCACTCAAAATTAATCTATACTCTCTGAACAAAGTTTAGAATGACTTTATTAACCATGAGGCTGTGGTATTCAAGAGCCAAAGCCAGGCCATTCAAAATCAAGCACTAAACTCATAAAATTGTCTGTGGTAAAATATATTCTTTTAAAAATCAAGTCTTCTCTTTTTTAGGGATTCGGGCATCTGAATGTTTAGAAAGCACAGTAGCTTGTCACTTTAAAAGCAGGCTCTTAACTCTGTTAAGTCATCACAACCGGTGTTTTTGGTGTTAGTTTTCCATATTTCTGTCTTGCTGATTCATAGACATAATGGACAGTGATATTTCATTGCTGATGATTTGGCTTCTCACCTTGTTGCTGCCACGAGCCTTGCTGTTGATGCTGGAATCTTGACTCGCCACAATCTCCACATTGTTGGAGGTGATGGGGATGCAGGTAGAGCCATCGTCACCAGAAAGGCAGCTGAAATTGCAGCAAATATATTAAATTTCAATATGGATTTAGTTTCTTTCAAACATAAAGTGCTTATAAAAATGTCTCTGCATTTAATTATTAAATTCAAATAGAAGAGAGGCATCTCTATAATCTTATGCTTCATGTGACAAAGTCAGCCTAACAGCGAAGTTGTGCAAGTGACTGATTCTAAGAACCCACTCACATGATCTGAGCCTCCTGAGCACTGCTGATGTCTGTGGAGATGGGTCTGGTAGATTCTGACATCGACCGATCAGTTCCTAGAAGGCCTGCTGCTCCCAATAACCCATTCAGCTCTCCATTAAAAGATGGCATTCTCAGACCGTCACTTGATTGTGTATCTGAGGAAAGACATTGAATGCAGGGATTATGTTGGGATGCAAACAAACATGTAAATACAAAGCCAGCAGGGAAATTCAAAGCCTGCAAAGAGGCTTCTTATTGTTGTATTTTGACAGCTCTCACAGTCCAATACACAATTGTGTAACCCTCATAAGTGTAAAAGAAATTGACTTTAAAAGTTTTGGCGTTTTAAAATTCACTTCAATTTTAACTATACTTTTACTTATCAGAAAGTCAGATTTTCCAACGGTCTTATATTTGTAAAACCCCATTCATTCGGATGATAATATTCCAGGGAGAGGGTAATAAAATATTTGCCATACTCCTAAGCAGCTAAACTCAAATAACAGAAGGTGGTTCTGTAATACAAAAGGTTCTTCCATAAGAAAAAATATGTAATTATCATGCTTATCAAATTATTTGATTTGATAAAATTATAAATTAGTTAAATCACCTTGTTTATCTATAGTTTCATTTAATACTTTTAATTATTTGGACAGTCAAAAATTACTACTGGGAAGGCTCCTTCTACATAGCCGTTGATATGCTTTTATACTAAGGACAATGGCCACACCACTCTCCATGACACCAACCAATCCCCTTCTTCTGTAACATAATACCCTTTTCATATACATTTTGATAAGTCAGAGCAGGAAAACCACAGGTAGTGCCACCATTAACAGTAATAATGAATGCTTTCCATTTATGTTTACTGGTTCCAAAGCCGTGCCTATGTACATTCTGGCTCACAGCCATTACTGACTGGGACACGACAGGGCCATGATTAATGTTATTCATTACACCTGTTCTTTAGCTGTAACGACAAGTCAAGATGCCTGCTGTGAAAAACTATCTATAGGCATCAAGGAAGAGCCATTTGAGTAGTTTGCAACTATAAATCATTTGACATGAAATAAACTAAATATCCAATAAATCATTTCAGAATTTCAATATTAATGAAACTACATTAAATATTTTGATAAGACTACTGGTGGAGATGGTCACATGATTTTCTCATCTATTACAACACCACCTCCAGCAAAATGCATGTTAATATGTCGCCCAGAGCAACACATTTATTACCTACCTAGAATATCAATCGTGTCCAAGGGACTTAACACTGAATTGTGGTTAGGGTAAGGCTAATGATGATTCAATCTTGCATATAGCTTGAAAAAAGTTCCCTATGCCTTTAATCACATAAAGAGAAAAGAATAATAACCTTACTTCTATCTGTATTTTGTTCTATGTATGAACTTTTTCTGCTCCTCTGTAACCATGTGTTGTGAAGAAGGCGGTACAGTACTGGTGTATGCTGACATGCAGCAAAAGGCTACAGTACAACAAGGTAAACAACTTTACTCTGGAGCAAAATTGAGTCTACACCTGTGTTTTCTTTTTCGCCAACTTCCCTAAAGCCGGTGTAGTGTTCGTCAATATGCGTTTCCCCTTACCTTAACCTGCACCCAACCTTATCCCTAACCCCAACCAGTCTTCCTCTGAGATGCTTAACCTGACCCCAACCAGGTATCTCTGCTACACCTAACCATAACCTTAACCTAAGTCCTAACCACAACTGCGGAGGTGGCAGTCCATGGACACAATTCTAACAGGAGGGGAACATCTACCGACATAACACCGGTAGTGTCTTCGTTACAATATTTGATCATTTTGACAGGTGTGAGTTTCTATTGGTAGGCTGGAGGGACCACAAACAAACCTGGAATGAGTGAGGCCAAATTAGCCAAGAACACCGACCTTCTACGCAGTTATGGTGGCTCAAGCTAACGTAATTCCTAGCACTAAAATGATTCGGGTGACACAACTACATTTATTGCTTTGAAGCCACAAATGAGACGGTGCTACCGGGTTAATTTCGAATAAACGAAATATCTTATCTACTTTTTCGTCGCCTGGCAAGAAAAGACACTGCTTTTCTACACCAGAAAATAGACAGAGACACGAGCTAGTTCGTAACGTAGCTAGCTAACACTGGGGACGATAAAATACTAGAGAGCTTTCCGACGCAGTTAGCGCTTTAACATTACGATGAACCTAAACACATTCGTTGCTCCGTGGAAATTAGTGAGAAAATACATGTGTTAATTCATTGTCATCCAAATTGTGCTTCCATGCGATGGGGTGCTTTTAGTTAATATTAACAGATAGCGAAACTGCTGTTGAGCTAACTTTACTCCAGCGCAGGAGCAGCGCGCTAAACTAACTCAGGTTAGCTAGGTACCACTTTAGCTAGCTAGCTAGCATTCCATTAGCTTCTGCGGCCTAAACTACCGCAGCCGCTTTTCATTCCCGGTCCAACTTACCGGTGCTGTTCCCGGGGCGGTCGAGCTTGAGGATGTCCCGGAGATGCTGGGTCGCACCCTCAATATCTATATTAGAATTGGACGCCATGTGTGAGGGAAAGGGGAGACTGGGTTAATTTAGGGGGAGAGAATGATTTCTTGTTTGATGCGATGCTGTCAGTGTTCCCTTCGTTCACCCAGAGCAACCGTCTAAACTTCCGCTATGTACGCGCCGTAAGCTCCGACTCGTGTTTGTGTCCGGTCATTGGTTCCTACCTCAACTTCTTATGAGGTCCAGACATGTTGTCCACTATAAGGCATAATGTCGCCCTCCACAGTCGACTACTTAAAATTGTGTTTCTCCTTTTATCCTTCTTTGTATTTATCCTTTGCTTCTTGATAATTTTACCAGCAACTTCATAACCTACCCAGGTGTTCTGGCACCCACAAAAACCCACCTGGACAGACACTTTCCTCTATTTGGTATTTGACAAAATTCCATAGAACATGTCAGATCAAACATTTGCCAACTTGACATTTAACTCAATCAATCATATTGTCTTACTCATGTCCAAATGGAAGCCAAGTGGTTCACACTCAAAAGTAAGTTCATTTCCCATTTGCTTTGTTCATTTCGAATGCAGAAAGGCTCCTCACTGAGGCCTCCTGGTGGCAAAGTATTGCGTTAATATATCCAGGATGCCTCTTTGAACAAGTTTCTTCACAAATTCACTGCCCGTGCAGCCTGCTATTACTTTTTCTATCCCCACGCACTGAAGAGCTTTGATAGAAAGGGTTTCTTCAATGAAATTTCTTGCAATAGGTGAAATTATACATTTTATCCCTCACTTTTTCCTTTACTGGCCATTTTGGTTCGGGTAGAGAGGCTTCTGAACATATAAATTACACCTAAAGGTTTTTGATATTCTTATGTAGAAAATGGAGGGGGCAGTTGTGGAAAGGTGAAGTGGTGAAAACCATTACGATTCACATCCCTGGGACAATGATGGTCCTCAGCATATTAAACAGAAATCCAGTTAACCTTTTTTTTTAAGATAACGTGAAAGTAACATTTAACTTCATCTGACCTTTTAATCATTTCAATACAAGTTTGATGAATTAATTTACTATCTTAGTTAACCAATTTATTAGTTATTATCAAACAATGAAAACCAATTATTTATTCAGAGGGCACCCCCAGACTATATATATAGGTTCTGACTCATGAGCATGTCAGGTGACTGGCTACCACTTGCAGACCTGCAGCGGTCAGGTGTCCGCCACTCACTGACTCTCAGGAACTTTCACTTGTAACTAATGCAGTCAACATGTGAACATCTGCTGTATCAACACATGAATCATTTTGACCCTAACCCTCATACAATAAGATCTCTTTGGCTTGGGTCATGACGTCTCTAGCGGGGCCCTTGCTGCATTTCTGGGATTCACCGATCCAACTTTTTCTCTCCCGATATCTTGACTCATATCTGCCGATCCAATACCAGTGCTCTCTTTTCCCTCTTTTTATAACCTGAGTGCCTCACAGTGTGGAACTCATTGGCCTAATTTTTACGCAAGGTGACATGAGGCCAGGGATTGCTGTGGCACTAAAAACTGAGTCAGCAGCCCATTGTGACTTATAAATGGAACTAATATTGCAGAAAGACTGAATTTAATAAAAACACTGACAAACTGTATTTAATGTGGATCGGTCACATCTGGCCGATACACAATCCACTTAATAAGGTCAGTTTCAGCCCACTAGTTTTGGCCAGACTGTGATGCGGCTGACCTCTGGCTGACAAGTGCATTTATTTGACCATTTTCTTAAATCAACTGAATTGTTCCCGCTGATCTTCTGTAGTAAGGTCACTCAAACGAGGACATTTGCAGAGAGCAAAAGTAATATGCACTTTTAGACAACCTTTGTACGAAAACAATCAACAATAGAGAAGAGACACAAGGCCACACCATTACGAAAAAAGTCCAGGTTTTATTGTCTATCGTGGCTGTAGTCCATGGTAACCAGACATGTGTGTGAGAGAGAAAGAAAGAGACTGAGACAGAGAGAGAGAAAGAGAGAGAGATAGAGATAGATAGAGAGAGAGAGAGAGAGAGAGAGAATGCAGGATCAGAGCCAATCACACGGCAAGGTCACACTTTATGTCCCTCCATGATTCTTTGGTTTGCAAAAGCAAAACCTGGCATGAGAGAGTGAATCATGGCAAAGTAAACAATTGTATAAAGGAAGATAAAACTCAGTTAAACACACTAAGGCATACACACAAGTGGCCTCTAAAAACAACTTACAACACAAGAAGTCGGAACTGAAGAAGCCGACTCTGAACCCGAACATGGATCTACAAACCAGTCAACAACAGTGCTAACAGAACCCAGTTGACAGCAGTGGAGTCAACAGTAGAGGAGAGTGGGTTAGACTTAAGTAAAGAAGGGTGGAGAGCAGAGCAAAGTATGAGTTAATGGCGTCAGTCAGCTGTTTTGTCTTTCAGGTGGCTTGAGTGTAGATATTGTAATGGAGGGGGGGGGGGGGGGGGGCTCCCAGCGTCATGCAGATCAGCGGAGTGGCAGACAGGGGCATCTGATTGGTCGGCCGGCTCTCAGCAAAGAAACGCGTCGCAGTTCTACTGGCTGGGGTGGTCTGAAAACCCACCTGGATGAGGTTCAGTGATTGACATCTAGAATCTGGTGTTTTCCTGTTTGTCAAACAGGTGTTAATGAGACAGCAGGAGGGAGGGATGAGTGTTCTCTCTTCCTCTCCATCCTCAACTCCTCCCTCCATACTTCATCACACAGTGCCCTTCACCATGGCTGCCCCTGCCCACCAGAGGGAGGGAGGAGGGGGGTTAGCCAAAGTTGTGAATGGCCAGCCTGAACATGTCATTGGTGCACACCCATGCATCGTTAATGTTCTTCAGGATGAAACTCTGATGGAAACCCATGATGGGGTCATCATCTGCCTGCAAACACACACACACAAACAGAAATAGCAGGAGTTCAGAACAGAGTCAGCAGTATAGGGATTTAATTGACCAGCTGAACACATCAGTCAGTAGTATGCTAGTTGTGGGGAGTACCATTCAGCCAGTCAAAACAGTTATGTCAGAGTCAAGTGTGAGAATATAATGCCAATAATGTCACCCAGAAGTTGGAGGCTACAAATGCAAAAGAAGAAATGAGAGTTTACCTCACAAACTAGCCAGCAGCTCCATCAAGCATCAAGGCTACAACTAATTTGTTTAGCTTAAAGTTGCCCTGCGAGCTTTCTTGTAAACAAATCTTCTGCTCGTTTCTCAAAACATTTGCAAAAGAGATTTTTTTTTGTGTGTGGGAAAAGCGACATTGATACATGTTGCAAAAGTTTAGATTCTTTTTCCAACTAACAATTGTTGGTGATCAAAATCCAGTAAAGACAAAAAAACTGGGTTTCCCTGAGGAGGGACCGCCAGAAAAGAGACAAGCACCAGGGCAGAAGTACAAATCAACCCCGAGCACATGCTGGAGATACTGGCTGAAGCAGCCATAGTATGGACACTGATTTTACACATCAAAGTCTGTTTACAGGTCATGGGGAACACTACTCCATATGTGAAAAAGGTTGTACGAGCTGTGGCTCCAAAGGGAGCTGCGTGAAGTCTGATAATCTGCCAGCGTCAGTTTGGGCTGAAGACTACAAGTCTGAAAGTGGAAAAATGGAGGCGCCAGGTTTTGAAGGAAGAAAAATATGTGGCTAATGGAGATCCTGGCCATAACTTCATCTTCTGTAAGCCTGTCATTGTTTACAGTCAATTATGATTATGATTTGGCTGTAAAACAGATGGCATGCTCTAAAATAAGGTGTGAACGGTAGCGCTACTTACTTTTAGCTGTCCTACAACCATACTCAAGATGCAGCAGTCTGGAGTCGGCTGGTGGTCCTGCGCTGTTATACTATGCGTTATTTTTGTGAAGGGGAGACTCTGGCACACACGCATAGACAAAAAAAAAAATACACAAGAGGAAGATTAACACAGGTATGTCAGACACTGATGAAGAATATAAGAAATTCCTCTGATTTATCTCGAACCTTTTCCTCAAAACTTGAAACTACAGTGGGTGCAAATGAGTTGTCCGACTCCTTACATAACCAGATTTGTCAGAGTAACCTGATTGCTTTGTTTGCACTTGTGCCACCCCTCCACCTGTTACACGTTACCTCTGCATATAGCATTAAGTTACCAGATACACTCACAGTGAGTTTCTCGACAATTGCTCTTTTTCCCTGGAACTGCTGTCCTTCCCACGTAAGGCATGACGCATCGATCTGGGTGGAGCAAGATGGAGAGAGAGAGAGAGAGAGAGAGAGAGAGAGAGATTGGGGGAAAAGAATGAGTTAGAATGAGAGCTATTTGCAGATGCAATGTCTATCAACAAAAGCCTCACATAACTCAAGTGATACTAGCTTTGCTCCCTTCAAGCCCTATCTGTTTAAGACTGACATGAGCGAAACACACCCATGGAGCTTTGAGAGGCACTGAGGGGTTATTATGACACAATGTGCTGTATTTTCTTCTTAGTTACACAGAGGATAAAAAGTTCTGGTGTAGATGTATATACAGAAAGTATCAGTTGTTGGTGTATGACAGCCTACTTACACACAAATAAAGACTGAATATATATTACTCCAAAACTGATTAAGTACTAACATCACCTATGCATTACAGTTTGTTTAATCTTTTATTCAAGTCGGCAGCCTCATTTTTTAAAATAATAAAACGTAAACATAGCAAGAAGTAGACTAATTCTTATATTTCCCTATGTACTGCATGCTTTGGCCAATAGTAACACCTTTAGGGCTGCAACTAACAATTATTTCCATTTACAATTAATCTGCTGATTAATTGTTTTGTCTATAAAATCAAAAACAAAACAGTGAGATTTGTTTTGTCTGAACAACAGTCCAAAACACAAAGATTCAGTTTACCCAATTAAGTTTACTCACATATTGTATATATGACAGTGACAATCCAGTGTGAAACACGCGTTTCCTGTTGGCTACAGTCCTTCGTTTGACCATTTGTTGAATACCAACAGCTGCAGCATGCGCGACCATTCATAACAAAAATTGTGGTAAGACCGCTCACAGCTGAACTGAAAGCATGGTTCTGTCACACTCACATATATGGATCCCAGTTGTGATCTGTCAGAGTCAAATATCTGATAGTAGTGCTGCACGAAGCTGGATCCTATATGCTCCCACAGAGGCTGGTCCACCATCCTGACTCACCCTGCAACACACACTGGGAAGGTGGAGAGACAGGAGGGGAACGGGTCAGAGAGACGCCACGAGGTTGGTTGGCTCAAAGAGCATGAAAATGAAGCAAGTCGTATGCTGTGGGCCTTCAGTCACCAGATCTCCACCCAGCTGAACACCTACGGGAGACCTGTCAGGTGTGTCCACCCAATTCACATCAGTAGTTCACTTAATATCAGAAACACTCCTCTGACACAGTTTCAGCAAAAAGTGAACATTTATGGCAACTGAGGGTATAATCACATGTAGCAATACTGAATCCAGTGTATATCCTCATGCTATACAGACCAAAAGAAAATCACATACAGTAGATTTATCTGTCCTTGAAATATACATGTATTAACTTCTGCTAGTTCACTTCTTTGGGTCAAAATCCACGCCCCCACGATTTACAAAACGAAACAAAAAAAAAACGACAACAAAACACGGCCAGACTTACAGGGCACAAAAACAAAGTGTATGAACACCACCACAACATTAAAACTACTTTAACTAAAATGGCCCAGACGAGTTTTGCTGAACACGCCGTATTGGTCTCTCCGCTTGGGTGACACTGACAGCACAAGTCATGTGCTCCCACATAGCGATACACTGTTGTTACTGGAACAATCTGAGAGCGTAAATTAGCGGCGGCGTCCAAAAGACACACCATAACGTTAAACACCGACGGGACACACATGGTTCTAGGCCCGCGTACATGCAGACAGTTGTAAAGCTCCAGGGAGAGCAAAATAAGCTCGTTTAGTAAAAAAATGGGAAGATCATGTATGGCTAGTTAACGTAAGCTAACTAGCTGCTACTAGCTTGTGAGCTGTCTTGTTTGCTAACGTTGATTCAGCCAGTTTCGTAAAGACAGTTCATGTACCTAGCATGCCTCCCCGCTAGCTAATGTTAGACGTCAGATGAATTATATTTCCAGGCGTTAGTTAACTGGCTGGCGGGCGTTGGCCTTTTCACCGGTGGCTAAAAATACCCCGTCTCCTCCAAGTGTTGATGCCTCCTGCGGGCCCGCGCACTCAGGTCTGGAACCCCGGAGCAGCTACCCTACATAGGCGTGCCCGACGTTAGCCTTAAACTGGGCAGGAGCAGCCAACTGAACAACTTATATTACCTTACACTTATTCAAATGTCAGATTAAACCAATGCTTTTTGTTTTCGCACATGTTTCCATTCACTATTCCATAAGAGGGTTTCCTAAAAACAAGTAATAAAAACTTACCTCTAACCAACGCCGAGGCCGGCTGCGCGATCGCCCAGTGCAGTGTCTGCTCCGTTACGAGGGCACGCACTGGAAGCCGTAACCGGCCCGGTGGATTGTGGGGATTGTAGTCAACATTTGTATTGCTTGTAGGGCTTGAACCTGTCTCAAAAGTAAAGTCTAACAAAAGGAATTATTGTAGCTTTTGTTTTGCATTTCTGTGTTGTCTGATGTAAAGCTTAACAGTTAATTTCATTTAACATCAGTTTATTTGTCTTATACCTTGTGCAATTTTGCATACATTTGCCATATTGTGGTATAAATATTAAAAGTCATCAACCAGGGCTAGACTAACCTTCTAGCGGGCCCCAGGGCAAAACTGTGGGCCCCTATTCAGCCACCCAACTTTCCCCAACTAAATTTGTTTCTAAGTTGATAAAAGTGAAATTAAGAATATGCTCTATTACAGCATGATATCAAATGAAATATTAAAGATAGAACAGATTTTGACACAGGGCCTCTCAACAAGACAGGGCTGTAAGATTAGGTAAAGATGCAAGAGCCACTTTGCAGTGTTTATCAGTTGAGTTTACAAGGTGCATATTATCAAACATATTTGCAATGAATCAAATTACCACACCCAGTGGACCCGTTTAAGCATTTGGGGCCCGTGAGTGTCATGGCAGTTGGTCATTTTGCCCAGTTGGTAATCCAGCTTTGTAATTATGTCGTGGTAATTTCAACAATATTGTCCCTCATGTGACTTACATTTTAAAAAGCATCACATTACATCACCTACAATAAACCTATAACTATGTATTAGAGGGCTAGTTACCAAAGAGAATAGTGTGTGGTCCATAAGTAGGCATTTGAAAGTGACACATTTTTTTGTGTCAACTCATTGTCTGAGTTGTTAGCAGTTCCACCAAAGAGACATTTCATTTAAATAATTGAGTGAGGGCATGGCTAAAGCACTCCGCCCAAACGTTGAACCACACGGCAAACTGCCCAAACAGGTCCTTGATCCGACTTCTACACCATCTTCTCCACCTCACTCAGACATGGATAAATTGTTTATGTGTGTCTGTGTATGCGCATGTGGTTTATGTCATTGGGAGCCATTGGGATCTTTGTCTCAGTGTGTTCAGTGAGCGTGTAGCGACAAGTCCAGCAAAAAGTGCGGCTGTAGTGACTTTTGCTGTGGAGAGTTTGAGCTACTGCATTCTGTGCAATACAGAAATAGGAGCCATGCTTGTTTCACAGCAGCTGAGACCGGAAAGTTTCACATACTTTTCACATCACATCAAATCTGCTTAAAACAACCTACCATTTTCAAATTGTTGTATATTCTTTTGTCTTTTTGTAGCTCTTACCACTACTGGACACAAATGGTCGTCTTTTCCCAACAGTCACTGGAGTCTCTGACACATGAAATCTCTCAAATCTCTACATTTGGATTGTGGATGAAGCAGGTCAATGGTGGAGTGGAGGTTTATGTTGGGCAGTCAGTGTTTAGGTTTTTAGCCATGCTATCAGACAGGCTTTAGGGGTGGTCAGTTTGTTGGTTGGTCGGCCCACCACTTTGGTCCAGACCAAAGAAATTTAAAAAAAATCATCAGGTGGCCAGAAGCACAACTCCAAATGAATGATAATGTCGCTCCATAACTGCTGGACAAGTTTGCCTTTTCAAGTTTGCCTTTTCAAGTTAAAAGAAGCTGTTATGTCAGTGATGTGTGAACATGTTTCTGCTGCCCCCAAGTGGTCAAAAAAAAGAATACATGAGACATTGAATTGATAAGCAATAAAATGAGCTCTTGCTTAGTTCAGAGGTTTTGCTACTACAGCCTCACTTGGTCTGGTATGACCAGCAGCTTATACTGGCTAATGTTAGCCACTGTTAGCAAAGTGTGATATTACGGTGTGACAGACATTAATACTAATGTAAGTGCAGCTCGTACAGTTTGCAAAACAATCTCCAGAGTCAAATCTGAACCTGTGTGCATTTTACATTGTGGCTTCTTTTATTTAGGCTTCAGCCACAAATTGGACTCAGTTCTGGCAAATCGACAGGGCAACTTGAACGGAAAGAAAGGACTGGAGGAAACTTTCAAACATGATGTAAACATGTGCAGTACAAGTGGCGTTTACAGATTACTGTCCATGTCTGAAAAGAGCTTATCTGGGGTGGCCACTTTATCATTAACAGCACATTCATTAATCTCTTTCTCCAGACCGCGTACTTCAAGGGCACTGAGGCCAGCCGCTTATTTATTTCGTGAAAAATTACCAACATATAGTAAGAGTGCAAGACACGTACAGCCATCTGAATGACCATTATACACTTACAGTGATTTATTTGTATTTTTGAAGTTGCATAAAGTTTCATTTAAATGCTATTGAAAGTAGCAGACAATGATATTACAACATTACAATATTACGGTACATACGTACATTTGCAGTTAAATATCAGGAACTGTTGAAAATGGGTTGTGGGGACAATCAATAATCTGTGATTCAATTCCATACACCAGTTTTTTCTTAGCCAGCAAGTTGGCCTACCTTCTAAACTAACAATCGATGAAACGAATACACAACATTAGATCACTCGCTGGCTGGAAAGTGATTTGATGTGGCATTTTCTTCTGAATAATCAAGAGCTGGAGGGAAGGCCGCCACACCGGATTCTGCAAGCTGCATTAAAGTAAAGAGAGCAAATCATAGCAAGTGTGCAGAAGGCTATTCAAACTTTTTTTTTTTAAATATCTGTAAAGACAAAATATTTCACATTGCTTTACTAAGATGACCACAATTTCCGTAAATATTGAAGTTCCATTCAAAGTTTTCACCAACTGAGAGCACAAAAGGTCACATAAACTATCAGTTTACAAATCAGCCGGAAAAAACACAGCGAAACCTCTGCTTGTGCGTACCAGGCTGTGGAGTCTCTGAGAGGAGATGGTGTCACCGCTGCTGTCTGGTTCGCTCTGAGCCGAGGCCACAAGTTCATCTATTTCCTGATGTGACTTCAGAGGGAACGCTGTCCTCAGGGCCGCCCTATACATACATGCATATACACAAAAGACTCTTTTGACAGAGAAAAACAGAGACCGTCATACAGAACAAAAGCTCTTTTTTCTGATAAAGGTTTTTTTTTATTGGGGAGTTTTTTCCCCCCCTTATCTGAATGGAGGGTCTAAGGGTAGAGGGTATGTTGTACAGATTGTACAGCCCTCTGATGCAAGTTTGTAATTTTAGGCTGTATGAATAAAACTGACTTGACTACAATTGTGCGTGTGCCTCTTTGTGTATCTATTTATATCACCTAAACTCCTGGACAGTGAGTGTGCTGCTCTCAGGGGCATCACAGTCGATCGGCTCTTTTAGTTGGTTGGACTGAATTTGGATTTGGGACACACTCTCATCCATCTGAAAACAACAACAACAAACAATATGCTTATTTGCCTTTTTGCGCAGAGTTGTCTAAGGAGACTGATCCTACTCTCGTGTCTGTCAGGAAACGGTTAGCTTAGCTTAGCATGAATACTAGCCTAGCCTGGATCTGTTCAAAGGTTAAAGAAAAAAGAAGAAGAAATCCACTGACCAGCACCTACATCTCAGTAATTAATATGTTATATCTTGTTTGTTTCATCTGTTCAAAAAAACCTGAGTTGTAAAAATGTCAAGATCCCTTGTAAATAACTTTTTTTTACAGTTTGGTTTCTGTCTGAATTGAACAAACAAGATATAATGTGTTAATTAGTGAACTGTAGGTGCTGGTAAACAGATTTTTATTTACTTTCGGACAGAGCCAGGCTAGCTGTTTGCCCCGTTTCCCGTCTTTATGCTAAGCTAAGCTAACTATCTCCAGGCTCCAGCTTTATATTGAACAGTAAGACATGAGAAACAACAACTGACAAGGTCAATATGAATCTGCGCACATACGCATACGATTTGGAGACTCAACTCCATACCATCTGATCACAACATATTGTACCTGCGCAGTGATGGGGCCGTGTGCCTCGTCCTGCATGCTGCCTCTTTTGTGGAGCTCCAGCAGGGTGTCATACTCACTCTTCAACTGATCAAAGTCGCCCTGCAGCGTCTTCATCTTGACACCACGCAAAAAAATAGACCATGGTGAGGACTGTTAAGACTTGAGATCATGAATTCTGTGTGTGTGTGCATGCGTGTGTGTGTGTGTGTGTGTGTGTGTGTGTCTAGATGAGCCACCTGCAGGAGGGTCTGTCGGTGTGTTTGTTCCAGGGTGTCCCAGTCGCGTCGTGGTACAACGTCCCAGTACTCCGCTTTCATCGTGTTGAGCTCCTCCTGGGCTTTGGTCAGGTCTTCCCGACACACCCTCAGAGCGAGCTGCAGCTCCACCGGGTCCTTAGCCTCTCCTTTCACCATGGAAACACATTTCAGAACACAATATGCTTCATTTTGAATATTTATTTATTAGGTATTTGGCTCAACCTCTCCTTCATAAATTCCTAAGATGAAAGGTATCGCTCTTTTTTCCGCTCTGCATTTTTTGGGAGATAAGCTTATTTGCTTTCCTGTCGAGAGTTAGATGAAAAGAGTGATGCAACTCTGTTTGTAGGGTAAAGAAAGTGAATAAGCACATTTCCCTATTTGAAGGAATACAATACAATAAATATATGAACAGTTTTGGCCTGCAACTAATGCTTATTTTCATTATCGATTAATCTGTCTATGATTTTCTTGATTTGGTTTATAAAATGTCTGAAACTGGTCCATGCCCATCACATCGCATCCCAAAGGTGACGTCTTCAAATGCCTTGTTTTGTCCGACCAACTGTCTAAAACCCAAATATATTCCGTTTACAATCGTGGAGGACTGACGAAACCAGGAAATATTCATTCACAAGCTGGGACCAGATCATCCTTTTAAGAACAAAATGACTCCGAATGATTCATTGATAATCAAAATAGTTTCTGATGAATTACCAATCGATCGCAGATGGACTGACTGGGTAGAGTTGCAGCTCTACCTGTGACTTCATCTGCAGGATGCTCCTCCTTCACAAAGCCTCTTGTTAGGTCATTGAGCTGCCAGATCAGCAACTTGCGGGCATCACGCTCCTCCCGGTACTGCAGATACTGGTTGGAGAGTTCAGACTGCAGCCGGTCCACCTGGGTGAGACAAGATAGTGATAATCTGCTATTGGCCTTACTGTCTGAAAAAGCTTTTTGGATAAGGGGATCTCTAAATAACTCTTTTATAAACATATTTGAGATTAGGTTAGCACATAAATAAATACATATCTAAGATATATTTAAGAGAAGGAATCCATGTTCTCCCTAAAAAGTTGCATGAATGAATCAATAAATAGCGGTTACAGCACCACTTTACTTTACAAGTATGTCATGTACCACTGCCTGCATGGCCTTTTCTTTCTCCCTCATGGCCTCAGTGTCCCTCTGCAGTTGCTGCTTCTCCCTTTTCAAGGCTCCAATCTCAGCCTGCTCCTCTGCCCAGCGAGCTTGAATCTTCCTGTCACATTCCTCTGTCACCAGCCTCAGACGGGATCGCAGTGGTTCCAGTTCTCGGATTTGATCCCGCTGACATGCTGAGCAGATGTAAAATGCATTCAAATGATCTCTCATGGAACTGTAGGGCCGAAGCAATTATTTGGTTAAATGAAATGTAATTGATGACAATTTTCATAATGAATTTATTGCAGAGGTCCTTTTATAAGCTTCCCAAAGTTAAAGAGCTGCTTCGTTTCATATCGTTGTAAATGAGATCTCTTTGGATATTTTGACTGTCTGACAAAATAAGCAATTTAAAGACATCAATCACTTCAGGATCTGAGCAGTTGTGATAGACACTTCATTATGTTAAACATTTTAGAGGCTACATGACTAATGGGTACGCTGACAAAAAATAACTGATAGATGAATCACCAACAAAAAATAACTACAGCTGCAGTTCTATATGAAACATGATTCGGCTGTTTCTACAGTATGTCCTGCACGTGCACTTCTCATGCTTTTGTAACTTGCAGCACCATAAGTTATATTTTGTGCTCAGCAATCACGGAATTCTTAATTTTAAGTTGAATCCTATGTTTCAGTTGTTTAACCTCCAAAAGGACATTTTGACTTTGTTCCATATGTTTGTTTGTCTTTTGTAAACATTGTATCTAAAAACCAATTTCAATTAAATTATTTGGAAAGTTAAGACTTCCAGTGTCTTGAGAGAGTGAGATTGACAATTATTGTGACATATTTTTGCCATTGTCTCATGCCACACTTTAAATGGAAAATGTGTCCCATGATTATCAATCATTTTGTGTTCTGATGCAGATCTTAAATATTTTCTATTATCAAAATATCTAAGTAGAAGATTGTGTAGCCTTGGCTGAGTTATAATTTTATCATGTTTCAGGTTTTGCTGGCTGAATTTGTTAAATGTAGCTCAGACAGCACCATTGTGACTGGCAGTAACTTTGACTTTGTAAAAAAAACAAGGGTATTTCTTTACGTCTCTGAACATTTATTTGTGGCAATTAACTATTTGCACTATATATAGCACTTCTCTAACCTCTTAACCCAGATTTGCTCTTATAAATGCTGGCTTAAGTGGATGCCTCAAGACACAATGTGAACCAAACAAACTTGCTCTTTTCTTGTAGAAATGCAATTTAATACTCCAAAGCATAGCAGCATGATATTTCCGGTCTTCCTCAAAGACAGGATTTTCC
Source organism: Enoplosus armatus (assembly GCF_043641665.1). Classification (NCBI taxonomy): domain Eukaryota; kingdom Metazoa; phylum Chordata; class Actinopteri; order Centrarchiformes; family Enoplosidae; genus Enoplosus; species Enoplosus armatus. The sequence goes on from NC_092185.1 coordinate 22,808,642, forward strand.
TTTATTATTTAAAACTGATTCTTTGTTGAACTTCATTGTTTTTCTCCATCGTCAAAGGCTACTTTGTTCCCTGTATTTTACAGCACTTAAGGACACTACTCAAGAGTGCTATACTAGTGTAATGCTTCTCAAGAAATGAAAATGGTCGCAGAGCTACTGACCTAAAGTCTTTTCATATTCCTTTTTGATGGCAGAAAGAAGAGGTCGGTAGGTTTTGAACTCTTTGATGAAACAACCAAAGACATCACGGTAGACCTACAGCCAAAGCAGATTAAGATATGTGAGTACTCTCTCTGTCTGACAAGAAAATGTGTACAGTGTACAGTGCAGTGTTTCTTCTGGTTTTATTGTAAAAAAACAAACAAACACAGCACCTGAAGTTTCAGTTCCTGAAATCTTGGCTCGTGGAAGCTGATAGTATGCAGCTCCTTGTTCACATAGCTCTCCAGGTGCATCAGGAGTTGAGGCTTTCTCCCAGGACCTGCATAAATGTAGCTGCTACCTGTCCAGCACAACTATAGGGTTTATCACACCACACACACACACACACACACACACACACACTGCTTTGATAGTGACTTTGCTGTGGCAGTGGAAGAGAGGAGACAGTAGCTGGCTATTTCGACAAATTATCTTTACCGCAATCAAAATACTTGATCTATTCATATTCAATAATATAAAGTAGGATTTTGATGATTTGATTGATTTGATGATTACCTTTCTGGCTGCAGGTTGGACAGAAACAGCACCAGCGTTTTCTCCTTCTTGCCCTTCCTCTGATGTCTGGACAGTGTCATTTTCTACACTATGGTCATATGTAAGTCTAAAATTAAAAAAAAGAACAGAGCTAAGTTACGTCAAACATTGTAGTTTAGCTTGCTTAAAGTTATATAAGTAGTATAGTTATAATAATAGTAATATTTTCGCTGTATGACAGTCCTTAACCACTTGCCTTTGTTGTTGTGTCGGTGTTACAGGTGGAAATTTAACATCTTTGTGTGGTGACATCTCTAGCGATTACATAAAGGCAAAATAATAACATAACACGCTCTTGTTCTTTTTAAATGGCTGGCTGAGTTTGGTCCGTTTAACCTAGCTCAAGGTTGACTTTAGCATCACAGAACACAGCATTGTAACGCGGTTTCCATGGTAACGCGGACGGACCACGCAGCAAGACCCACATAGTAGACTGCGGCGCGCCTAACTAGTTTTTCAAATTGTGTAAGACGAAAAGTTTCTTGTTAAATAAAGCACGTAGACACTTTGAAGGGAAACGCGTGTGTATAAGCCTATAACCCTGACTAGTGCCAATAACAAATGCATGATAGGCCTAACTAATTAAACAAACAGGTAACCTACCTTATAAATATAACATGAAAACTGCAACTTCCAGTAATTACAATGTAATATAGAAGTGATGGCATAGAAGATGAGAAAAACACCATACATTAAAATCACTTGAATAGAGATTCTTTGTCTTTATGAGAAGGCATATTTTGCAAATATTACACTTTGTTTTCGTTCTGGAAATAATAGTGTTATTAATGCTGTCAATGAATATTCATCTAAGTTAGCCAGCAAAGATATGTATATTCCATTTTCTCTCGGGTGTATGCTACGTATCAATAAAATAAGATTTAAAAGACACTTATATAATGTTATAAAAACGAAATATAAATTTAACCGTTGAAAAACTACATTTCCTATCTACCTTTCTCGGTCGAAGCCCTCAACCAGGGGAACCGTAGTAGTCATTTCTAGAGACATTATCATAAAAGCGAGCGTGCGGCTGAACTACAGTACCCAAACGCCACTGCTTCAGCCTACAGTACATTCTGCTGCTTATCCGGGGATGTCACACCACTGCTATTTTCTCCCCTCAGTCCCTCTCACTCTCAGCCTACTGCTCCAGCGGACTGACACGGGGCTTTGGATAGAAAGAAACGAACAATAAGATACAAAACAGAGGCCAAAAATGGCAGAGCTCGGAGCGGGAAGCCTGCCGTTAGGGGATCCTGCTTTTAATTACCAGGAGCACGAGCTGAACGAGCGGCTGAAGCGGCTCTACCCGGCTGTGAACGAGGAAGAGACCCCTTTACCCCGATCCTGGAGCCCCAAGGATAAATACAGCTACATTGGGCTGTCACAGAACAACCTGCGGGTCCATTACAAAGGTTAGAGAGCTGGCTCAGCCCTGATGGTCTGAACAACTAGTCACAACAGCGGAGGGTCTCAGGTCAAATCTGTCACTGTGTTGTTGCGGAGGGGGGTCTCTCTCTCTCTCTCTCTCTGTCTCACTCGCACACACACACACTCTCTCACTCACTCTCTCTCTCTCTCTCTCACACACACACAGTATGCGATTATGTTGATTGTGTATGTGTGTGTGTGCACTCCTGGTAAATCTAGTCTGAGCTGCTTCTCCTGTCCTGTAACCTTGCTTTGTTTCACAAATGAGCGGAGGAATGTCCAAATGGTTGTCAGTGAACTCGCTAACCCTGACAGTTGGTCTTATTACCACCACAATGAAATTCACCATCAACAACACGGCTCTCTCCTTTGTTTATTTACCGTTTATGACGTTATTTGTGTACAGTAACGTTAACCCGACTGTGCATCTGACGTTCTCCATAGTTTGTACTGGAAACTGGTATTGGCAGCAATATCGACGCATAGACAAGGGTCTACCAATAAGCTAGCTAATGGTATTTAACATACAGGAGGTAGCTAACAGCAAGCTACCTCTTAAGCAAATACAGTAGTTAGCTTTGTGGCTAACTAGCTAACGTTAGCTAACCTAGCTGTTCCTTGTCACTAGTGTTGTATTGACATCAGTAGGTAAGCTGGCAACAAGATGGACACGAGCCAAACTTGTTGTTACCCGTTTACAATGTAGAACTGGGGATTATGCCGCAATTGTTTAGTTATTGACTACAGCAAGCACCAAAATAGAATAAAAAATGGCATTGTTGTGTTTTCTCGCGTGATTTCAGTGGCAGTGTTCTGGAAGTCTTTTCCACAATTCGTAAATCATTTTTTCCAGCCTGGAAGCAACCGCTCCAGCTCCATTCAGATCCGTGTGTGTGTGCGTGTGTGTGTGTGCGTGTGCGTGCCCTGAGCCCAACAACAGTCTCATGTCCAACCTCCAGCAGGCAGCCAGCTCTTTTTTAACAGCTGCTGCGAGGGAGGAGGAGGCCTTTTCGCATTGCATTAGGCCAAATGTACCGATCTCGTAATACATCTGTAGTATCGGCGGACTCTGGCATTTTCACAATAACAGCAACTTTGCTCGCCAGACGACGCAGTTGATCACTTATTCGGATGGGTAAAAACTGTCAGCGCGGTCTGCCAGGCCTGTCAGCTGGATTATTTCATACACCCAGCTCATTAATCAGAAACAAGGTGACATCTGTGTGAAGTCCTGCTCCTGAAGTCTTTTGCCTGTTATTTTTCGTCAGGCGACACGTCAGGGCAGCCCCTCAGTAGCAGGCAAGCTAGTCCTGCATCTCAGGCTATGCTCTCCACAGAGGCATTGCAAGGCCTTGGGCCCTGTTGGCTGTTTACATCAGTGAAACATGCAGAGGATGAGAGGATGCAGGCAGGCTGTGTAACCCATTTTGTAAGGCTTATTTGGCACATACGTAGCATTGGTCCTGCTGTTTGTTAATAGCAGGGACGGCCCATTATTTGTTAAAATCAAGACTCTCAGGCAGATAGCCAGGATATATCCCACAGATTATTTAATGCATAATTGATAAGGTCCCTGCTGTTGATAGGGGCAGTGGTCAAATGTAATATAAACTTACATTCTGTTTTATCAGTGGTGTAGATGCACATAATGCAACATTTCTGTTAATGTTGTGACAAAAACAGTTGTTTTCTTCATCTTACCTTCCGTTATAATCAGTGTTACTAAAACAGTGACATTGGCCCAAAATGATGAATGGGCCCATGTATTGTCTTAAGACATGCCATTTCATGTTGGGGTTATGTAGGGCACTGAGTCTTTATGTCTGTGAAAAGTGCACAGATTAAGTGACACTGCACAATTGTTCAGGGATGCCATATAAATAGGTCTATTCTGGAGCGTGCAGGATAATTTTTCTCCTCCTGGTTGTTCTAGCTCCTGCTCTGTTCCCTCACCCTCGTGGTTTGAATGCTATTTTGACCAGTGTGCCAATTTTCTCTGTTCAAGGCCACACAGTGTCTACTTAGTCCTGTTGTGCACAGACTAACCAATTAAGTTACCCAGTCCCAACAGATAGATACATAAATGAACACTGTAACACATGTAAACAAACATATTGATTTAGTGCCTATGAATAGAATCAGAATCAGAATCAGAAACTATTTATTGCCAAGTAACATACATTACAAGGAATTTGCCGTGGTCTGATGGTGCTACATTTTGTTTTTTTAACATATAACATATAATCTGACAGACAACAATTACCCCAATTGAGTGATGTTATTTTATTTTATTTATACAAACTATAGCACTCTGGTTTTCTCTGCTTTATTCTGATGCAGATATGATTTCAGTGTTCTTTTAATAGGCCTTAAGGTAAATGGAAACACAGATACAGTCGCTTTACAGGTAGGGCTACATACATATGGGGAGTAAAACATTCTATATATACCTAATGTACTGTAGCACACCCTAGTGTTGTCGGTGCTGCTTGTAAGTAGCAATTAATATATAGCTGATAAAAATAGAATGGCTAGCATTCAATGCATCTTTTGATCATCCTCCAGGATGACTGAGATGTTTAGGGACTTTATTAGAATGATAAATAAATAACTCATTAGAAGACATGAATAAAAATACAAATAGGTTTTCTGTGGAGTTATGTTAAAGGAACATACTGCAAACCCACTATCATAAGAATCAGCTATGTTTAATTGTCCAGTTATCCATATCTATATAAGTAAAGATTTATTTATGTAGCAATTTTCACAAAAAAAAGCAATTAAGCACAAAATATGCTTTTTTTTTCACCGGTCAATCCTTCTTTTTCCATCTTAAATATCTGATTGATCTGTGAGTGACTGAATTGTTTAGTTCAAATAGTGCATGTGTATGACTATCAAAGGGCTGAAGTGGCATTAAAGGAATAAATCAACATTTTGGGAAATTCGCTTTCTTGCAGAGAGTGTGTTATTATCCTGAAAATAGTTTATGATATTAGCTGACCTTGCTAATCACATCATGTTGCTAACCATTTAATCTATTTCAAGCTAAAAATCCATTCTAATCATCTGTATGATGAAATTAGAGGAGGTGGATAGTAGCCACCTTTAGCATACAGTTCTAGTCATTTGTAAGATCGGAGGTAGCCTGTAGCCACGGCAGCGGTATTACACACTACAGCTACCTATTCAAAATACAAACACTGTTGCAACAGAAACCACTTTCTGTCTGAATCCTTTCCTATCCTTATAGTTGCTACCCAGAGCTCTTGGCCATGTGTTGATATCACTGTTGACTGAAAGCTTTGCCATACCTTTTTTTATCCTAACCTCTGGACAATTCTGTGAAATAGTCAAAGCTGCTCTAACCAAACATTCAAATGACTATGTTCTCCCGAAACAGATGGTGATGCTGTTGTGTTTATACAACATTAGTTGTCTTGAAGTGTTCATACTTTGTTGATGCATACAGTCCCTTCCATTTGTGCGGAAGTACACTGCGCATTTTAGCCTCCTTTAAGCAATTGTTTTGGTTTTTCGGCCTGTAAACTCTGCTTTCACCTGCTCAGCACCAAATGGCTGACAGACAAAGTTAGCGGCTAGTTGCTACACATAGAGGAGCATTTAAGGTCCAAAATATGCAAATGAGTTTGCAACTTGTCGCCCAAGTGGCCCAAAACAAATTAAGTAAGCCATTTTAAAGCGTCTGCTCTCGTGGCAGCGCCTCACTCCGAATCCATAGGGGATAATTGACCTTCTCCTGACATGAACCATGAGGTGCTGACCCTCATCACAACCATGTCCCACTCAGTGGCAAACTGCCCCAAGTGATGTAGGTCACAGCCCGACAAAGCTAACAGAACACAAACAATCTCACATGAAATCCTGATGTTACCAAAGAGGACTGGGCATCCTCCAATCCTTGGCTGTGCCTTTAAAATTCTGTCCTTGAAAATCACAAACATGACAAAGCACAATGGAGTCATCTATTGAGAAAGCGCCTAACAAAGTGCCAAGGATGAAGACAAAGCTTTTGGTCCAGTTATGCAAGGGCCTAATTGCTCATAGTAGCAGCCCCAGTGGCCCATAATCCCAAAGCTGCCCCTTCAGGACACCTTGGACTAGTCCATTTGTCCATTGGTCCAACACACTGCTACTGTAACACAGAGATTTAAAAAGCAACTTTCAAATAGATGGTTCAATCCCCAGCTCCGCCTGTCCACATGCCACTGTGTCCTTGAGCAAGACCCCGAACCCCAATTGCTCCCATTTAGGAGGCGTTAACCTTGAATGGTCACCCCGCCACCATCACTGTGTGCTTGGGTTTGTTGCACATTGCAAAACACTTTGGGTAAAAAGCGGTATATAAATGCTCTTCATTTTCAGTCTATTAACAAAGGTGTAAATTGTCCTGGTGCAACAGAACGAAGGGGAGTACAGGAAATGTCAATCAAGCACAGTTTGAGGTCTAATCAGGGATCACAAGTGAAAACACCTGGAGAGTGGGGTTTGTCGAGAGCTGTGTAAACTCAACCATTTGAACAATTGCGAGTTGAAAGCAAAATCAGCTTGTAGTTCTAGTAACTGTTTCCCATTACAGGGAGTCATGTGATTCAAATGTAATACCGTAAACACTCCTGGGCGATGATGGCACAATGGGAAGAACAGGAACAGCTTCCGACCCAGCTTCCGACCCTGAGCATGTCCACAGATTATTCCAAGATGGTTGCCTCCACTGCTAGCCTTGTAGTCTCACCATTTAAAGACCTTATTCATATCGTTACTTTTGTTGTGTTTAGTATCAAGTACAAACACACTGTATGTACTGCTGGATCAACTGTATTAGTGTCAATATTGGATTTTGTTCAGATGTAGCTGCAAGAGATGGAGGCTTTGCAGCCATTTTGCCACTGGTTTTTGAAGTTCTTTTCACCAAGTGTGAGATGTAGTAGTCAGAATGTCCCAATATCTCCAACTGGGAATTAAACTAGGCGGCCAGTGTGAATGTGTTTTCCGACTCGGCTGCTTGTAATTACAGTCTGAGCAATATGGCTTTAACGCGGCATTAACCTCTACTAAACTAGGCCATTACATTGGCAGTGTAGCGTAGCCCGTCCCAGTGAGGCCAGCGTCGGGCAGAACTGTAAACCTGTTTATTGGTGTAGATTATTTGTCATTTGTTTAAAATCAGTACATGGTGTTTTAGTGTGACATACTTAATGCTTTTGGGTTGCTTCTGAGATGCAAGGACTGAAGTATGTGTGTGAGGAAGGGGTCAGGTACTTGGGGTTGTACTTGTAGACATTATAAATGTGATGAATCTAATTTCTCATTCATTGGTGACCCAGTGCTATTCGCTCTTCTGCTGTTGTTGACGGGACGAGGCAGAGGGCAACGTGGCGCTGTGGCCTTTGTTGTACTTGTTGTTATTGAACTGATAGATTTTGCACTTTCCCCCTGCTTGTGGTCAAGGATAGAACCTGGGGTGGGATTGCTGGTTTCCTAGTAAGCAATTAAGGCCTCATTGGGCTGCGGGGCAAGCACAGGACATTAACCTTTGATCTGTGACCTCGGCTGGAGAGGTTTGATGTCACATAACAGCTGAAAGGTGTGACACCGCAGAGCCAGTGCTGTTTCTCAGAGAAACAGTTTCGTCTCAATATTTCAGTGAGATCATTTACATTTTTATGTAAATGTTACAATTTTGAGTACTGGTGTAGCAGCTGATATTGTTGTAATTGGAGGTATAAGTCCTTAAAACAGCCTTAGACAGTTTCTCCTTATCTCATCCTACATGATGTTAAGTGTTTTTGCATTTTGCTTTATAAAAATGTAGGATCTTTAAATGTAGGATTGTCACTTGTGGGGCGGTAGGTGTTGTCAAAAGTAGTAGCCTTTTCTCCTACCCATCTATGCAGTTGTAAAGAGACCTGTTGGCCTACTGACGACTCGTTTTCACGAGGAGCAGCTAAAAATAGACGCCATGAATGTTGCTGCGACCATTGGACCGGACAGTTGCACCAAAACACACACATGCAATAACATGCTATGGTACCACAGTAGATATGCTGAGTCAGAACGGGGAGGATTGAATGTTATTGTTATTAATAATGTTCAAATTCTAATGTTCTTCAATATCACAGTGACAACAGTGTCGGGGAATGATTGCATGACACTTATCCCCTGTAAACATTGCCAGTACATGGTGTGGATGAGGACTTCATGAACCAGAAAGTCACTACGAGCGTAAATGTTACATAAAATTAAAAAAATGCAGAAGTTAAGTATGTCATAGTTAAATATAGACCAGAGCGCTGAGCTCACTTTCAGTCAGCTAGCATATTTTGATCATCAGTATGTGTCCTGTATGTTCCCAGCTGGCTGTATGTCAGTAGCTGGAGCGTCCCTGCTCTGTCTGTCTCTTTCACACACACACACACACACACACACACACACAGCGACAGCCTCAAGGTGTCTGCTGACAGCCAGCTGCTCCGTTTAAGGTTACAGCCTATCTACGTTTCATACATGCACACACACACACACACACACACACACACACACACACACACAGAGCTCACAAGGACTTTATCACGACAGGTGAACCCAGTCAATAGTGTGATTACATGTAACAGAAAGAGGTGCACATGTTTACTGTAGAGCCTAGATAGCAGTTATACAACACACCTCTCTCTCTCTGTCATGACCCGAGGGATTGCATAAGCAGCCATCTGAATATAGAATGACGGACAGTAATGACTGATGTGCTTGAAATGTCATCAGTCCAGAGACTATACATGAGCCCTATGACCCTGTTGTTTACATCTTTACTACTTTACTACATCTTTACTGTTTATAAAGTTTATTATCTTTACACAAAATCATCATCAGAAAAGTCACCTCAACAAGGATTATTGGGAGAAAGTCATCAGCCCATCTGAGTGTAATCTGTGCTCATTGCAGGTCCCAGTGCATCGAGTCAATTAGTTCTGATATATGGATTGATAAGATGTCCTGGGAAATGAAGTATGACAAAGAGGAACATGTTCATTAAACACAGTCATGGGGGAAATATGGGATTAAAAAAAAAAAAAAAATCTTATGAAAGTACAGTAGATTACTAAAGTCACGGCCCTAACATAACATTGTCACACGACGTGCAAGTGACACCCCACCCTCCCCCCACCAGTGCTATGATTTGACTTGTACAGAGGGCAGTCAGGCTCTGGTCAGCTGTGTGAGCCCTACCTTTGATTCAGATTTAGCAAAGCTAGAACTGGTTTTTGTTGCCATACTCAAATGAGGGAATCAGTGGAAAGCCAAAGGCGCTACCAGATTTGCGTCTCATCATTTGTTTTTAGGTTAAGTCCATAAAATGTCCATGTAACAAAACAAATAAGGATTTGGTCGATTTTTAGGAAAGTTGATTGTCCAGCAGCTTACATTTCCTAAATCTTCCACTGCTACAACTGAGCATGAGTTTGTTTTCTTATAAAAAATAAAACAGTGTAAAGCTGCAGTTTGACTTGCTAGACACCACCAATTTGAAGATGCTGAACATTCAGTTGGTGTAAAACAAAATGCACTGACTAAAGTCTGTGTCACACCATGAGACAACAAAGGCAGTTGAGTGCTCAAATGTAGGATTCCTACGAGCGGTTGGCTTTGCCTCTGTTGGTTTGGGAGTTAACCGAAGCCAACAACCAAACATGTTTGGTGAAACTGTTTGTCTGCCCAGCTTTGGTAGAAAATCAGCAATCAAACACATGCCCAATGTTATTCTAAAGCTCCCATTCTGCTGGTGAAACAGTGCAAGCGGCAGGCTAATGTCTCTTAACCGTTGGCTTAGCTCTTTGCAGTAAAACTCAGTGCCACCACGATCCTTGACATTGCATTTCCCAGAAGACTTTACTCCGTACATAAAATAATGTTACCATATTGCTCACGTGCGCCTTGTATTTCTCCTCTTGCAGGGCATGGCAAGAACCACAAGGACGCAGCATCAGTGCGAGCCACACACCCAATCCCCGCTGCCTGTGGGATCTACTACTTTGAAGTCAAGATTGTCAGCAAAGGTCGAGATGGGTAAGCAAATACAACAAGCTTTATTGCATGCGCCCTATTGGGCTTGGGCCTATTGGACTTTTTATATAATATATAACATTTTCACTATGCCCAAACAAAATGATTGGAGCAATAATCCCTTCAGTATTTTCCTGCTATTAGTTTTTATGGTCTGTACTCTGAGAAGTCTCAGTCTCATAAACTTCCAGACACCTAGGCTATATGACAATTGATAGGTCTATAACCAATGCATGTTTTCCATGCATTATGGCATTATAGCAGTTTATCTAGAAATGATATACTGTGAAATTGTCAGCAACAATACAAATAAATCAATTTAATTTGTTTTATAATGTTTCCAGGCTAGTTAGGCCTGTCTGTACTTCTGTGGCTGTATTTTCCTCCATAATGTGTCAAACACCTCTTGATTTGGGTGTATTTTTCTTTGCCCATCTATCTTTCTTGTGGTTGTTCCACTGTGGTGGCTTGTGAATTTGTGAACTTGCTTCAGCAGCATTGCCCCCACCTTGACTCTGCATAAAATTCATTCAGTTCATTGCCAAATACAACGGTGCCTCCAAATATGTCACTCGCGACCACCGTGAGAGTGGTCCCAGTCACCTTGTTGCCAGTATCTGCATCAGCTGTCCCGCTCGCCAAATGTGTCACGACACACGACAGAGAGAGAGTTCCATTAATGGTGGAACTTTTGTTCATCTGCAGTTACAACCCACAAATGTACCCGCAGCTGTAGCAACAAGCCCTGGCTCGTCCGGTCTGAGGGGCAACACCTGACAGTTGAGGTTCTATGTAGCTTAAAAATCAAACGTTTCATCTTAGCTGCACTGGAATTATCTCAATGGGACATTTGGCCCAGTTATTTCCAGAAACAGGAATAGGACATTACAAGTGTACATAAAAATTAAAAAAAAACAGCCAACAGAGATGCAAGGTAGAATAGCTTTTTTTTAACAATGTTTTAGTGATTTTGGGAGATATTGTTGGCAGATGATAACGCCTTTATTCTGCCGGCACGAAGTGAAAAGACTTGCTTGTTCTAGTTTCACAGTTTTATTGTACAATTGCTCGTACTGATATGTTGACCAGAGTACACTCAGTAATAACTGTGCTAACTCGTTGTTTGCTCCAAGACGGCAGCCAGAATCGGTGGCATCGTGCACTGTCCCTGAAGTAGTTACAAGAAGTAACTGAATTCATTTAAATTTGAACTGAAACTGAATTTAGCAGTGAGGGAATTCCTTCACTGCAGTCCTGATATACCCATACTGACTTTTCCCAGGAGTCTCTGGAAGGATCTGAATGATAAATGTCACCAACTTGTAGTTTCGTAAAGACAAAGATTAACTGTGTAGGGGAAAACTGATTGAAGGACAGCTCTTCGCTTTGAAATGGTGCCATACAGCTAGCCACACAGTATAAGCAAGCCACATTACTGGGATTGTTGGGGTTCAGTACCACTGACACTGCAACTACTTAACCATGTGCTCAGATTCCTGGCCTCCAAAACTGACTTCGTGACCTGTAAACTCTCCTCCATCCTGCCCAGTAAAAGTCTCAAGTTGCATAATACACTGTTAACACTCCCAAGTTCCAGTTGAGCAGCTCAGTGCGAACAGAACAAATGTCTGGTGTAAAAGACAACTGCAATGTGGGAGTGTCTGTGTACGTGTAACTACTTCCTTAGCTGTAAATGGGAAAGCCTTCCGCGTCAACTGAGCAGTTGAAACACCAGGCAGCAGTGTATAGAAGTGTTTGGAGCGACTGTCTGGTTCCCTGGACACAGAAGCAGGACTTAACAACATATTGAATTCATGTTGAAGTTGCAACTTAATAATAATGACATCACAAACGCTGTTAAATGGACATTCCTTTCATTCTTACAGAGCAGACGGACGTGGTATGTCAGGAAATACTGCATGCAACGCCATAACATTCCACTATAATAACATGCACTGTATGTGTATTTCCAAGCTATACCGCTGAAACTGGGCTATAAAATGTAAACCAAAATACACCCAAATATGATATTGACTACTGAGGTGGGACTCAGTCTCTCAAAAGCATGAAGTGAAACTAGAATTTGAATTCTCCTCACTTTTTTTGTCAGGAAATATAAACTATAATCATGCTATAGCTATTGTGCATATATATAAATATTTCAGAGGAGGATAAAATAATTTGTGGCAACAGCGTCTAAGCTTCAAGCCTCTGGGTGTGCGCTACCCATATCAGTGTTTGACTGACAACAAGCCTGAGGATTAGTCTTTGTAGACTTTAAGACGTCTGCCCCTTTTACAACGCTCAACATTTGGGAGGTCCCAAATAGCCTATGTAACTCGTTAGCTTACTACAGTTAGTAAAGACCTTCATGGTCCGCAGAGGACGAAGCTTATTAATTTGAGCGATCCCAAGACTTCTCCTCTAGCGCTCAACACAAGACATTTTTGGTTTTCGGTGACCGCTGGTGCCATCATCAGGTCAAAATGTACATTTTTCTGTTGCTGTTAGTATTTAGCTCAGAGCACCGCTGAGCCTGAGCACAGCCTCACAGGGCTGCTAGCATGGGAGGAGACCTGTTGTCTTTTTTTCATGGCTGACTAAATCTTCCCCAGATGAACAATTGCTGGAGAAATGATATCGACTTCTTTCCGTTACCCTGTGTCACGAGCGCTCTTGGTTCAGCTTATTTGACAACTTCCCCAAAAACATCTTCCTGTCGACTGATGTGACACCAGGGTCCTTTCCTCCTCTTACATCCTAGATGTCATGAGCAGGAGACTTGTGAATAAGGGCCATCCGGTCGGCTCAGTCAAGAAGTCATTTATTTCTGGGATTTGAGTGATGACATCAGCATGTGCTAAAGCAAGCTGAGACTATGCCAAACGCATTCAGCTGACGATATTGATGACTCGTTCAATTGAGCAAAAAGCTTCTTCTTTTTTTTGCTGTAAGCTTGCTTACATGAAACGGATGCAGGCCAAGTGCTTATCCTCGTGTGACGGACTTGTGATGTCACTGCTGACCCCTAAGCATCAACTCCCGCCGTTTGATGTTGCGGAGACACTTCCCTCTGCCACAACTAGTCCACACGTTTGGGATGTGTAAGGAGATCAAAGACAGCACGCTCAAAGTCACCTCTGCCTGACACTCATCAAAATATCATCCAGAGCTTTAACGGAATATTGTTCAAAGTTAACCCGAGAAAACACTTAAAAGCTGATACTGTATTTTTCTCCTCTTTTCACCTCTGTGCAGGTACATGGGCATCGGCCTGTCTGCTCAGGGAGTCAACATGAACAGACTGCCTGGTGAGTAACATGTGAATGATATCACCGTAACATAACCAGTAGGGGGATGGACAGACTTGTTAGACAGATCGATGCTGAAGTTAAGGATGTTACAATGGGCGGGTGGATGTCAGAATTCGTTCATGAAAGGACGGTAGAACAACAGAACGGAGCAATCAGCTAGATGGGGTGAAATGAGGATTCCCAAGGTTACTCAACATCAACAGGGTGTATGGCAAGTACTTCAAGCCAACGTCCAGCAATAACATTGGCTTGCTGGGCCGGAGCCAGAATTTCAAACACTCGGCAGTCCGATCGGACCAGTGCTTTGGCAAGCTGGAAGGTGTCCCGCTGCGCTCTCTTCTTTTGTTCAATTTTGGTTACACACAGGACAGTCTGCACAGAACAATTCAGAAGCTCTGGACGGGCTGGCCAAAACCTTGACCCTGAACTTTTCTAATTACTCATTGGCCCACGTGTCCAGCCCTGCAACCCCATTGGCTCAGATTACAATCAAGCACAGACAGTCCTGTGTGGTTGGTTTACTTTAGTCTTTACATCCCAGAGCAGGGAGGGTTCTTACTCAACAATGTCAACACTGGAAAAGCGTCGATTAGTGGCACTTAGTCATTGTTTTCCTCCAGGCCATGGATATTTTTGGTGCTGGAGTAGTGGGGGGAGATGGTGTGGACGGATAATATCTCCATGTGTGGACGTTTGTGGAGGCAAGATATAAATGTAGATGAAAGGAAGGGAAAAAAGTGACAAGAAATGGATTTTGTGGATAGGCGAGAGTAGCTGGAGACGTGCCAACATTTATGAGATTTTGGGGATGAAAGCAGGAGGAGATGAGGACGTGTGGCGTTGCTATAGTAATCGGATGTGGTTTGTGGATTCAGTATGAACAGTCTGACAGATGCAGAAAGAACATGTCAGGACATGTCACTGAGCAGCCATATGAATCAGTAACAGATGATGTTGACTGTTGGGCTTGCGGTCCGACCTCAGACTAATTAAAACTGCTCGGACTACTTAAGTCAAACATCGCTTCTCACTTTGTAATGATAGAGAGATGATAGAACAGTGTTTTACAGAGGAAATATTTTTGGGCCTCAGACATTTTAGTGAATGTGTTTCTCACGTATCTAAGGGTGTCATCACAAGCAATTTCACCATACAATCTGTGTCAAAAATAACCTGTTTGTGTAAACTTGTACTGTTTTGTTTGAATTATGAATTACAGGGTGCGTTTAAGCAATTCCACATGTGATCTCATGTGGACAACCGTGAAACCTGCTGGATTATTGACAGCTGAATGAAGCTGTGTCAACAGTAAACCCGAAACTAAGCAGCAGATATTGTTAGGCTTAAAGAGATACTTCTTAACAGACTTAGTGAAAAGAAACGGGCAAAATCAATGCGTCAGAGGCCGAGATATCCTGAGTTTTAGTCCCTAGTGGGGGTTAAAGGTGCACTGTGAGTTTTCTTGTAAACAAACAAAAGTTATGTTTACATTCAGTGTTGCTCACCAAAATGAGTGGTGTGTATTCGTGCATTGTTTACACTCATGTTTGCTAGCCGGCCGTCTTCCTCTTCCCTGGTTTTGCCTGTGCATGGCTACATTTGTTGGCGGGTTACAGCCACTGTCCATCAGTGGAACAGCGTGGAACTGTGTATTGGGATGCCCACATGCTCACGTGCATGCATGATATAAACAAAACAGAGACCCACATGTAAAAACATTGCTCCATTGCGCTACTAGCAGTCATAAACTCCGCAGTGTAGCTTTTCGAACCAAAAACGAAACACTTCCCACAATGCAACACAATAGGGTCTCTCATTGGACCCTCCCTATGTGCTTCCACATCTGTCAAACTCCATATCCCAGTGCGTGACCTAGTCTTTTCCAGTCTCAATGACATCACTGTGACATCACAAGGGTTGCTCTATCTTGTTAAGATAAAGTGTCCCCCTTTAAGTTCGGAATTCAGCTAAAAAAAAACTAAAAAAAAAACACCAAGCATGAAATAACATAAGACTAAACCAAAGTCGTAACACCCAACATAAAGATAAAGTAGACTGTGTTGAACTACACTGTATTACAGTTACAAAGCTCCCAGTGACTTTGTTTACATGTGCGAATTAAGTTGGAGTCAGGCCACTGCCAGCATTCAGAACAAATGTGCTGCTATGAAGATTTAATAAGAAAACAAGACAACAATCATCCAAGACACATAAACCTTTATTGTGTGCTGTGCACTGACTCTCTGTAAGTTATTTGCCAACAAAATGGCAATGGAGACTGTCACATGATTGTATCATTTGTTGCTGTGAGTTGAAAATCTCTGTTTTCTCCACTTTTCCACTGTGAATATTCTTCTTTTTTCTGTTGTGGTGGTATCTTTCTTCTTGTGCTCTCAACCCAACAAACACACACACACACACACACACACACACACACATACAATGACAAACGTGAATGGTCCAGCGATCTCTAATGACATAAGAGGAAGCGTAGTAGCCATATAGCAGCCGAGCGCCCAGATAAAGCCCCTTGCCTCTCCCAGCCAATCAGACCACTCCTTCCCTCTGACCAATCACGTTCTGGGGCTTCCAGCCCTGGCTGTGGCTTCCAGCCCTGGCTGTGGCTTCCAGCCCTGGCTGGGGCCATTTGACCTGCTTATTGACTAGTCAAGATCTGTCCAGTGGCCGAGGTTTGTGGAATGCAGTGGACACCGGGACAGCCATTCAGCAGACTCTGGACACACACACACACACACACACACACACACAAAGATCGTTCATTCTCCTCTCTTCTTGATTCACACGTGTCAAATGTCACACAAAGGGTGGAATAGCGTGGAACAACGTTGCGTGGATGGACGTGTTGTCCAAACCTGCTCACACATTAGTTATGAAAATATTTTTGGTTGCTGGGTTTCCACTACAGATGGTCTGTAGCCCTGGTAGACAGATTACTGTTGATTGCCTTAACTCTGACTGACTCAGTGTGTTTGTGTGCCAGTGTGTGTGTGTGTTTGTCCCAAACTTGGATTTATCTGTGTGTGTGTGTCCTGGACTGACTGATCGCGTCGCTGAGGGTACTTGTTTGTGTTTGTCCCCACTCGTGCGCTTGTGCACACTTTAATGTCCATCTGCACATGTGCTGGGGAACTTGTGCATTCATTTGTATTTATATATATATATATGTGTGTGTGTGTGTGTCTCTTAATAGCACAATGTTCTCCACTGCTGACCTCTGTGTCTGATCCTGCTGTGGAGGCCTGCCCATTTCATTAGCATGTTGGAGCAGTGAGCCTGGCTTTAGAGGCAATATCCCTGTCAGCAGATTAATCTAATACCCCCCCCCTCCCAACACACACACTCTCACACACACACAGAAGCATACATATGCACAACATAACGCATGGAGAGACAGAACAGTATGCGCTCAGGTTAAAAGAAACATGTCCGTGCACATGACACAAACACATTTGGCATAGGTTAATACTTTATTACATGCTCACAGATATACACATGTACAAGTACGCTTCTAATATCTCGGCTCACCCACGACCTACTTTCACTAACCCCGCTTTGCTTTTTGGCAACGACAGACAAGCTGTGATTGAGGAGAGACACTGACAGAGCGGCAGCGAGCCGAAGCCGCTCGCTGCCGGGTTCAGGTCCCTTTCAGCTTGGTCAGTTCACTAAGGGGGATTCACGCAAAACTGAACGGGCGTAGAACTTGAGGCATAACACGCTCGCCATCCAAACAAAGTGCAAGCGAATCTCTGATGTTAGAAAATGTAGTTGTCCTCTCGCTGTAGAGGGAGTCCAGCCTTGTTGTCAGCTCTCTGTTGTGCCGAAATCACAATGATATGATCTTTGTAGATCCAATCTGTATGCTTTACTGGACATTAGTCAGCTGGTCTAGATTCACTGGACCAAAGGGACCGAGATCTATCTCGTTTTCTCTGTTAGAGAGGTGTGACATTCCAACTTTTATAAAAAGTTTCTGAGGTTGTCTGTTAGCTTTGGGGAGCATGCAGGCATCTGGTCTGGTGTCAGATCAATATCGGTGTCAGTACTGTATCTGTCTTGGATGGGCAGAATACTTGACACGTGTGACCCCGTAGAGATTGCTTTACAGCCTCTTTAAGAGCAGCATATAAATACATAAAGGTTATTTGTTAGCTATACTGCATGTTTGTCTTGCAGTTACCAGCACCTCTGTGGTACCAGCTGTGCACAAAAGCTTCTTTCTCTTTGTCACTTGTTATAGGAGGTTTTATCAGCTGCGAAGGATGACATTATAAAGCAGACTGACATCGATTAGCATTGATTGTTTGATTATTATTTTTTGGGGGGAATTTCCGCTTTATTTGATAGGACAGCAGAGGGGGGGGGGGGGGGGGTAGTGGTACGTGCTCTACCAGGTGAGCCAGCGGGGTGCCCCGGGCCATGCAGATTGTTTATGCAGTGTTTTAGTGGGCTCGATGTTCCTATAGTGAAGTCGTTCTTTCTTATTTCGAATTATAGTTCAAATTGTTTCATTTTAATTTTATTTATAGTTGGAAACTTTACTCTCTGTATATACAGTCTGTAGACAAATGACACATTATTGCACGTTGCGCTGAGCTGCTGTACACTGACTATAAGACTCTCAGTGGTTTCCAACCTGTGGGTTGAATGTGAGGGGTCACAAGATGGTTAAAGGAATAGTTCATAGTTCATTTTTTTGCTTGCTGAGAGCTGGATGAGAAGATCCATACCACTCTTATGTCTGTATGATAAATATGAAGCAGGAGCCAGGGGGTGGTTAGCTTAGCTTAGCAGAAAGACTGGAATCAGGGGGAAACAGTTAGCCTGGCTCTCCTAAAGGCAAAAATCTGCCTTCCAGCACCTCTAAAGTCCAAAATGTGAAAAACAACAGTCCAGCACTGGACTCTCGACATCATCATAAGGTTGCCAGGCACCATGAGAGTGGTGTTTTGATCTTCTCTTCTAACTCTCAGCATGAAAGAGAATAAGCACATTTCCCAACTCTAACCCTAACTATTCCTTTAAAGAGATGGAAGAAATGTTTTTCATGACTTTTTTATAACCTCTTTAAGCCTGTAAAAATCTTTCAAATGAAACTATAAATGAAGGAAAACTTGAGGAGTCACAAACACATACTGCTTCATTTAAAGGGGCCACAAGCCAGAAAGGTTAGTATACCGCTGCTTTAGGTTACAACTAACTTGAATATAAACAATAGGCCTTTTTCACAGAGCACATTTTGACATGTCACTGTAGGAAAAGCTCAGGTGTAAACAGCAAAATGAATGATGGCTGAATTCCATTTAGCTGCTTCAGTTTCAAAGTGAATGCTGTCTCTTCATGCACAATACCAGGACCATTGTTTCCCCCCGTCATTTCAACCAAATTACATAGTTCTTTCCAGAAAACTTCCCCAGGAAATCATAAGGAAATTGCGGACTTGTTAAATAAAGCGTTACCAAATATACTGAGCAGTATACTGAGTAATGACGCTTTTACTCCACAGCTGCAGTAAGGGTTCATTTAATGGTCATTTTACAACACAAGGTTGTATAATGAAATTTAAGCTGACAGTCTGGAGTTTAATGAGTGAATCATGACATCCTCCTCTCTCCCCCGGTTCAGCCCCCCTTGTGCTGCTGTTCCTGTTGCCAGTGACTCACCAGTTTCTTTACATAGACGAGATCCTCCTGCCGGTCACCCGCAGCACTGCACCACATGCCAAAGAGTCAGAAAGTGTGTGCGGATTTGAGAGACATGAGTCGCCCTGCAGGCAGCGGCGGTCAGATGGGAAGATCTGAGCAGCAGGAGTCAATGAGTAACTGTCTCGCCTACTTCAGCAGCGGCTACTGTGAAGAGTGACCCAGAGCAGAGTCACCTCGCTGCCGGTGCTCCTGTGGTGTGTTTACACCGAGCAGCGCCCCACTTGATGTGTGCAGTATTAGAAGCAGACCGGTGCTGCACACCGACGCGCAGCAACCCGTTGTGTGACTGACAGCACTTTTTTTTCATAAGGGGTCAAGTATAAAATGACAAAACTAATCCTAATCCTTGTCCTATTTCAGGATGGGACAAGCACTCATACGGTTACCATGGAGATGACGGCCACTCCTTCTGCTCCTCCGGCACCGGCCAACCGTACGGCCCGACGTTCACCACGGGGGACGTGATAGGCTGCTGCGTTAACCTCATCAACAACACTTGCTTTTACACCAAAAATGGCATCAGTTTAGGTTGGTGGACATTGCTGTGTATTGTATGTGTGCGTGCATGAATTGATTATAATTGTGTGATATACTAATTCGCGGCTTGTTATTCATTTCTTAATTTGTAGCTTGAAATCATCATGTATGCTTTAACTGTTTGTCCTTTTATCCCTCAGGTGTTGCCTTCACAGACCTCCCTGTAAGTATCATTGTATGTGCATCACAAATTGCAGCATCGTTTTCTTGATATATCAGCTAAACTCTGCCAGTGCTTTCCAACTTTCTTATTGATTCCTGTTACCTCCTTCACTGCCTCAGCTCTTTGTTTTTGGAGAACATGTTTGAGGAAACTATACAGTATTAACCTTAAACAAATTACACTTGTAACAAATATGTCTACACATTAAGCTAATACTATGATACCAAATACATTTAATCCCTATCATACCATTCCTGTAAATGTAGTGGCTGACAAACTATATAATAATATATAACTGGATATCTGGATGCATATCTAATTGCAGCTTATGTTGGCAGTCGGGTTGGAAACTAACCTTTTTTTGTCCAGAGGCCGCAGTAACTGTAACATTGCCCTGAAAAAAACTAAAACCAAAAAGAACCCACCCGTTTTAACGGTTTTACCAGCCAGATAGGTTTTAAGAATAGAACGGGAACTCAAAATCACAGTTGGCTGCTGGCCACAGCGGCTGCAAGAGCAGATGGAGTTACCGACCACTGTCGAACCTAAACAGCATTCAACCGGGTGTTCATTCCTCATTCCATACCCCGTTGGTGGGTTTTGCGTCGACCAAAAGACCAAAGTCCAACTGAACCCTATAATCTAATGACAGCTTAATAAAAAGCCATCTTACAGTTTGTGCCGTTAGCCTGCCTGTTTATCCCGTCATAGTTTTCCATGACAGGAAGTTAACAAGCCCTAACCTGAAGCTTTCCATAACCAAAACTTTTAAGAACTTATTTGCATTTCCAGTATATTTTACAAACCAGGATGGTTCTAAAATATATGTCATCAAAAAGGCGACAGTGGAACTGACTGCACTGTTCAGTGTCCCAGTTCAATGCGCTGCAGGCTGCTGAAACTGCATAAACTAATGACCAGAAACTAATAACTTTGATGCATCTTGATACTGTAATAATTGGTCTAATACACGACCATAAATGTTTATACCATTAAGTGTTTAAAAAGATACTTAATAATGCTCAAAACAATGCAGAAATGTTTTAACCTGAATTATCTTTCATCTTTAATGTCCACCAGCCCAACTTGTACCCCACCGTGGGGCTTCAAACTCCGGGTGAGATCGTAGACGCTAACTTTGGCCAGCAGCCGTTTGTCTTCGACATCGAGGACTACATGAGCGAATGGCGGGCCAAGATCCACGGCATGATCGCCCGCTTCCCCATAGGAGAGAGGCTGGGGGAGTGGCAGGCCGTCCTGCAGAAGTAAGATTCAGTCCCCACACCTCTGCAAACACACACACACACACACACCTGTCACTATGAGAACACACTATTTTGAGTGGTGCTGGTCATTACTATGGCTGAGAATATGGCAGTATGTAGCAGCTGAACAAAGATAATTTAAATAATATGCAGCAAAAGCTGACAGTGTTGCGTAGGACAAGGTTAAATCTCACACAAAATACTGCAACAACATTATGCTCTTGTGAATTACCATATAGAGACTGCAGGCCTCTGTAGTAAGTGAAGGCGGTGGGCGATGTGAGACAGCTAAAAACCACAGCCCAGGAGATGAAAACAATTCAAATCTTGATATATATCGATTGTGTTGTTCATGATCATTCATTTTTAAGTAAATAATAACAATAAATGGCCTCTATGGCTGTGGCGTGTGGTCTCATCACTTAAAGGATAAGATCGGCGATATTCCATATTTTTACTATTGTAAAAAAAAAAATATTTTCTGTGTGTCCAAAGCCTGATATGTCTTATTCCTCTGTGCCATAGAGCTCCAATGTTGTCCAAAAACTATTCAAAACACACTAATCAGCCACACTGTTGCACTGGGTGACATGTTCTTTATAACAATGTTTATTTTGACTCATGCACCATCCCACTGCCATAAATACTCACTAGAGCCACCAAATGTGAATTCATCCTCTGCTGAAAATAGTCCCCAACAAATGCACTATTTCCTCCTGTTTGAGTAACATTTGCTAAAAACGTCCGTGCCCAGCTGTTTTAGGACATTATTGAGCCTTTTTTTAATAAAAATAATTAGAAAGAGGAACCAATGGGCTTAGAGACACAGACAGTATTGGGAAGCCGACTGACACGTTGTTGCGTTTGGTCCTTTCCTGGGATTTGGTTGACAATATGAATATAGAATATCACCATTCAACCTTGAAACCATTTTTCCCCCCTGCTTTGTCCAGTATGGTGTCCAGCTACCTGGTGCATCATGGGTACTGTGCCACCGCAACAGCCTTCGCCAGAGCCACGGAGACCATGATACAAGAGGACCAGACATCTATAAAGAACAGACAGAGTGAGTGAACAAACCACACACACACACACACACACACACACACACACTATTAAGACATTAAACAGCACCAAAGAAAGTTCCAGGTTTGGTGTAAATTAGCTAAGGTGTAGTAACCTGTTTTACTGCTGACATTAGATTAATGGACTCCTGCTAAAGGTTTTTACGAGCAAACTTTTCTTATCATTAAATAATACCTTTCTGCTATCCAAATCAGATAAAATACAGACTAAACATGTAAGTATCCCATCATTTTGAAACAAAAGCTGTCCAGAATTAGATACTGAGGGTCCCTATTGACCCGTGGCCTCTATGTATGGAGCACTGGCCTCTATCTAAATGTTTGCGGTGAAAGCATGGTTCCTCTTGATCAACTGTAAATTGCACCCTGTTCCTTTCTGTCTAATAGGAATACAGAAGCTGGTGCTGGCAGGACGGGTGGGCGAAGCCATAGAAGCTACTCAGCAGCTTTATCCCGGCCTGTTAGAACACAACCCCAACCTCCTATTCATGTTGAAGTAAGTCAGCGTTGAGCATCGATTGTTTACCTTCGCTCTGGCCGCCGTGGAAGTTTATACGACGAGAAACACCTCTTGCTAAACATTGTAAAAACCAGTAACACCAGTCTGCCTTGCTTTGTAGGTGTCGTCAGTTCGTGGAGATGGTGAACGGTACAGACAGCGAGGTTTGCTGCTTGACCATTCGCTCGCCCAAGTCCCAGGACAGTTACCCTGGCTCACCCAGCGTCAGCCCCCGCCATGGAGCCAGCAACACACACCTGCACACCGGAGGTAGGCATGCTAAAGTTTTGTCCTCACTGTGGAGCAACATGCAGATTAAGATGAAAATGAAAATGAAAATGCGTCTGTGTTTTACCGTCCACCCCCACCACCGTCCAGGCGCAGACAGCCCGACCTGCAGTAACGGGGTGACCCCCCCCAACAAGTCAAAGAGCCACGGCGCCGCCAGCAGCGGTGGCGTCAAATATCCCAGCGTGTCCTCCTCCGCCTCCTCTTCCACCTCCTCCTCCCCGTCCTCCGTCAACTACACCGAGTCCAACTCCTCCGACTCCACCAAGAGCCAGCCACACAGCGCCAACAGCACCCAGGAAACCAGGTAGGGAGGCCTGTCAGTCTCATTTAGAGCAGAGAAACCCAGACCTGTTGATCCTGGTGTTATCTCCACAGCTAAGGGTACGGTGTAAGGTATTGGTAATGGTATCCGATGTAGCAGATACCCTCAACATATGGTTACGAATATATAGAGATGTAGGTTAGGCTGTAGTCCTGCTCATTTTTCAGTTGTCAGTTGATCATCAAAGGTGCCGCATGGGATAGAGTCTCATCAATAAATAATTACCAGAGTTATTTGAAGACATTAATGTGTAATCACTGCAAGCAAACACAAACATTACCAATAACTTTGGCCGCATCTATGATACTGCACTACATTTTACTTTGCCTGCGTGCCACTGGATTATTTATAGAAGGAAATCCGTTTGATCGCTCAGTGTTAAAACGAAAGGAATTTCATTCCTACTCCAGTTTGATCTGTGCAAAGTTCCATTTAGATGTCATCCTAATATTGAGTGAGTGCGTATTATTTTCCGCCAAGTATGGTTTTTTTTTTCCCCCCCTATCTTCGTTCAAGAGCGCCGTCTTTCAATTTGAGAGCACGACTTATTGATTTCACGTTCAGATTTTGTGACGCTCTCCCTCAAATAGCCCCCTGCTTGCGCTTAGATTTGCTCTGCTTCTGCTCAGACTGTCAGCTTGCGCTCAGATATTTCACATATTGTTGCGTGCACAGATTTCCTGCGCTCCGGCTTCAGCCCTTCTCCTCGCATGTGGATGAACCTGGTTAAAGAGTAACCGCCCATAAGGGACGCTCTTAGAAGTGCAGGCAACCATAGATAGAGTGCAAGCAGACAGTGTGAGCAGAAGCAGAGCAAATCTAAGTGCAAGCAGGGGGCTATTTGAGGGAAAGCGTCACAAAATCTGAAAGTGAAATCAATCAGGTCGTGCTCTCAAATTTAAAGACCACGCTCTTGAATAAAGGTAGGACAAAAGCCCCATGTTAAGACCCTGAAAACCTATTTTCTCAATCAGCTTCGAACAGTGAGGGATGTGGTCTGACCTGGACGCACACGCATAATCTGCAAAAGTTTGAACACTTCTGCCTGTGTTGTTTTTGAAACGGGCGGGGCTCAGTTGGAAAAAGGTGACATCACATTTTTCAGTGCGTCAGTCAAGACAAAGCCACATCTGAGTCAGAATCTGGTGACGGCTGTGGAGTCAGCCACTGTTGATGAAATCCGATGAAACCGCACCCTCACAGTCTGACTATTTGACTGTTAAACTTAATAAATGACTAAGAATTGAATTTTAACTTTGATTGTTGCTTCTTTAGTCATGAATATGTAATGCTGTAGAAAAATGTGAACATTTGAAACCTAGTTTTCAGGGGCTTTAAGGGGTCATATAGGATCTGTTTGTTAACATGGTTTACATGTAGCAACGTCTTCATGACAGGAAGCAACAGCATCTCGGAGGGACAATTCTGTTAACCCTAACCCCCCCCCCCCCCCTTTTTTTTTTTACAACTTCTACAACAATGTGCTAGTAAAATTAAGGACCAGAAAGGTTTCCAGCTAATCCTCAGTTTAACCGTATTGTCTAAGCTGCATATTTGGAAAGGAAAAAAGATTCTACTACATCCTCATTCAGCACTGACTTCCTGTAGTTGAAGTAATGTCAGTAAGCAGTAAGTAACGTGCAGCGCTACCTGGGACGCAGCTTTACAATGCAGTAGGCTGTACTGGAATAAGGACCATTTAAAGCAAGCACCTTCATTGTATGCCTGTGTTTCTTGCCTCGATGGACTGCCGTTGTAAAGGGGTGTGTCTTGATGTCATCACGTCTCCAGGTTTCAGCGATGTAATCGATGAATAAAGTGTTGTCATTACGCTAAAGGAAAACTGTAAGGTTGTATAAATCTTTAACATGGGCTAAATCGCCTCTGTGCAGTGTTACCTTTAGTCATGTTCAGACTACCTTACCTTTGTTGCCTTATTTATTAAAAAAGGGACTTTAAGCAGCGACGTTAGAGGAACGGCGAAGCATTCCACGGGGTTGCCGTTGTAGTGGAAACCGAACATCACTAAGCAACACTTGCTATGCTTTAGAAGACAATTTAAGACCAGATGAGGAGTTTACTCTACGACATGAGCAGGTCCAGCCATTTAGATTTGCCATAACGACGATATGCACCTTTTAATCTGGATGACACGGAGGACAATGAGAGTCTTGCAGAGTTTTGAGAGAGAAAAAATGACATGCCACTGCTGGCGGAGGCTCTTGGCGTACCCGGCGAGCTCGTCTGCGAGCAGAGAAGTGTGGCGCTGCGATTTGGGCAGCGACCAGTAGCAGTCTTGTGCATGGCAGCAAACGGCGCTCTCATCTATGATGTTCAAGATCGCAGAATTAGAGTTTAACACTTCCATGTGCCATCTGTGTGTGTGTGTGTGTGTGTGTGTGTGTGTGTGTGTGTGTGTGTGTGTGTGTGTGTGTGTGTGTGTGTGTGTGTGTGCGTGCGTGCGTGCGTGTAGTGACAGTGAGATGGAGATCGAAGCAGAGCACTATACCAACGGGGTTGTTGAAGGCTCCTCAGCGCGGATCATGAATGGCACATACAAACACGAAGAGATCCTTCAGCCGGACGACAACAGCATTGGCAATGGGGTCACAGGTACACACACACACACACACACACACACACACACACACACACACACACACACAGATCTCAACTCTGCATGCTCCTGTTAGTAGTATTCTTTCCTTTATTTGTCTCACCTTATGCCTCGCCTCTTTTTACACTCAGCTTCCAGCAGGTTGTTTCTGTGTGTCTACTTTAACTGTGTGTGCACGTGTGTGTGTGTGTGTGTCTCCGTTGCCAGCAGATGTGGGTTGTAGTAATAGTAGACAGCTTTGTGGAGGGAACCAGGCAGCCACAGAGAGGATGATCCAGTTTGGACGGGAGCTGCAGGCACTCAATGAACAGCTGTGCCGCGAGTATGGCAAGAATGCCACACACAAGAAGATGTTACAGGTACACGCACACACACAACTGCACGTGCACACACTCTTGATTTCAACAACCAGCTGTGCTACAACAGATTAAAGTGATGCCAAAACTGGGCTGAAGAGATTTCTTCTGTTGGCACCACTTAAAATCCTGGTCGCAGCATTCTGTGCATGCTGCGGGAATTTGAGCGATGTTTGATTTAGGATGTGCTGTAATAAAGCAGATGGAGTCCCAACTGTCTTACAACCAGTGTGTCAGTCCTCTGGTACACAGGAGAAGGCTCAAATTACTTTGCACTGCAGGCTGTGTCCTGTGATTCATATGCAGCCACTCGGAGAACAATAGAGTCTGGAAAAACAAAAGAAGCTGCATGGGAATGATACAGGCTCTGCCAAGGGGCTTGTCTAGTCGTAGTTTGTTAAACACAGAGCGTTTTCTAATATGGCAATCATTTTGTTCTAATTGCATTATGGCAAAACCTCTATTACAGCAAAACTGGCCCTTAGAAGTGGACACAATTCCAAGAAGGACATTTATTTTGTATGTGACAGCAACGTAGCCCTGACATACTGTACTTTCAGCTAATTAAGTTGCACCCAGCAGACACAGAGCGACATTATCGTGCTTATGGCCACCTGAATAAAGTAAGAAGAATTACTCAACAACACCAGTTCTCTTCCACATGCTGAGCTGAAAGAATACGGTCTAGGTGTGTTTGTATTTTATGTCAAACGTAGGCTCTATGCGCAGCTAGAGAACCAAAACAGTGAGCTGAAAGAGGCTAAAACATGCACAAAACTGCTAAATTCAACACCACGAGCAACAGCGAAGTCCAGAGCTGAGCGTCAGTCTGTCTGTCAATAATGTCTCAATAATACATATTTAGCAATAATTAAGCACTAATAACTGAGACTGAAGGTATACTGTAGACCAAAGATCACACTAAAATTGCCAGAAATATATTTTGAAATGGCAAACATTTATTTGGGAAGCACTCTGGACAATCCTTTCTCACAGCCACGTTGCTAATTTATACCAATTCGTAATGTCTAGTCTCATCAATCATTGCTTCACTTTGCCCTCAGAAATGTTTGGATGCACTGCAGTGCAGCCTTCATATCCCCTCTGTTTGTCTGTCTGTTTATAGGATGCATTCAGCCTGCTAGCGTACTCAGACCCGTGGAACTGCCCCGTGGGCCAGCAGTTAGACCCTACGCAGAGAGAATCGCTCTGCTCCGCACTCAACAGCGCCATACTGGGTAAAGATCAGACGCGTGCTGTGTGTTACGCTGATGCATACGTCTTCAAACTACAACTGCAGTTTTTTACTGTAACACCATGATAATGTAACCGCCGTGTTTGCTTTAGACATAGAGTCTACCTGTAGATCATACTGTCTTCTAAGTATACATGAAATATATAATCATTTTGCAGTGAATTCTTTTTTTTTTTTAAATGCACACACCGATATGAAGGGAATTAACGGCACAGTGAAACTAGAAAATGAAATCTAATTTGACAGATTATCTGCTGTACTTGTCTGCACAAGAATAACGGCTGCAAACAACTTCTTTTGAAGTTAGAAAATAACATCTGGTATCTCTAACAGTGCAGTGAGCAGACGCTGCAAATTCAAGGAGCTGAGCGTCCGAGACGATTAGGATAAACTTAAGCAACGCCATTGTCCCTTAAGCACAAAAATAATGACAAAAATAATGAAAACGGTATCTTTTGATATTCAAATTTGGACAGATGCTCTCATGCCCAGACACACACACTTTGATGCATTGTGTTGCACCCCTGCCTGATTGTGTTTTCCTGCCCTAGAGTCCCAAAACCTGCCCAAGCAGCCTCCGCTGATGTTAGCGCTCGGCCAGGCCACAGAGTGTGTTCAGCTCATGGCCCGAGTCCGGTCTGGTTCCTGCTCCTTCGCCAGAGTAGACAACTTTTTGCACTAGCCCAGGTCCAGGTGAGTAGGTTCACATAGTAAAAGGCAAATAATACCACGGCCACACGGACAGTACTTGTTTGTGATAGTTAAATCACAGCTGTAAATCAGTGCTCACGGTAGCCTAGCCCATATCAGACTGCCGGTGGCCATGGTAACAATACTGATGCAAATACAAAGTGTCTGGTTGGTGAGTTCAAAGAATTTCATTGTATTTCAGCCTAGATCTCTCTTAAAATTGCGGCCGTTCCGACTGTGGCTCATGCTAACTTTGCACTTACAACCTCTGAAAGGCAAACACCTGTAAAACAACATATTTCATTGCCAGTGGTTCAAGCTTTCCAGGCAAACCTTATATTTACATAAATCTTTTCTCTGAGTCCAACTGAAAATACACTCAGAAGTTAGCCCCCAGGGTTAGCTATTGTAGCTAACTGCACGTCTGTGGCAACTTGCCAGCTGCGATGATACCAAAAACTTGACAGAAATGTCCTGAAAGGCTTTGGTTGCTTTGTAGGGTTGGTTATTGCTGTTGCGTATCGTACAGAGAGGTGACCCCTTGGTCCAGCCGGCGTGCAGCTAGCTTGGTTAGCCTGGGGGTAGATCCGTATGTTGTTCGCTAAAAACGCTAATCCAGGGAGCTAATTTCTGTGTTTACTCTTGGTCAGACTTGGAGACAAGCGTTTGAAATGTTTTATGTACACATGTACGTATATTTGGAAAACTTCAGGAGGCTTGTGGCGCTTTTGATACACGTTGTTTTTCCCGGTTCACATGGAGGTGGCGAGTGCAGAGTTAGCACGAGACATAGCCAGGATGTCCACAATTATGAGCATGAGATCCAGGCTGCAAAATATCAGATATCAACCCTTTCATCATTGAAAATGATGATACTTTGGGATTTGCACATACGCTGATTATACAGAACGTGAATGGAGCATGAAGGATAGAACAATTACTCCCAAACAAAATGAAAATACCAAAACAGTATGTCTCTGCTGTACATGAATATTAAAGCAAGCTGCTTTTAATCATGCTACATTCATTCCCGTCTCTCCACAGGTTAATGTTAAGTAGCACTGAGAGAAGGCATGTCCTGCAGGTAGTTGTCATGGCGACGGAGGAAAGAGCATGCGTGTGATTGGTGTGTTTGGCTGTCCGTCAGACCGAGCCAGCGGCACAGACAGAGGAGCAGAGGAGAGCGGGAGAGAAGAAGGCTTCCTTTTAATTTAGTATTATCAAATAAAGAAATGTGTGACACTATTTAAAGATAATTAATTATTATTCTGTTTATCTAGCCATTTTTATAGTTTTTTTTTTTTTTCTCAGTTTGTTGTGCTCATCCTGGACAAAACAAATTGTAATTCCCCTTTTTATTTTTTCTCCTGTTTTGATGGATGGATTTTGACTCCCTACTATCAGTATTTTACTCACATTGTTTTTGTTGGCCATATCACAGACCACAATACCCACATCTGGTTACCACGGTGACCCCCACGACTGCAGGTCAACTTAACAAAACACCTGAGATAGATTAACATCATCTTTAATTAGATACAGAAGACAGACGGATCTTTACCACCCCCTAAAATATCCACTTGGAAGTGCTCTGATTGTGTGGTGCACATCATTATCTCTGGTCAAGGCTGATGACGTGCAGTAGTAAACACTACTACTGGTAGAAAATGGATAGATGATTAGATAGATTCCAGAAAGTTGGAAATAAAGATGTACTGCTGTATGTCACAGTAGTCGAGTCTAGTATTTTAAAATGAAATACTTTGAGCTAACAGGTTAATTGCCAAAAGAACAGGACGCATCCTGAAAAGAAACATCCCAGTGTAAAAAAACATAATTGAAGGGCCTCTGTAGTGGCGAGCACTGCCGGTAACTAGGGAGACAGGGTGGTGACAAGGGGTTCAATTGGAATATCACAGGTGTTGGAGCCTTAATTTTACTGTAACGACCGTAGCATGGACCAGTCGGTGATGTGGTTGCAGGTGGTAGAGCTCAGCACCAGCTGCAGCTACAACACCCGCTCTCAGGACCCAACCTAACACTATTATCATGGTCACCTTGATGCCGGCATAGAGAAAATCCGTATCAAAGGCGGACTAACAAGCACAGTGTGTGTGCGGCTAAAAGTCAAGTCACCCCTGGGGATTTCATTACCGCGGTCTTTCTTTTTTTTTCTGCCTGACCTGCTCTGTGCATGTGCTGACGCCGTTGGAATTTCAAATTAAGAGGTGAAATGATTTCACATTTTAATTTTAGGATGCGCCCTGTGCTAATGAAATCACAGTCCTTCTTTCATTTTGGGCATTTGATTCCAAACCCCTCAAAGGTTGCGAAAACCAGCTGTGTGCGTTGGAAAATCACTCAGATCGCTCCATTTCTCTAACACCCATAAACTTGACTTGACTATGTCCTACCTATTATCAGACAGGTCGAGTCAAGTTTATTTATACAGCCCAAAACCCCAAGTTTGTCCCAGACGGCTCCCTTGCACGTACAATAACTTAATAAAAAGAAGGAAAAGAAGGATCTTTTTATTGTTGTGACTATGAGATTTACAGTAACCACATTGCTCCTGTTCAAGAGATCATGTTTTGGAGTAAGATAACAATTACCACTTCCAGCCCCCAACAGCATGAAATTACAGCTACGGCGAGCCACTCCTCGCTGTCAGACACTCTGTAGTGTGTTCAATACTAAATGAATATTCATTCCAATGATTATTTATTTCATAATGTCCTGTTTAGACTAAAATACATAATTGAACCAATAAATTGTGACATAATTTAACTCAAATTTGACAGTGGTGTTGTCACCAGTTCCCACCCCCTCACCTGTCAACCAATCAAATGTCTCCAGCTTCTCTTGGCAGGCCCAACAACTGCTATGAAAGCTAGCCAGCTAGCTCCCATTTGCTATTAGGCAACAAGTTAGCTAGTAGCTAACTTACTAAGTTAGTAGTTGCTGCTGCTCATAAACACACTGCGCAGTAACTAAGCATCCTTTGTATTTAGCTTAACAAGGCTACATATGCTACCTACCTAGCCAGCTAACTAGCGAGGCTGGCTTGTGGGCTTGGACTTCAAATTCAGCATCAAAGTGAAGAGCCAGTGTTGACAGCAGCAGCTAACATCAGCTGGTTAATTCAGAATTACTTCGGCAGTGTTGTGATTCTGGAAATCTAGCTAGCTAGCTGGCAGTGAGTGGGCCTGAGTTGAGCTGTGAGAATTTATTCAAACATTTCACAGTTGGCTCTTTCATGTATTTTACTCTGCCTGTGCATAAGATTATTTATTTCACGATGTCTTCTTTATTTATTTAATATTGGACACGTTGGCCCCTCTTTTAGTAGCTCGCTTTCTGTCTCAGTATCTAAACAGATGATTGTTCATGCCAAAACGATCCAAATCCAACTCAACTGCATCCTATTTCCATGTGTATCGATAATTGGGTTGTCATTACGAACTTGTTTTGTTCCATCCCTCAGCTTTATCGGAAACAATTTCATTCTTTTGTTTTTACAACAAACTTATTTTCTACCAAATAGCAATGACTGAATGTTGTCTGACTAGTGGCACGCTGTCACTCTGGCTGCTTTGTTGTGACCTGGCAAATGGCTTGTGGATCCACCCTGAAGTGTATATTACCATTTATAAGAGCATTTTAAGTCTATGGTAGAGAAATATGGCATCTTATAATACTGGAGATGTGTGTATGCAATGTGGGGTTTACTACAGGGTATGTGGTCGAACTTTTTACCAAGCTGGTTTTTATAAACACCTTCTGCTATAATAGGAACTATTCTAATAACCACACATACAGCACACACCCAGGACATCTGCTTCTACAGCTGTAAACGACTTCTGTTACACACACACACGCACACACACACACACACACACCTGTACGTGAAAGAACAACCTCTGTTGCATACCTGTAGGGAACGAGTCTCCCAGCTGTCCTTTGTGTTTGAGCCTGGGCTGCGTCTCAGCGCTGTTCCCACGCGCCCTTCCTCTACTCCCTGCATAGACATAGGCACTGATGTGATCAGTGGTTGTTTTTAAGGAAAGGAGGGATGCGAACAGTTTTGGAAATGGGCCCGAGGCCTCTGGAGCCACACGGACTTATTTCGGAGAGGCGGAGAAATGGATTTAGGCATCGCAGACAAGCTGTGCACAATTGACTTCTATCATGATTTTAAT
Organism: Enoplosus armatus; assembly: GCF_043641665.1. NCBI lineage: Eukaryota > Metazoa > Chordata > Actinopteri > Centrarchiformes > Enoplosidae > Enoplosus > Enoplosus armatus. The sequence continues at coordinate 22,841,233 of NC_092185.1, forward strand.
TTCATATTTTGACTTTTGAGTTTTAGCAAAAAAGAAAAGTAAAAAAAAAAAAAAAAACTATTGTGAAATGAGTTACCCTCTACTTAGCATGACTTTTAAAACCTTTAAAACAATATAAAAAAGGAAAAATGATAATGGAAAAAAAAAAAAACCTATCTACTGGAAACATGTTAAAGAAATATTGTATTCTGTTTAATTTTGACAGAATTATTTTTATTAAAATACATCCATAAGCATATGGTTGATCTCCTGTTTTTATTTGGTGTGTTTTTCTATGTATTTATTCATGTTTCCTCCTACAGTCCAAAGATGTGCAGACAGGGTGGATTGCACACTTTAATCTGACAAGTGGGTGGATGAATGACTTGTTCAGGACGTTTCTCTGGTATCCACCCAAGGCATGTTTATTTGACAACTTGCTACCTTAAATTCATTATTTTATACATCTCCAATACATCAGTTTGGACGTACAATCAAGTAACAACTCAAAAGCAGCAACAGCACTCAGATACAAGCAGAAAAAAATGAGAATGCCACAAAATGAGAATTAAAATCAGAAGTAATGACTTACTTGAGGAAGGAGCTGCTAGTAGCCTTGAGTCATGGCTGATTAATGCACACAGTTCTTATCAAACAGGGTTGCTGCACACAGGACAAAAACAATGAAGCAACAAATGATCTAAAGAAGCAGCAGGTCTCAAAGAAACACGGGAAAAGTGCACACGGGCATGCATTAATATGAGGCTAAATCTTATATGAGGCTCATCCCAACCTCATACAGGTTTGGAGGAGACCCATTGGAGCCCTCTGATCAGTAGGCTTCTAATTATAAAAGCAGATGTTTCTGTGTGTGTGTGGGGGGGGGGGGGCTCCTGAAGAAAAACTGAATAAGACATTTCCCCTGTAAGACACCGCCGGGAGTCAGATGGATGTGATCAGTGATGCTCCTGTTGTTAACGAACACACATGAGGCAGCGTTTGTGGCTTGTTTACTATAGAAAAGCATTGATGTGATCGTTATTTCCTGTGAGATTTCATCAAAGTATGGAAACAAGTTCTGCCGTTAACTGACATGACTGCCACTGGGAGCTCTCTCTTCGCGTGTTTCCTGTTTCTATACCCCGGGCCCTTGGTCTTACCAGCCCTGACTTGAACTGTGGGTGTGTCTCTACCACATTGTCTTTTCTGGGTTCTCTTAAAACCAGGCACAAGAGGCTATTTGGACAAACGTTGAATATTGCAGACATGACACAAAGGCTTCAATATGGATTTCAGTTAAAGAGGAAAAGTAAGCATGTCTTATGGCCTGACTTAACTGAAAATAAAAAAAGACTTGTTTCACGTGAACTACAATGATGACGATGTCAGCCGCGCTGGTACATATGGTCTGCCTGTCATAGTGCGACAACAAACAGCAGGCATCTTGTTTTATGATCCCACCAAAGGCACAGCAGCTTGTTTTATAAAGGCATCATGCACTTCCCATAATGAAGCAAGTCATCTGTTACTGCTCGTGTGTGGTACCTTTCTGTTTTATAGTAGTTGGACAGCAGATGGCAGAAGGAGGTTGGGCAATACGCAACCATCACAGTGAGAGGAGCCTTCAGATGAGAATGAACTCTTTTCTTCATTAGGTACTGTTTAAGTTATACAGATTATACATACAGTAGCCTTATTATTGGATAATAGATCTCAGGCCCTCGTTGGAATAGCTTCTCAAGCTGTGCCTCAGGTAAAAAAGATGCACATATTTTTCTTGGATCAAGAGGCAACATTGCACATTCCTACCATGTTATGTCTTCTAAAACATGAGCAATGTGTTCATATGTTAGACAAAGAGTTATAGTGTAAAGTGTGTCAGTTTTACAAAAGCAACAAATGCAAAATGACGTGTGAGCGTTCTAAAACAAATCACCAAAACCACAAAAACGCCAAGATGACAAACAGAAACATATTCACATGGAATAAAAGAGTCAAAATGAAGGCAATATATTTGTAAGTGGTAAGGTAAATGTGTGTGTCTGTGTGTGTGTGTCTGTGTGTGTGTGTGTGTGTGTGTGTGTGTGTGTGTGTGAGGGAGAGAGAGAGAGAGAGGGGATCTGAAAGGTGGAAAGTATATTTTGAATTTACAGGGAAAGAATTCTTGTTTTATTAAGTCTTAAGCTTGTAAGTAAAAATGCAGTTTCGATATCAATCTGTGATGAATAGAATATGGTGTTACCAGTTAAGTTGAGTTGGGCTGCGTATAAAGACTAATCTGACATATTTCTTCTGGGATGCATGGCGCTTGCAGAGACTGAAGGCAAATAAAGAAGCCCTCTGTAGAAAATCTGCAGTACGTGAGGTCAGGGAAAATCAAGCTATAAAAGTTCACTGCACCTCTGATGATAGCTAGAGACTGTGTCACCTCACACTGCAACAAAGCAAATTTGTGTTTTCCACCTCATCAGCCATGACCCCCATGTGTTTATCTCTCAGAATCCTGTACCTGTATACCCGTTTAATTGCGTAAGTTTCTTTAATTATATTAGAGCAGTTGGTGGTTCGGCTCGAGCTGCAGAGAAGATTTGATGATAGAAGTGTGATATGTATCAATAAGGATGCAGCGGTGAGGCCAATAGAACAGAAACAACAAAGGGCCGATAATGGAGCCCTGTGGGACACCACATGCCGTTGATCGAGACGACAGCATCAGTCGTTTCAGCAAGTGCCCCAAAACACCACATGCTTAGGTTCAAGTGACAAGTGCCCTTTAGTGTTCTTATAGAGCGACAGAGTCCACATGGGGACGAGGTCGGGGGTGGATGGGTGGGTCAACAAAACATCAGACTTTAATAACAATGTTTCCCTAACCTTGTGCTGATTTTAACCCCAACCATGATCTTCCCAAAAACCTAGCTAGGTTTTTTTTGTACCTGAACCTAAACAAGCCTTAATCATAGCATTGTCAGATCAGAACATTGATTTATTTTTCAATAGTGATCGGCTGGTTTGATTCTTGGACGGCACAGACAAACAATGACCTGCTCCATCTGGTGTGAATGTAGTTCCAGCCACAGTATGTTGTCAGTCAAGTATGTGATGTAACTGTGGTACAGGAGGTTAGCTCAGAGCTGTGAACTAAAAACCATTATCAAAATCTCATTTTCAGATCTATTCAATCTGCATGGTCATCATCATGTGGGGCATAACAGATTTTACCAGTAAGCTACTGGGAGCTTCATTGAATTTTCATGTGTGAATCTATATCTCTAAAACTATATCTAAATATGTCCCCACAGCTTCAACCATGTTGCTAACATTTTCATTGCTTCATAAAAATGCCTTTATTAGAAATGGCAACCTGTCAGGCAGCATTTCAGTTTTAAAACGATTTGCATTAAAAGGCTGTTAGTCAGAGCGGCACTGCTGCTGCTCTCCAAAGAAAACTGTTGCTTATTGACATCCCAGACCCGAGTCTTGGCTTCCTATCCTGAAACAGAACTGATGTGTTGTTCCAGCTATCTTTGACAACTTAATCCATGTTGATTGTAACACATGCCAGTCTGTCTCTTCTGAAGCTAGTTGTTGGACCTTATCATGTTTGACTGAGCGTTAATACCAAACTGAGCTTCTTTTTGCAATGACAGAGTTTAAAAAACATCAAATCAAACAATTTTGTCATAAAATCAATCAAATATGTATCTATTTATGTAGCACCTTTCATTTTGAGTCAACTCAATGAGCTTCACATTAAAATGGACACAATGTGTCATTCATCAACATCACGCCTTGGCCTTGTTGCTGAGATGATCATATTTTGAACGTAAAAACTCAAATGTAGAGCCCGCAGAGGGTTCCAAATCTGCACAAACTCAGTACAGTAATTGAATGTGTTCTTCACTGAACCTTAGGCTATTTGTGGCCAAGGCTGGTTAAAGAGGAGAGGAGTGGGTGCATGCACTCAATGGTTTAAAGGGCCGTCCTTGTAACAAAACAGACTGGAACAGAGTGGAATAGAAACATGTAAACAAGTATACATTTTGCTGTGGTTCACTCAACCTCTTAGAACCCACTGACCTGCAGCCAAGCCCAGCAACATGAACGACGTGTGGCTGCAGGTTTGATATTCAGGATTTTGTGGAAATGAGTATAAAATGATGTACAAAACGTCTACATGACATCATAATGAAGAGTTGAAACAGGCTGATACATGATATGTATGATAGTGACATGACTGTCGGACGGCGTGAAGATTTTTCCAACGTTGAAGCTACTTAAGTGGAAATAAAACTGGACGTTGAGGGGTTAAAAAAAAAAGAAGCAAGCAATAGACCATAAATGCCTCATCAGTGATAATAAGGCCCCTTTTGACTGTGCACACCCACATGTTGCTCTCATGTACACACAACTCCCAGTCGAGGGACACAGAAACACATGCTGGTCGTCCAGAGGTTAGTGGTTCAAACGCATGCTTGAAAGTTCCCCTCGGAGCATTGTTAAAATCCCCTCGCCTGTGCAGACGGAGAGCTGAGCCTGTAATTGTGCACGAGGCGAGAGTGGTGGGCCGCCTCTGTCAGCGCTGCGGCCCATGAATTTTACCTATATTACAGCCCTCGAGGCCACCGTAGACATCCTCACAGCGCTGCGAGACCTCTGGCCTGCAGAATTGGGATGGAACATTCAGCGTGGTTGCTATGGTACACGTTGGTCGCCATGGCAACCCGCTACAGCGTTCTCAGAGGGGGGGTTGGGGGTGTAAATAACGCAACACCCACTCTTATTGCCCAGTCGCTGTAATGCATATTCATAGTCACATGCGAGTCATTAGGGACATGTTTTATTAGTCTACCCACCCATCTATCCATCCATCTATCTATCCATCCACCCATCCTTCCATCCTTCTATCCCTTTTGGCTTGACTAAATAGTAATTACTCTGAGGCCAGTTGAAGGATGCAGCCCCCGCCTGCTCTCAGCTAGATTGTAATGGGTTCATAAGCGCTGCTGATTGAATTGATTGCCACAGTTGGAGTCTGGCAGAGATGTACAATGGGGTGGAATATGCAGAGCACAGAACATTAATCAGCTCACACGAACGGGCCACAAAGCTCTCGTTTTATTTCAGGTACAGTTGGAAATGTACACAATACAAGTCATACGAGTATATGTGTATAAGTGACAGCAAAGAAAGAGACAGTGTTCCTTCCTTTTTTTTCACCACTGGGTTTGGCAGAGGTGTTGCAGTGTTGCCTCGCAGTTCTGTCATGTCCACATGTGCACAAGAAACTGTTTGTCCGTCTGGTACATCATGAGCAAAGCAGTGCAGCTACCAGGGCATTTGCTCTTTTAAATCTTTTAATTCTTTATGCACAATAACATACAGAAACAAAGACATACGTTCAGAAGCAGGGAAGGAAAATGAGGCTACAGCATACTGGTCAATGGTTTAGTACTTACCTCGGAGGGTCCCAAAGGGAAGGGCAAGACACCTGCAGGGCCATGCACATGTAGTTTAGAGGTCAGGGGTCAAGATTAAAATGGAAAGTTGGGGTTGCACATTAATGAGATTACCTCAGGTGGTTTAAAGTTATAATCCTTAAGGTTTTTGTGTATCTTGTGTATTTTGGTCTTCATTTATTCTGGTATTTCCATAAAATGTGTTGACACTCATTTGTTATCTTTCCATATAGTAGCTTAAATTGTCAGTGGCGTAGTCCGCCACCCCCCCCCAACTGGATTAAAACGGTGTTCAGATTTTGAAGAGGAAACATATTTGCGTTGGTACAAGAGTGATTGCTAGTCTTCTTCTGTTGTATTTCTGACAGTAGTAGCTGCTCAAAGTGAGTTTCATGCCCCCCCCCCCCCCCCCCCCCCCCCATTGATTGAAAAACGTATTATTAAGAGTGTTACCACCGATAACCACAGGTGTGCCAAATCGACCAGAACTGAAATCTTAAGGATTATAACGTCAATATCCGGGCCTTAACAAAATGCATGACTTTATTTTATTTGAGACAAAGTACAAAGGCACAGATATATGGGTTGAGTCTGGTTCTGTTCGTGAGCAGGAGCAAGTGGAGATCCATGTATAAAACTATATATATATATATGTATATATATATATATAGGGGGAAATGGGGGAATGGGTGAGAGTGGCGGAGAGGATGGACGTGCAGGCGTGATTCACTGAGGTAGACTGTGACTTGTTGTCAAGAACGTGAATGTACAACAACAAAATCACTAGTCTTCCACAACGTGTCACACTGTTCCGACGGGGCTCGACTCAAACCACCGGCTCCTGATTATCTGACAACAGCAGCCCTGTAAGTCAGATGAGGTGCGACATCAAATGCCGAGGATTTTCCTGATTAAAAAAAGGTTTTACCTTCACTGAAGCGGCCTGTGAAAAAGGTGCATTATTAACAACAGTGTCAAATGAAATGCTCCAGATGTAATAACATCTCCCTGTTAAACATGGAGGATCGTATATCTAAAGAGAGGAAGTTATTAATGCTTACAGTGCTTCAAAGCTAATCACAAAAACACATTATACGCACAATGTCACAACACACTCGACACTGTATAATGATCAGCCTAAATGTGTTTGAACATTGTTATTCATTCATTCCATGAATCACAATCACTTTATTCACTCATCATCCCTGATGTAAACACCGGGGACATTAAAAGCACTTTGGATTTCCACGTGTTGATGCAAACAGGAGCGCGAGGAAACAGCATGTTGGGGGGGGGGGGCAAAGCAACCTTGATGAATTCATTTAAGAGAGCATCCCTGCTGGTAATAATGCACCGATCACTACAGCGCAAATGCAAACACACACATGTACAAGTCTCACGAGGCTGTTTCGGTGTGGCTCCCACTCTGCTACTGTATGAGCTGGGCTAGACTGGAGAGATCTCAAACACGCACACACAGAAAGCTGAGCAGTTGTGACAGAGCGGCTGTTTTAATAAAACGAGAGTAAAAGGACACAGGTTTAATCTCCTGGTATTGGTTCTCTGAAGCTCTGCCAATAAAGTTGGATCTCTGCAGGATAAGGAAGAGGAGAGCTGCGGGAGGGGAAAGAAAAAGACGGTAAGGTAAGAAGAGCAAAGGGGAAGCGAAGAAAAGGGAGTTGTAAGGAAAGGAAAGAGGAGAGCGAAGGGAAAAGAATCAGTATCAGAATCAGAAACACTTTATTGATCCCCGGAGGGAAATTGTACAGTACCGGTGCTCCCATTCAAGAGTAGAAAGTAGCTAAAATTTAGAACTAAAAGTATGTACAAATATAAAAATAAGAAATAAAAAATATACACATTTACAATATTTAAGTGAAAAATAAAAGTAAAAAATATATACAACAACAATGTATATGTATACATATATATGTGTGTGTGTGTGTGTGTGTGTGTATGTATTGCACTGTTGTGTATGACTAAAGATGTATTGCACTGAAAATTTAAAGAATAAATAATAATGAGGTAGTATGTGTAGAAGATTTCCAGTCTGTTTCTTCTGAACAGTTTGATGGCCACAGGCAGGAATGATTTCCTGTGGCGCTCTGTTGTACATTTGGGAGGAATGAGTCTCCCACTGAAGCTGCTCTTGTGTCTGACCAGTACGTCATGGAGAGGATGTGAGACATTGTCCAAGATGACCCGCAGCTTGGACAGCATCCTCCTCTCTGACACCACCGTCAGAGAGTCCACAAGAAGCAGGAAAGAAGAGGGAAAGGAAAGAAAAGAAAAAGGAAAGGACATGACAGGAAAGAGAAAAGGGGGTAAGGAAAGGGAACGGAAATCAAAGGAAAGCGAAACGAAGGGAAAATGGGGAGGAAGGAGAGGAAATGGCAGAAGAGGGCAGGGGAGGAAATTAAACAAAAATATGAGAGGAGTGGAAAGGAAAGAGGAGAGGGAAAGGGGAAGCAAAGAGCAAATGAGTGAGAATAAAGCAGCGAGATAACTGTTTTCATGTCCAGCAGTTGTCTGTTATTCAAGTCAACACTATTTGTGGGTGCAGGCTGTGTTGGGAATGACAAATATCCTGTAAATGAATGATAATGGCTTGTTTAGCTGTAGCCCACCTACAGCGCCTCCGCTCCATCCTATTTCCTGTTAATATCGCCGGCTTCAGCCTCGCTGACCTCTCTGCCGTTCTTCTATTTCTATTAATCTTTAATGGCGGGGGAAGCGGCACCCGCGCCCCACACTGACCGCCGCGGCTTTCCCACCTCATTATTGTCCTGGAGGAGGACAGGGAACGACAAGAAGAATCACTTATTGGTCTGTAATGTATTGAGGATGTGGACTTTCTATGATGTTCGTGATATCTCGTTTGGTTTGTCTGCTCCGAGCTGTTTCAAGCCTCGACGAATTCCCGTTTTTTAATTACGTCCAGGATGGTCGAGATGTGTGACTTCCTGTCTAACGGCGGCCATCTTCCCCGGGCTGGCGGTTTTACTGTGGCAGAGAGGTCGCAAAGCCGAGGCACAGCAGAGCAATAAAGTTATCAATTTTGAGTGGGCTTTTTTTGTGCCCTTTTTATTTTTGTACCTTGTCTGTCAGGTCAATCATGTGTAGCCTACACACACACGCACGTGCACACACACACACACACACACACACACACACACACACACACACTGGTGCCCTGCTTGCTGATCTCAACAAAGGTCCGTGACACTGTGACATTTGGAAGTCGATGAAATGACCGGCAGGGTCGGGGAGTGCTGCGCTCCATGTTTTAAGAGCTCTTAAGACCTGAAAAGACAAACACACACACACACACGTACACACACACACACACACACACACACACACACACACACACACACACACACACTTCTTTGGGACCTGCTTCAGTACCTTTCTATTCATATCTCTTGCTCTCTGGGTGCTCTGCTCTGCGGAGCCTTTCAGGTCCTCGTTGGGGTTGAGGCACTACAGGACCCAATCAAATCTCAGTCTAAAGCCCATTAAGGAGCTGGACCCGGGGCTGTTGAGCTGTTAAATGTATGATTTAAAATTCGTATATTACCACCGCTGGAGGAAAACTTCATATCTCAGAGAAGCACCCCATTTTTTTTTTTTTCTGCAGGAATTAAGTGACAAATTCTTATTTTACCCATGACATGGATGATTGATGTCTGAAATCACAGAACAGGATAAATGGATTGCGCTGGTTTGCATATTAAAATATACCGTAGAGGATTGTGGGAGGTTTGGTATGAAAATATAAAAAAAAAAAAAAAAATCACCCAAGCTTGTGTTTCACAAGCTTAAAAGCATGTGATTACTGTTAAAATTATAGCTTTCCACAAGAACAATACTGTTTTCTCAACACCATAAAAAAAAAGAGTGGTAAATCCTTGAGTTCCTTTTTTTAATTGATTTTCACATCCTGGGTGCTAACGAGGCTGAGGCTTTGGTGTTTCTGCTCTGTACATCGTTTGCCAGCCGAAAGAGCGAGTGTAGCACTTCTCTGCATTATGGGGTTTCTGTAAGTGGCACTCTGTTTTTGATCTGGTGCTCACCTCTCGCACATCTGTTCTTCTACGTTTTTCTCACAGTCAACAAATCCCAGCATTGTCTGTGACGCCAAAGCCTCATTTGTCCCCTTCCCTCCGTGCCATCGGCCTCCCCGTCTCCAAAAAACTATTAAAAACACGCAAGTGAGCCACACTGTAGCACACTCCTTCGTTACGATCGGCACTGTAGTTTATTTTGAGTCAGTCCCACAAACACCATGCTGCTGTAAATATTCACTAAAGCACCAAATGTGGATTAATCCACGCCTGAAAATAGTCCCCCCCCCCCCCCCAAAAAAAAGACCTATTTGAGTAACGTTTGCTCAAAAACTGCAGTGCCCAGCTGTTTTAGGAAATGAAATTGACTTTTAAAAGCTGAAATTACTTAGTTGTGATGAGTTTCTAAAGATCTGCGTCTTGGCTAGGAACAAATGGGCTTGACGCTTAGTGCCACGGACAGAGAAGGGAAGTCAGAAAATGCTGTGAGGCAGAATAACTCATTGTTGGTTTTGGTCTTTTCATGGGGTTTGGTGAAAATATGAAAAACTGTCTCAGGTGTTTGAGATTTGAAGTCCCATTTTCATCGGTTGCTGCAGCCTGTGGCTCTGGTATCAAGATGTGTTGTTTCTTCTTGGGAATCTGATGCCTGAGGAGGGTCCATGACTGAAACACCGTCTAATGACAGCGTGCGGGAATGACACTCTTTCATCCACATTTTCCTACGCACCTGTCCACCAGGCAAATGTAAAAGCTTTCATCGAGTGGCCACTTTTTATATCAAAATGATAACTGACATTTACTTTTATGAAAATGTCACAGGTTACATCTTTAAATACCTGACAGAGTTGTAATTTTGAACAGGAACAGTCATAATAAAGTCATCCGGGTTTCTAGAAAGAGACGAATAAGGGAGTGTGTGAAAATTACTAGGATGGGGAGAGGGGGCTGAATTTCATGTTTCACTTTTTGAAAAAGCAAGAACTTAAAAAAAATAAAAAAAACAACTTTGTGTAACCGTGTACTCCAATTTAAACCTCAATATCTTTATGGAACAACGTTGGGGCCATCGATGCACTCTTCAGAGGTGAAGCCACTTTCTTTTTAATAATAATAATGAATAAGCGGCGACAGCTCTGAAGGTATGGAGGGACTTGAGCTGTAATATTTTTACCTCACCCCAATTTCCAAGTTTTAGTCCCTTTGGCCAGAAGAAAACGTTCTCTTTCCACTTCCCACTTTTCTGACCCTCCCGTCCCCCAGATCACTTGTGTACGGTCCCTAACTTAACTGTTCTTTTAGCTGCTGCAGCTTTAGGTGTAAATCTTTAGCATCTCGTGGTGAACTTGTGCGGCCTCCACACTGCGCCATGTCGCGTCTGTAGTTTCTCCCTTTACAATGCCCTCATCAGAGGCTGCTGTCAGAGCCAACAATACTCAGGATGACAGCTGCCTTCGGCTGGCCCGCGCCGCCACCAAGTTTAAGTTACAGGAGCCATTGATTCTCTATGGGGTGCTGGCTGCCTGGGTTAGCGCGCACAATGCCGGGGCAACGATGTGGCCGCATTGTCCAGGTCACAGCGCTGAGCAGGAGATTGACAGCGTACAGCGAGCTATGAGTTCATTAGACCAGCACTGCTCCCCTTTCTTTCTCTTTCTTCTCTCTCTCTCTCTCTCTCTCTGTTCCCTGAGTACTCCTCTCTCTCCCTCTGCCTGCCGAGGTGTGCCCTTCTCAGTACTCATTAACGTCCAGTATGAGCCACTGAGTTACAGGTATTAGCCGAGGAACATTGAAGACCGCCACACAAGGACATGCTGCCTGGTTAAACTCATGACCCCCCCCCCCACCACCACCACCACTACCACCACCACCACCACACACACACACACACACAGAATGACACATTAGGAATTAGCTCCACATCCAGTCTGCTTCTAATTTTCACATTAAAAAAGCATATTAAGAAATAATAGGCTCCCCATAGTTCACATAACTTGCTGGCTCTGGTTATCTCCGTCTCTCTGTCTTTCTGGAGGACTTAGGTCACCGCGTGTATTCAGACTTGTGCGTAAGAAAAGCTCGGAGGGTGAGAGTTTGGGACTATTATTCTGCCAGCCCTGGTCCAACAATTATGGCGAGCCTGCTGAATAGTTCTATGTCATTAGAGCAGGCTAAATTATGCTCTTCACTTCGGGATGAAGGCCCTTTCACTCAGAGCCAAAGAGAGAAATAACTGGGAGAAGACAGTAGCGTTCACCATGAGGCTGTGTTCAAGGACAGCTTTCTTTCATTTCTCTCCTCATAATGTTCTATATCAGCCTAATGTTCAATTAGGTTGTCAAGGCCAGTTAGTGAAATGTAATTCTTTCACAGAGGCGGGAGGGAGTGGGGGTGGGGGTGGAGGGAAAAAAAAAATCCTTTTTATCATATTCCATCATATCCAACGTGAATAATTACCCTTTGCATGTATGGTAAGCTAATCAAATCATTAACTACTCGTTCATGACGATGTTTCAAATAGGTTAAGATTTCATGTTAATTACATGCAAATAGAGGGCCTCTAAAGGAGTTTATTCTAATTCATGCTGCCACTTCATATGGACAAGGCCCTTAATGTGGTGATGATGCATCAGGGTTTTTTTTAAATGAAGTCATACTGTGTGCCGATGACACGGCAGGGGGTGGCCAAAATGACAGGTACGCCTTCAAATACAATGCAGTACACAGAAGAACATCCGCTTTGGCCGAAAGGAATAGCAATTCATTTTTGCACAGTCCCTAACTTAACTGTTCTTTTAGTTGCTGCAGGTGCACCTTAAAATATAATGCAAGCCGACTCGGCGCCGCCACAGATGACATTCTCACAGGCTCACGCAGAAAAAGCCTGAGCATTACAAGCTTCGCAGAGTGCCGTTGGATCACATTCTGTTCTACAAGCGTTGCTGTTATTGTGCGTACATCCTGTGTATTATATAGCAAAGCCGATTTATCTGCAAAATTCACTCTCCAAAAGAAAATGAACGGAAATAGCAGCAACTGGGGAGTGAGATTCTAAGAGTGATTTTTTGTTGTTGCTGAGTAAAACATTTGATTTTGTTTTCAGATGAAAATCTTTATCTTTTTTGGTTTTTCAGTAAATACTTTAGGGAAGTCGCGGTGATTGCAAGGATTTTGTATTTCAGAATTAAAATGATTTTTCAGTGTCTTGTGGTGTGAACAGTTACAAAGGAAGGATTCACTTGTTTGGGGTTTTACATTTCATTCTCTGAACTGAACCATTATTTGCTGTTTTTCTGCAAAGGCTCTCATGAAGCTCACGATGGACTCTCATCATGTCTGACCGTTTTTTTTTTTTAACGTTGTATCTGACTGGCGAGGCTGACCGCTGGCTCCCAGGACTCGTAAACCCAAATGCCACGAGGGCAAAATGTGGCAGAAAGGAGCTTCAGTTGACCGGCTGCGAGAACACAAGGGGACAACGTCTCTCTCTTAAATGTATTTGCAGCCTTTGTTACACAAGCCTAAACTCCCTTTTTCCTCTACTTCCCTTTTCTTTTCCTCCCCTTTTCTCTCCTCTCTTTCCTCCTCCTGTCTTTCTTCACACTCCTCCCCTCCCTGTAACCCCCCCTCCCCTCCTCCTCCTCCTCCTCTCTCACCTCATCCACAGTTCC